>NC_036238.1:9418076-9517342 GCF_002742605.1 Olea europaea var. sylvestris
CGGAAATTCGTGGCAAAATATCCTCCAGAGCAGGCAGTGTCAGTAGCAACCATTGTAGAAGGCCATGGGCCCGCAGTCTCCACGGCCAGATCCTATCAATGACACTCCAGTCCACTCCAGCGACAGTTGATTGTGGACTCAACTGAGACCATCCAGGGCTTGCTACGGATAAAGCAGTTACTTGTGTCCTTGGATTTGAAAGATGGTTGTGTGGAGACCCGTGCTACTGCTATACATGATCATGTGTTGTCGCTACAAGATGATGCATCCAGTGTGAGTAGGAGGAGCAATATGGTCATAGAGAGGATGGATAGATATATTGGACGGATTGATGATCTTATTATCCAGGTTGATAGGTCCATTGATATGATGAGAAGTGTGCATGCCCCATTACAATGAGAGTTATGATATAGTGCGAGGCATGCAAGGTTGAATTGATGAGAAGTCCGCTCCATGAGAGAGATTCTCTCACACCTACTCCCATGTTCTCCATTTTCTTCAGATCCAGCAAGTTTTGGGGCTTCTCTACCGTTCCATCACTGCTACCGTCAGATTGACCAAAAAAATCTCTATTTTCCTTCTTTGCCTTTTGTTTTGCATTTCACTATCATATTTTTGTACATTGAGGACAATGTACATGTTAAGTTTGGGGTGGCTGTTGTTTTATCATCGATTGTTCTATAGAATTAACTGCTTTTGTGTGATTGTCAACTGTCAAAAAAATGTAGAAAATCAGAAAAATTCATAAAAACATGTCCTTTTATGCTTTTTATTACTTTTGAGTGTTTATGTGCCCATGAAGTAAGATAATACCAGCCTCAGGTCTTATCCACTCCAGCTGTTATTTTAGGGATATAAAGGGTCGGAAAGACGGAGAAGGGCATCTCAACCCCAAGGGACGCCTCTTTCCACAACATTCAAGAGCCCACCATTTGGCTCCAGGATTTCGGATTGAGTTGGGTCGGAGCTAACCCATAGGACCTAAGTACCAAGAAAGGGTGAATTGGAAGCCTAAGGCCAGCTCTAAGACTTGCCATCAATGATGTGTATATTAGAATAATCTATTAAACTAAAACTTGGTGTAAAGATTCTAAATTGAGTTTTTTGATGCTTGTCTATATGAAACTTGATCTAAATTGCACACGATATTTATGTTTGGTATTTTGAGTGAATGATTTGGTTTATGTAAGGAAAAAAGTTGAACACAATTGATTATATCCCAAAACACCATGATTACATACTTACCTAAACCAAACTCTAAAATAGTTTGGAGATGGTTGAACTAGTATTAATTTATTGTGTGGATTGTCTAAAGCCAACAAGATGATATTAAACAAGACAATTTAGTTAGAGGTTGATTTTCGAGAATGAGTATTTAATGAGTAGCATTGCACTAATCTTGGCAAATAAAAATAAAATTGCTTAATTTTTCATACGTCTCTTCGGAGCCTAATTGACTTAAGTAATTAAGCCTATAACGGTCTTTAAAATCTAGATCCTTATGGTCATATGACTTGGGAGTCATCAGTCGAAAGTTCGTTATAGAGGTCATTTAGTTGCTTCATGAAGAAAAGCCCGCACATAAAGAAAAAATAATAAATAAATAATGATGAAAAACAGAAAAAGCAGGTGTATGAAATAGAAAACCATCACATACCAAGATTAAGCCCCCAATGCTTATTTTAGAAAATTAAACCAACACAAGGGATTATCAGCTTAGTTAATTCTTGGAAGTAGAAGTGGTCAAAATATAGGATAATTTCTATTTGTTGAAATGTTAACTTATATTGGTGAGAATCTATCTAAATTAGAGATGGTAAAGATTAGAATCAACTAAATTTCACTTCAAATTACACCTAAGGAAAAAGTAGTGAGAAGTATAAGTTTGGAGATATGTATCTCACGAGTAGAGGGAGTTATCATTTGATTATTGAGGGTCAAAAATTGAACAAATCATGAGCTTGTGATGTTTTACACGAATCGTCACACACATACACACACGTGTCGAGTTTCACATCGAATGAGTATACGTTAATTTCAACTATATGATTTTGAACTATTCATAGTATTAATGAAAAATTCCAATCTAAATGGCATGCTGTATAACCAAGTTTAAATTGCATTAGACTATTGTTTGTTTGAGGACAAACAAAAATTCAAGTTTGGAGATGTTTGATAAGCGTATTTTATATTTTTATTTGAGCCGCTAAATTAGACCATTTTTTGATGAATTTTATGAAATAAGCCTTAATTCTACGTAAATATTGATTTTATAGGCAACATTAATGACACTGGTGAAATTGGGGAAAATGAGCAAGAAAAGGGCTAAAGTGAGTCATATTCAGAGATTAAAACACAAATAATCAAAAGTTGACTCAGAATGAAGAGTGAAGATTCAAAAGGGCAGCAACTCAATTGGATAAGAAAATAAGCGAAAAAGTGTTTTTGCAACATTTAAAAGGCAACACTCATCAATTAAATGTTGCTAAAAGGATCTATTGCAACATTCTAATAAGTGAATATTGCTAATGTTGCCTTTTGTAGCGTTCATTTAGTATTGCGAAACTTTTTATTTTTGCAAAGTTTATTAAACGTTGTGAAAAACACTTTTCTCAACATTTATCAGACATTGTGCAAGATCATTTTTGGCAACGTTTAACAAACATTGCAAAAGATAAACTTTTCGCAACATTTATTAAACGTTGCGAAAAATAAACTTTCACAACATTTGATAAATGTTTCGAAAAGGTTTCTATTTCGCAAAATTTGTCAAACGTTGCTAAAAGTTGTAACCCTTTGCAACGTTTAATAAATGTTGCAGAAAGTTAAACATTAAGGTGGGTTAGGATTTTGGGTTATGGCCCAGTATAATTGGACATCAATGGAAAAACCCTAGAACGAGGACAAGAGTCTTTTCCCCTCTTAATCTCCACGGACGACATAGGTGTTTCTCCTGCTTCCCTCTCGATTCATTGCATAGTGTCTTCCCTGTGCTTCCACCACTCCACCTCTACCACAATCAGAGAACAACCGAGCTAACACATTTCCATCTCAACAAAGTTCACAGATTCTTCCCTTTTCATGTCGATCAAGTTCATAGATAAATCCCTAATTTCTTTCCTGTGCTACCACCATTTGTATTATCTCAACTTGTTTGGTCAAGTTTATTTGGAGTTTATGGCAGGCACACCACCAAAACTGAATTTTGAAGTTAACCATTTTTTTGTCTAGGTTATATTCTACATGATGTTTTTATCTTTGATATTTCATTTTTCTTGTGGGAAGGAGGAGGGGGTTTTGTAGCCCTATATTATTGAGTCATTTGAGCTTTGACTTATTGTTAATTTCTGTTTTGTTGGTAGTGGATTAAAGTGAGGATATAAAAATGTAGTGTTCAAGTTGATATGATCAATGTTCTTGCTTTCTACTAAATCACCTCTGTAATCTTGCTGGCATCGTCTTCATGTTCGTCAACCCTCTCATAATCCCATCTCTGTGTGTATTGTGCTGTTATTTTCTACTCTTTTTTCATAGCATCAGCTGTATATGATGGAGCCAGAAATTCATCATCGATATACTACCATTTTTGAATCCTCTTTCAAATACTTGTAACTTCTTAACTTATTTAATTTACAATGTTCATCACCTATAGATTGCGTTACTTGTTAGTTGTTTAACATATTTTTTTTTCTTGAGGGGCTTTACTACTTTGATGAGGCCAACGTGAGTAGACAATGTCAAACTGCAATTTTAAATTCTCTGTCTATCTCTTGGGATAGCGATATTATATTGTGACATTATAGAATGGGTCATCCCAACTTTCAATACTTAAGGCATATGTTTCCTTCCATTTTTTTGAATAAAACATCTATTGACTTTCAATGTAAAATTGTGAACTTGCAAAACGTCAGAGCACTACTTTTTCAAAATCCATATACAAACCATCGAAACCATTCACTATGATTCACAGTGATCTATGGGGCCCTTCACGGGTCCCTAATCGGACTCATACCAAATGGTTTGTCACGTTTATAGATGATCATACTCGAGTTTGTTGAGTTTGCCTACTAAAAGAAAAAATGATATCCGTTTAGTATTTATTAACTTTCATCGGATGATCCAAACACAATTCCAAACACAAATTCAAATCTTACAAACGGATAACGATACTAAATATTTCACTTCCACTCTACAAGACTACTTACAAATGCATGGGATAATCCATCAAAGCTCGTGCGCTAATACCCCACAACAAAATGGGATTGCCGAACGAAAAAAATAGATATCTTCTTGACGTTCCTTGTACCTTAATGTTTACCACAAATACGCCAAATATTCTGGGTTGATGATATCTTAACATCAACATATCTTAACAATCAAATCCCTAGCCATACTCTCTCATTTGAATCACCTATTCAAAAACTTCATAATTTTTTCCCTAAGTCTCGGGTGAACTTGAACATACCCCTCAAAGTGTTCGGTTGTACTGCCTTTGTTCATTTTTATTCACATCATCGAAGCAAACTTGAACCTCATGCAATTAAGTGCGTCCTCCTTTGATATGTACCCACTCAAAAAGGCTATAAATGTTATTATCCAGTAATCAAGAAAATATTTGTTTTTCTTGATGTTACATTCTTTGAGAAAACACCTTACTTCAAAAAAAAACCTCCCTTTAGGGAGAGAATCTGAGTAAAGATCGATTCCTAGAATTTGATATCTCTATCAAGCCCACCAAAATTACTGAATCTAAAATACCACCCTGTTTACCCTGTTCTACTATGCCATGTATAGATGAAACTTTGAAATAGGGTGGAAATTGCATGATTGTGATTGTTTTCTGAGAACAATAGTAGGTCTAGATCAAGAGGTTCGGACTCATGAAACTTATGAACATCTAGAGCTATCATCGGTTCTGAGTGAATCTGAGTAAAGATTGGTTCCTAGAATTTGAAATCTCTATCAAGCCCATTGAAATCACTGAATCTAGAATACCACCCTATCCACCCTATTCTACTATGCCATATATAGAGGAAACTTTGAACTCAGGGGGAGACATAGATAAACAAAATAACAGGAAGACAATGGTTCACTTAAGGAGGCCAAAATCAAAGGAAGATCCCACATTTGAAGCACTAAGAGACTTGTAACCAATGATAGCTCCAGGTGATCATAAGTCTCATGAGTCCGAACCTCCTGACATAGACTTACTTATTGCTCTAAAAAAACAACGATGATCATGTACTCTCCACCCTATTTCATAGATTCAATCCTGTACTCTCCCTGTTTATCTAGACTTTTGTAAACCATTCTCACACATGTTTATTGGACTAAGATTAAGATTGACCATATACACAATGCATAAGGCAGTAAATAATCCGCCAATAAAGTTGATTGATATTGAAATTCAACAATTAGTTCAATTCTACAATAGAAAAAACATGATTGAATCTATGAAGAATCTAGTAAAAGTTAAATCAATCCCCAAGTAAATTCATAAAAGAAAGTCTAGATCTAGAAGTGTGACAATAAAAATACCAATTTGCATGAATAAATGATGTGAAGTCACCAAATCCAATGACTTCCTTCGTAGCTTCACCTAGGAATTTAGTTCTCCATCGAATTTTTTAGCCTCGGATGAGAGAAAATTCTTATGGAGGAGAAGAAGATGCGTGTTCTGTCCAGCCTAGGGCTTAAAACCATGGGTCAACTTCTTTCCAAAAGAGGTTGAACCAAATAAGGAAACTAATTTTTCGGCTAAAATATTCTATGCGACTACTTTCAATATTTTAACCATAACTTTTTCTCCCGATGTCAGATTAAGGCAATTCAAAGTGCGTTAGAAAGTTAACACAAAGGGCTAAGATTTTGTATATCTCTTTCCGAATTTGAATGTTTACTAGGTCGAAAGTTGATCTCAATCTCTGACTGAAAATCTGAAAAAATTCTTATACGATTGTAATTTGATTTGTGAAAATTTTATGGTCATATTTAACTTCTTTTGACTTCTAATTGCACCCAATGGACTCCTAGCTTTCTTGAATCATCATTCCATTGCTTGTCTCATCTTTAGATTATTTGCAACTTGGTCTCTAAACTTTCACTTTCTTTCATTTTGGTCCGTTTTCGCTCTTTTCTTCTAAATTTCACGTTTTCTACCAAAATGCAACATGAATCAAATCAAAGAATAAGTATAATTAGTGCATTTTGGTATCAAATAATCACACCAATGCAATAATTAAGAGGGAAATATATTATATTTTACACTCTTATCATCACATACGATGCCACTAACATTACTGAAAATGTTTGAAAAGCATAAAAGTGGTATGGACACGCAACTATAGTGAAATTCACTTGTTTTTCCTGAATATACATTTTATATCGATTAATGCTTTAAAAGCTTCAAATTTTGCCTCGAAAAACGTGTTTTTTTTTCTCTTCAAAACACCCAAGGTTGTTTTAACACCCACAAGCTAATGCAAAACATGTTTGAAACTTGTAAAAACATATGCAAGATTCTTATGATCTAAATGATGGATGAATGATGCATAACTACTCCTAACACTCATAAACATGAAAAATACTAATCAATACATTAAAGATGAATAAATTAGAAGGAAAAAAATTGGGATACCTCCCAATAAGCACTTGTTTATATCTATAGCTTGATTTTGTTGCTAAGGCTGCCCGCACTATCAAGTGGCACGATTGTTTTCTCATTGGAGTAGCTCCCTCCACAATAAGCTTTCAAACACTGCCTATTGACCTTGAACCTTCTCAAAAAATCATGAGACACCACCTCCATTGTGCTATGTGGAAACACAAATACAATTGTGAACGAACACGACCACCTAGACCGCAGCTTGCTAGGAAAGAGTTTGAGGCGAAAACAAACAAGAGGACCTGTTTGACCAACTTTGGACTCTTTTTCCTTGATGTGTCTGTCGAAACATCTCTTGATCTTTTCTCTGTATAACTGGTATTCTCATATGCTGCCAATCTGAATTCGTTGAGCTCATTGAGTTGAAGGATTTTGTGCTTCCCAACTGACTTCATATTAATATTTAGCACCTGTGTAGCCTAATATGCCTTATGCTCGAGCTCAACTGGTAAGTAGTATGCTTTATCAAAAACCAACCGATATGGAAACATGCCAATAAGAGTCTTGAAAGTTGTTCTATATGCCCAAAGTGCATCATCTAACTCTTTGACTAGTATATACGTCATGCATTTATTGTTGCTTGAAGAATTTTTTTCAACTTCCTGTTGGAGATTTTCACCTTTCCATTGATCTAAGGTGTATCATCACCAAGATGTATTGCTGACCATATAAAGTTAGGAATGGTCCCATGAAGTCAATATCCCATATGTTAAATATTTCTACCTCGAAAATGCTATTTAAGGACATTTCGTTCTTCTTTGAGATATGTTCAATCATCTGGCACTTATCACATCTCTTCACCAAAGCATGAGCATCTATCAACAGCATAGGATAATAAAATTCTGATTTTAGAATTTTTGTTGTTGTCTTGGTTGCTGCAAAGTGGCCTTCATAAGGTAAAGAGCGGCACTGCTCCAACAAGTGATTTTGTTCTTCTTCTGACACATAAGCAAATTACCTAATCTAGACCCCGTCAATAGAGAAAATGGTTTATCCAAAAAATAATGCTTAAGGTCAATAAAAAAATTTCTTTTTCTCATAACTTATGTACTCTGGTAGAATGATGAAAGTGACTAAATAATTTACATAATCTACATACCACGACATTGTCCTAATCTAAAAAAGAATCTCATCTGGGAATACCTTATTGATCTCATTTGTAGGGTCTGATTCTTGAGATTCAAGGCGAGATAGGTAATCTGTAACCACACATTTTGCTCCCCTGTGTGTCTCGAACTTCCAAATCAAGCTCTTGTGATGAAAGTATCCATGGAATAAAGATCGATTTCACATCCTTCTTACTCATCAAATATTTCAATGCTGAGTGATCTATGTATACAATCATCTTTGACCTAATTAAATATAACCTGAATTAGTCGAAGGAAAACACCACTGCCAAAATTTCATTCTATGTGGTGACAGAGTTCAGCTACCTTGACCAGAGTCTTTCTAGCCTATTACTTGTGTGATCTTAACCTTGAGCTAAACTCACAATCGCCACTACTGTGTAGGTACTAGCATCACACATTAACTCAAATGGTAGATTCCTATCAAGAACAACTAAAACTAGAAATGAAACCAACTTTTCCTTTAGTCAAGTGAAAAGGGTGGTCATTTTGATCTTGGAGAAATCTTGTGAAATGATGATAGAATTCGACGTGACAAAAGAAGCTTTAGATTCCATTCATCAAAATTGGTGGATGTAGCTTTTCAATCATCTATATTTTTGCTATGCCCTCCTCAATACCTCTAGCTAAAATCAGATGTTCCAATACAATCGCTTCAATGCCAGTCCCAAATGATTGAGTCATTCCTTGAATAAAGTCCTGGAAATTGAGAAATCATCCATAAAATACCTAAATACTATTCCTCAATACCTCTAGCTAAAATCAGATGTTCCAATACAATTGCTTCATGGACCATGAAGTAACATTTCTCCCAAATAAGTACAAGGTTTGTCTTCAAATCGCTGCAATGCCAGTCCCAAATGATTGAGTCATTCCTTGAATAAAGTCCTGGAAATTGAGAAATCATCCATAAAATACCTAAATACTATGCACTATCATGTTTGAAAAGATTAACATCATACAAAGCTAAAGATGGTCTTCTCTGATCATCTGGTGCTACAGGAATCTAATTGTACCTCGTGTATCCATACAAAAGAAATATTATGCGATAGTAGAGTTGTTGAGTTTGCGATAGTTAATGAATGAAAGGAGAAAATGGTCATTTCTAGTAGTATTGTTGAGTTTGCGATAGTTAATGCAAACTCTTCAACCCGTAACTATGCACGTCGGAATGAGCTTTTTATTGTCATTTGGAACCAAAGTGATTTTTCCTTTCTTCGGCACTATCTATACTTAATTAACCATTGGCCGTTAGATATGAGATATATGAGTCCTGCATCCAAAAGCTTCAAAACCTCTTTTTTCACCACCGCTTTCATAGTTAGATTTAATCTGTGTTGATGCTCTACTAAAGTCTTGTATTCATCGTCCATTATAATCTCGTGCATACAAAGAAAAGAGCTGGCCCTGTGATGTCAGAGATAGTTTGCTTAATTGCTATATTGTGATTCCAAAGTATCCTCAATAGCCAATCTTCTTCATTTGTAAGAGAATTCGAGATGATAATTGAAAATGAATTCTCCTCCTTAAGTAAGCATACTATTTGAGCTCAAGTGTTGGAGCATGTTGAATAGATGGTAAAGGTTATATGGGACCTTTACCAAGTTTCCAATCATGATGGCTTGAAGAATGGTAGTAAAGTTTCCATGTATCTAACACATTTTTCTTCTTAATATTTTAGGTGGCAAGTCCTGAAAGTGTACCAAACAAGCGTTAAGTGGTTCTTGAGGGTGATTGAATATGAATGCATCTGTCACTACCATATCATTCTACGTATATGAATTTGACTCATTTTTTAAAATTTGAATTCCTTGAAGATATTTATTTTTTGTTCTTTTTATAGCCTCAAAACCAGCTGACCTATCTGGGCTCCTATCAAAGCTTTGCGAGTAGCTAAAAGTGGACGGCATAATATGAGAAAGACATCCTTATCTTCTTCTGAGGATGATGAAGTCTACTAGAAATATGAACTTATCAACCTTCATCAAGATGTCTTCAACAATGCCTCTGAGTATTTGATTAACCTGTTAGCCAGCTACAATTAAATCGTAGTGCCCTATACTTTTCCCAAACCTAATTTTCTGTAAAGATATTAAGGCATTAAGTTAATACATACACCTAAATCACATAATGGTTTATTTATATATTTATTACCAAGGAATAATAAAGCTCATTGGATCTTTTAATTTCGATGGTAACTTATGTTGGAGTCTTATGCTGCACTTTTCTGTCAGCATGACCTTTTCACTCTCACACTGCACTCTTCTAGCATATGAGCTGAGGCTTTTGCAAATGGTATGTTGATATGCAACTTTTTAAACACGTCCAAAAGCTTTACAAATTGCTTATCAAGCTTATATTTCTCCGCTCTCTATGGAAATGGAATCGAAGTTACATAAGCTTTAACAGAAGTGGTTGCCTTAACCAGTTGATTGTCTATAAATTCTAGTGGATTTTCCTTGTGATTTTTTCAGACTATCCACGTGCTCCTCACCTGTGGTAGGCACATTCGTTTATAGCACTAGCCAGCAATTTTCACGTGTAATTCTGGTAAGTTGAACTCTACTACTTTTAGTAATGGCTTTGACTAATTCCTTTTAATTTATCTTTGTGTTCCTAGACAAAATCTCCTAAGTTCTACCTCATAGTGCGGCTGCTATCTATCCCACTTGCTGTCCCAAATTCTTAATACAAGCTTGTTGGTTTTGAAAGTTAGTTTTAGTCTTCGTGAAGTATTGAGAGAGCAAGTCTTCCAATGAGGGTTTCCTATCTTGAGGTTGTTGCTATTAATGCTGCTGTTGGAACCTCAGTGGTCTATTTTAATAATTTTCTCATTGTCACTATCCTTGATTGTTAGACAACAAATAATTTGGATGATTCATTCATCCCGAAATGTAAATGTTGGAATGGGGGTTGTTCTGCTACCTCTAAAAGTCCTGTGCGTAGCTAAATTTCTCAAAGTGATTAACATGCATGGAAGCTAAAGGGCAACTTGCAATTAGTATGATATGGTCCGCAACCTACGCAAATCAATGGCAATTGATGTACCATGTTAACAGACTTGGATAAGTTATCTATTTTTCTTTGTAATCACCTCCATCTGTATTAATATTGCGGTCACCACATCTATACTGTGCTACCTGTTTACTTCTTTCGACTATCCCTATCAATCAGCTACATGGATTGATTATCTATAATCCTCTTGTACAATTCTCAAGCCTCATCTATTTCCATCTTCATTACTAAACCACTAATCAAAGTGTCTGCCATATTCGGTATTTTGGTAGTAGACCATAATAGAAGATGTATATCTCAACTGGAATGTCCAGTTAGAACATTTTCTAAATAAGTCCTTGAACCTAGCCCAAGCTTCTAGATAGTTATTGAGATCCTTCTACTTGAATATATAAACTTCATTTTGAATTTGATGGTCTCGAGAGAGTTGGAAGAACTTTATGGTAAATTTTTATACCATGTCGTTCCAAGATAAGATGCTCAGGTAAAGAATGGATCATATCTTGTAACATCATTCAAAGTATGAGGAAATAACCACATTTGAAGTGCATTTACTTATAACCGTTCGCTACGGATTACTTCACATAACATCAAAAGGGCTATGTGCATTCATTTTTTCGTAGCTTTCCCCAAAAACCTGATGTCCTGGTGATTTCGAAAGAAGATGATGACGTCTGGTAGAATGTAGACATTAGCTTGTCCAAATGGAGGATAAATTGTTGTAGGTCACACTGGTGTATGCACTAGATTCCCTTAATCTCTAGCTAAAATAAAAACCACACTAACGACAGCCCTTGGCTAAATTAGCTCTTACAGCTGAAGTGGATCCTTGATCTAATTTAGATTCAGATTCTAGGGCATTTCTCTTACTTTCCATTGCTCTCATTTGTGCTATCTAAAAGTTCTTTTAATCTCGAGATCGAATGGTACAAGCTCAATCTCACTATAATTTTACATAAACTAACGATAGTCTGAAAAGAACAAAACACAAGAGAATTAGATTATGTGATTATAGACTAAGAACAAATGAACAACTGAATCTAATATAGACAAATAAACAAAAGTAAATCAATTACTCCCTAGGAACGACGTAAAAAAATTTTCGAAAAAATTTTCAAACATACGGGATCGTTGACAAATAATAAATAGTAAGTTGAGTATATCATCCAACAAGGAATAACATTCATATTTAGAGGACTAGTTAATACCAAATTTGATCTATTGTAACAAAAAAGAGATTTATTTGTTTTATTTATTCTAATTAACTATGAAAGCAATAAAAATTTTGATTTTTATCAAATGACGGGATGAATATATTGAATTTTCAACTCCATCTATTGATATCTAGTTCCAATTCTCGACTCATGTTAATTAGTATGATTAACATGTTTGTGAAGATCAATAAAGAATTGATATTTAATATTATTTTCGAAGATATATCAAACATGTGCTTAATACAACCCGATTGTATTCCTAGTTTGAATTCATATGCAAAGCACGCATTCGGTCATAAGATTATCACAGGCGACCGCAAACGTAATATTTATTACCCTTGTGTTCAATACTTATTGTGAGTTTTTCAACATTACAAATAAGCAACTTAGTTGTCTAAATGGTGCACAAATATTTAAACAAACATAATAAATGCATATTAAATCACAAACACGTGAATTAACTAAAAAAAACAATAAGTCTTTAATTGAAAACTATAAATCAATAGGTTTTGTCATCCATGTCATACAAAAAAGATTTAGCATAACACTGTCATATGAAAACTACACAAAAGAATAAGAAAAGACATTACTAGAGACAAGGAATATGATGAAAAACTTGAAAACTCTAATTTTTCACTTTAATCTTCCACCCAACAATGAATTCTTGCTTCTTAAATGTTATAATGCTTCTTGTGCTCTCAAACAATGAAAGATCCTTTCCACATTCTGGATGGCCTATGGAATATAAAGAGTGACAAAATATTGCATACCAAAACGAAATAAGGAAAGAAATTTTTTTTTTCCCAGAATTAGACCTAGGCATGCGCCTAGTACAAATTAGAGTGCACGCTTGATCCCTTTAGGTAGGCTTAGGCAGTTACTTTTGGTCTGAGGTGTAAGCTTCGCCTGCAAGCAAGGACGCTCACCTTGGGTTCGTTTTTGGGAAGGGCAGGTTTGCAACTTTGCCCCTGAACTTTCTCTAATGTCCTTTTTTGTCCTTTTTCACTTTTGTTCGCCCATTTCACCTATTTTCCTATACAATTGAAAGCTAGTACTTTTGAATCTTCGTTATTTGTTTCAAGGCAACTTTTCTTTACTTATATTTTAATCCTTGAACTTTAATATAATTCACTTTAGCCTTTTTCTTGCTCATTTTCCCGAATTCCACCATGTCATCAATGTTGCCTATAAAATCAAGATTTACATATAATTAGCCATGTTCCATACACCCTCCATCCCATTTATATATGTTGCTTTTGTTTTTCAGAGGGATTAAAAATTCTTATTTAATGTTACAAAAAAAGTAATTTTTGCCAAAAACTTTCCTAATTTATCCTTATTTATATTTGTACAATTTCAAGATTAAATGGAGAAAATTGGTTATAACAAGGAAAATTAAATAAGGTTATGCTAGTAAACAAACAAAATAAAATATTCTCAATAAAAAATTATGACTATAATTGGGACAAGAAAATAACGAAAGTTGGCCTATATAAATGGGATGGAGGCAGTATAATTCATCAACAAGTAGTCTAATTTTGGGGCTAAAATACACACATCATTATCATTGCCACCACCGAACATAGCCTCATCGTAGTTATTAGGATTTCTTTATACAAAAAGAAATGGGAAAGTAGAAAATAGAAAATTAAAAATAATAGATAAAAACTTGAATTTGAAGTGATCGAATATGAAATCAAAGAAATTGAATAACTTGTGTTTGTATGAGGAATACTGATAATAAGGAATAGAGATGAGATTTGAGAAATTTAGATTGTAGAATCTAGATGATAGATTGTGGAAAACTGGTGTGAAAAAATGAATTAAAATTGTGGATATTTATGGAGTTTAAAATAAAGGTAAAAATTGAATGTCAATATGTTTGGTCACATTTTAAATGACATGCCATGAATCAGGCTCGTGGGCAGTGCGCACGAGTCACTTGATGCGAGCTACAACTCAAGAGGGTTCGACTCTTTAAAAAAAATGGGGCTTGATTAATGCTTGGACTCGTTCCTAGACGAGCCCATCGGTCGAGCCCAAATGTGCCAAGTGGGCAAGTCGAAGAGCTTCTAGGTCCGATTCTTAAAACCAATTAGTGAAATAGTAAAATGAAAGCAAGAAAAGTAAAAATTTAAGGTGATTTACCCTTGATGCAAGAGTTGTGCCCACATGGTGCCGCTTCACGATTGCACCATACACGATAAGAGAATTACAATGCATGTTGAACTCATGTCTCTATCTATTTTCCTATGCTATGATATACAGAATGGGAGTCGAGATTTACCGTCTAAAATTGACTATCCAACTTTGTTGTCTAACCAATTATTCATTGACAAATCATTTGAAATTAACATGTCCTATTTTTTTCTCACTGCTATTTGTGCTTAAAAATGGATGTCGAATGATGTGTCAGTGAATTATTGGTGGATAGCAAATCTCAATTCTAGAATGGAGGCTCACACTAATACCGATTGTATATAAAGAAACATTAGGAAGACCTAATAAATATGAGAATTTCCTAAATTACCCTATGACATTTAAAATGTTCATGGTGCATTAAGAACTTGTTCGGTACAGATTTCTCAAGAAAATTGATATTTTTTGAAGTGTGATTAAAAAAAAAAAAAATAGTTGCTTCCATTTAAATGTATGGTTGATTATGATTTTGGAGAAAATTGATTAAAAAAAACAAAAAAACAAAAAAAACAAAAAACGAATGCAACTGTCAGTCTATTAACTTCGTCTCTGATTATTTCACCTAATTCTGATCCATGTTGCTAGAAAACATAAAGGCAAAAATCTCCGAATTCAAACTGTGGCCTACAGGTAGCTGGATTCATTAAACTCCATCTTCTTAAGCAAGTATATATGGAGTAACATAGAAGTACAAAACAGAGGCCAAAGACGGTTTAAATTAGTGGTCATCAACCCAAGGGTCTACAATATCTCTGCATATCATCAGTTTTCACGTTTTTCATGGATTTACAATTACATGCATTCCCATTCTGAAACCCTAAATTGTAACACAAACACCCAGCCTGTGTAACACTTGGTGGAGACATTAATGTTCCGAAGGTCTGGTCTTCAAATTGTTGTTTTTCTTGCTTCAATTTGATACCAGATTTTCCAAATGATTTGGGTAGACTAATGGTGAGTTCCAGGTTAATTTGTGGGTGCAATTCCTCAGACAATACACTGCTGCCATTTAACTCTTCTGCTGAATCATTTTCTACCTTAAAACTGATACAGTTTTTCATGACTTGATCTTCTGATGCATTGATTGGGTGCAAAGAAAACGTTTGAGCTATTTCTGAGACTTGTCTTAGGTTGTTTTCTTGGTTGCTTATCAAAACTTTTGTGTTCGGATTTGGTTTTTTTGTTGTTGAGTTGAGTGGTCTGTGTGTTTGGGGATCGACACCTCGGTGTAGGAGTTTTCTTTTTATGTGTGTGTTCCAGTAGTTCTTGATTTCATTATCTGTTCTCCCTGGCAATCGTGCAGCAATAAGAGACCATCTGAAAGCCATCAATAAAAGATAAAAATTTATTTAGAAAAAAAATATTAAAAAAAATTTTTTTTTTTTTTGAGGGAGCCAGAAGAATCTAGGTATCGATAGAACACAAATGATTCTTCTTGGTAGATAAAAAGTAGGATTCGTTAACTAAGATAAATGAAGAAGAATAAAGGGCATGTCAGCCACTGTGAGAGAGAGAGAGAGAGACTTGTTTCCAAGTAAGCTATGGAGGTTGATGATGATTTCTTCTTCTTCTTCAGTGAAATTTCCTCGTTTAAGATCCGGCCGGAGATAGTTTATCCATCTGAGTCTGCAGCTTTTTCCACACCTGAGTAAACCTGCCCAAAGTATACCGGAAAAATGAAGAACCATTAAAATTCTTGCATACACAAATTTATACAGAAGCCATAATGTCTCTCTCTATCTCTCACACACACACATACACATAGAGACAAACAGACAGACATATCCATAAACAAAAAGAGATTTGGAGATTCAAACCTGCAGCTTTAGGAAGGGACCTCCAACACCCCTCACCATGTCGTTTGATGTAGTTAACAAGGCGTTCGTCTTCTTCCTTTGTCCATGCCCCTTTGTTGGTGTGCTCTTTCTCACAACAAGGAGATCGACCCATTAATTTGTACCTTCTCTCTTCCAGGTCAATAAAGGCTCGTGATACCGTGCGGGTGAGCTAACCCTAAAAATTCTCACTTACCGCCACACTCACACAGATATATAGACAGAGAGGGGATTTCCAGAGGAAACTGAGAAGGGCAAGCCAATTTAAATAGGCAAAAGGAAATTGACTCATACCCTCACCTGAGTTGCAGGGAATTTACCAAATTAAAGTTGAATAAAAACACGAGTGGTTGGAAGTGAAAATTAAGTTAGTGCTGAATTTGGTAGGTAACGCTGCTTTTTCTATGCAGTTGGAGTTATTCACTCTTTTCGTATCCGTGTTTCAGTGTTTTAATAATTTCCTATCAGCATCTGATGCGGATGCACCTATTTTTCTTGTCCTCTTTTCCTCCACCCCATTCCTTTTTTCCAAGTTTGATACCTCGAACTTTATTTCAACTGTACCAACAACTCGTGTATAATTAATTATTTTTTGCCTTGAAAATCTTGTCTTGATTAGTTATAATAATTGTTGCATACAAGGATGCATTATGGTACAAAATTTTAGTTTATTAATCAGTCCATTCAAATAGAGTAATGCTATTTAACCCAACTAGGATTGCAACCCAAGTGTAAGTGACGCTAATATGACATTAATTGATAAGTGGAATTAAAGAACTCATTTAATTTCACCTTTCATTTAACATATCATCTAATGTCAGCTAGATTAAGGTTACAATTCCAATGAGATTATATAGCATTATATATATATATATGGATGATGCTAGGATCTAATTGGACGAAAAAAAGGGAGTTGGAAAGAAATGAAAAAGGATCAAATTTATCCTTTATATATAGAGTAATGCTATTTAGCTCAATTGGGATTGCAACCCAAGTGTAAGTGACGCTAATGTGACATTAATTGATAAGTGGAATTAAAGAACTCATTTAATTTCACCTTTCATTTAACATATCATCTAATGTCAGCTAGATTAAGGTTACAATTCCAATGAGATTATATAGCATTATATATATATATATATATATATATGGATGATGCTAGGATCTAATTGGACGAAAAAAAGGGAGTTGGAAAGAAATGAAAAAGGATCAAATGTATATAGAGGATAGTTCAGAGACAAATTGTAAAATTGGCCCCCAAAACACACGCCATGATCGCACATGGCTCTATAGAGCTAGGCTTGCACAAGGCACCTCAACAGAGGCAACTGAAGCCAAGTATGGCCTTCCATGCGTGCACCCAACTACTACCATGTGCTCGCATGGTTAAATTCGGAAGGAAAAATTTTGATTCATTTTCTTGATTCGGCGAGTTTTGGTATGTGATCTTTTGAATCCTTTATAACCTAAGGAGCTTCCAGAACTTAAGCTATCTTGTTTTGATCATTGAAGAGAGCCTAGCAAGTGGCAAAGAGTGATTTTACCACAAGAATTGCAAGTGCAAAGCTTGGATTGAAAATTGAAGTACAAGGAATTGAGTTTTCAGGTTCTTCATTGATTTCTTTACTTCATGTGATGTCTTTTCATTATTATTATTATTATTATTATTATTATTATTATTATTATTATTTATTTTATTTTATTTTCCATTCATACTGTTTCGCTAGAGATATATTTATGATTTAGGAAGATATGTTTTCGCTTATAAAATTTGATTCTCAAAGGTTGAACCTTAACCTTGAGAGCCCTCACCGTCCCGCCCTAGAGCTTTGTGAGGGAGGTAATATAGGAAAAATCCAAAGTTGCACCAGTTCGATCGATCGAACTTTTCTGAAATTCGATAAGTTTATGAAAAATGAGGAATCTGATATTCTCGATTTCAATATCGTATGTCTTTTGTTCGGTAAGATGATATATAACAGCAAGTTACAGTCGTACAACTAATTGGATAATAACAGAATGAACAACAAATCAACTATTGAATTTACTGCAATAAATAACAGAACGAATAATTGAAATTGCAGGAAATGAAATTTCAAACCGAGGCCTGTAATTTCGCGGGCCGTTTCTAATCAACCTGCTAGATTTCGGCCCATTTCGACACCATCGCAACCAATTCCCCTTGTACGGTTTTTTTTTTTTTTTTTTTTTTTTTTTCCTTCTTTTCTTTTTTTCTTTTTTTTCCTTTTTTACGTATTGGAGGTAAAATAAGTGTTCCACTCTAAAGATTTGTATATTACTCCCCCTGTCTCATAAAAATTGATTTACTTTCTTTTTTCATTTGTCCCAAATTATAAGTCACTATGCTTGTTGAGAGTATATTTGAATTTTTAGTGTTCTAATATTCTTATTTAATGTGTCTTGTTATCTAAAAAAATGAACTACTCGTGGTTCAACAATTATTTAATGTAGAAGCGTATAGGAAAAATGTAAGTAAAATTTTTATTTTTAATTATATTAATTACATTTTCTTGCTCGATTTAAAAATGAAAGTAATTCTATCTTTATGGGACGGAGAGAATATTAAATTTATTTGGTACATATTTGTACGACAAAAGGGGGAAAAAAGAAGAACAAAAAACTTATTCAAGTAGCTAAAGTAAAGAGTAACGCCATTCAGCATTACTAGTATCAAACACTAGTCACTAGTTTAGTTGGCAACTGCACGACATCAAATGATAAATTTACTTAAATGTAATATCAAATAATTCATTTAATTGAACATAACAATTGGGGTGATCTAAATTGGTATTTTAACGCCATTGATATTAGATAACATTATTCTAAATAAATTGTTGGTTAATCGAAACATTGCAAGTTCCCACATTCTGCAGAATTTAAAAATGTAGTTGTCCTCCCCGCAATTTTTCTATTTAGAAAAAGGTATTTGTTGCAATCCCAACAAATTACACTTATTTCCACTTCCCATTCATGTTTTAAATTAAAGTTTCTAGAAATATACAACAACTCTTTCCACTTAAACATTGAGGGTCAACTGCCATTTCCATTACTAAAATATTAATGCTCGAGTGGGCACTTTTTATCTCAAATTACATATTCTTTTCTTCGTTGGAAATTGGAATTCTAAATACCTATGTCCTGGTACCCATGGCCTTGTCCCCTACTCATTCGACTTCCCATTTTTCATTATTACGCCAAAAAAAAAAAAAAGAAAAAGAAAAAGAAAAAAATATTTTGACAATGAAATTTCATTGATTCATTTTTATTGTGAAGGATAATATTTAGTGACCGTGTTTTGTCCTCCAAAATTTCGTCACTAAGTGTAATTTTATCGAGATAATCCCCCCAATGATCACTAAACTTTGCCAAAATCCCCCCCCCCCCCCCCCCAGTGGTCACTGAACTTTGCCGAAACCCCCACCCCCAAGAGATCACTGAACTTCAAAACGTCCATAAATAATCATTTGAACTTTGTCGAATTCCCCCAAGCGATCATTGAACTTCAAAACGTCCCTAAATGGTCACTGAATTTTGTAAAAAGTCCCTGGGAGGTCACTAAACTAGTGGTGTATGGGCCCCAATTTGCAAAGTTGAGATATCTTCCAAGGACTTTTTGCAAAGTTCAATGATCACTTAGGAACGTTTTGAAGTTCGGTGACCTCTTAAAGGGATTTCAGCAAAGTTCAATAACTATTTAGGGACTTTTTGAAGTTCATTGACCTCTTGGGGAAAGTTCGGCAAAGTTTAGTGACCATGGGGGGATTATCTCTAATTTATCTCATATTTATATTTAGTTTTGTATTAATTAGTAATAACTAAATCTTGTTATCGCATGCAACGGATGTAGTCTATCAATTCATCTTATTTTGGATTTTTCAAAGAAAAATATTATCTAGCATGAGTTGTGTTAGAACATTTGTCTGTGTCTATACTTTATAAATTCAATTAAATGAGTCATATGACTTTACATTTAAATGAAGAATAAGATTATTTAGCACTATTGGTATTGAAACACTAGTCTAGGTGGCAATAATTTATCATTAAATGAATGGTATAATTAAATCAATCACATAATTTCATTTCATTGAGTCGATCACCTAGCACCACATAAACTAATGTTGTAGCATTAGTGGTACTAGATAATATTATTCATAAATGAACCTATCATTTAATGTCACGTTATTGTCACATAAACTAGGGCTTAACACCAGTGATGACGAATAGTATTTCTTTTTGCCAAATTTGTAAAAAGTGAGAAGAGGTAGAATGTAATTTTGTAATTATAATAATTCAAAGAGAGCAAATATCAATTTATTAAAATAAAAATAAACTGTGTTTATACCCAACTAAAAGGACAATAGGTTACTAAACTTACAGGCTTATGTCATGTTGATCCCCTAACTTCTATTTGTTTCTAATCAGTCACCCAACTAAGACTTTTTTATTAGTTTGACCTTTGATCTGTATTTGTGAGCAAAACTAACAGCTAACTAATTAATGCATGTTCAAATTAAACTAGTTTTGCAAATGAGTACTCGAATGCTTGACTTAAAGACCTTGTATTGTTCTTTGTTCGATCCTTTTTTCAATTGATTTGGATAAGTAATTTCTTTATCATTGAAGAAGCGTCTCGTCCTACATTTTGTTGGACTTATGACAACTGTCACTATCGCTGCGGATGGAATTGTCAAAGCGAAACAAAAATGTAAGCGTCAAAGAATTATATACGAAATGGAATCTTTATCGATTTAATCGTTAATTCAGTCTTATTTTGATATCATGGTTTTAATAATAAATAATATACATAATTAATGCTTACGAAAAAATAAAACACAAGTTTCCATATCATTCACTTCATCTATTATTCCAAAGCATCTCCAAGAAAAAATTTTATTTATAAAGAAAAATATCTTTAAGTTTAAATAGTCAAATTTTTTATACACTTCAACAATGCTCTATTTTAACTTTTAAATTTGTTGATTTCTCCACATATTTTATTCAACATAATTTTTTATATGTCAATGGGCAATCAATTTAAATATGATTTGAACAGTTTAAGTAGAATATTAAAATATGTGACTTATTTCATGCAATCATTTTACATTAAGAATAGATAGTGAGTTTGACTCTCTTTAAAACGTTAAGATAAAAAATCTATTAGAACTTATTTTTAAGTATTAGCTGTTTATAATAATGAATATTTTGTATTTAGATAGTCTCTTGAAGATGTTCTAAGGTATGTTTACAACGGTATTTTTTTAAAAAATAAATTGTTGAAAAAGAAAGAAAAGTTTTCGACTTACGTGTAATATTATTTTATGAAAGATTGTATGGTTAAAAATAGGAAAAAGAAAAATAGAATGTAATGAAATGAAATTTAATGGGGTCTAACGGAGGCTTAATAAATGGATCCTTAATATTCATTTATGTCGTTTTGTCTAGTTTATGACTATACGTATGAAGATCTAGCATAATTACATTCTTAACAATTATGAAAGTCGAAGATAGGTTCTTGTCTTCTGAGAGCTTGTTTGATATGACTCTTACTTTTATTTTAGTTTTACGAGGAACTTATCAAAATAATTTTTTATTGTGAAAGTGTTTTTAGAGAAAGTTATATTGAATTAATTTCCTTCAAAACCTTTTTGAAATAAAAAGAAGTATTTTAGTAAAATTAGTCAAATAAGTTCAAAAGCGTTGAGTCTCAAAAACTCCTTTTGATTTCTTAAAATCATGTCAAATGGATCCTAATTATTCTAAACTTGAGATTAAATCATTCAAATAAATAAGAACTTCTTTGAATTTTATGCCTTATTTGAGGTGAAGAAATGTATTACGGAATAGTGATTAATGGAGAATGTATAGCTAAAACAGAAGGAAAAGTTTGTTATTTACGTGTAATATTATTTTAATGGAGAATGCGTAATTATAAATGAGTACCGTAGAAAAAATAATGTAAAGTAGAGGATGACAAATAAGCGCTTATACAAGATAAAATTATTATTTAGAGTTTTCAACTAAGGCGGGTCTTATGTTGAAAGTTTGGGTAGATATATTATTTTGACATTGATGGCTTCGGATCTCCACTCATGGAGCCTTTCTAGGAAATGATAGGAGAAGAAAAAAATTAGGATTAATTAAAACTATAAATGCTCTTTGAATTGCGAGTTACGATTTAATCGTTAATTCAGTCTTATTTTGATATCATGGTTTTAATAATAAATAATATACATAATTAATGCTTACGAAAAAATAAAACACAAGTTTCCATATCATTCACTTCATCTATTATTCCAAAGCATCTCCAAGAAAAAATTTTATTTATAAAGAAAAATATCTTTAAGTTTAAATAGTCAAATTTTTTATACACTTCAACAATGCTCTATTTTAACTTTTAAATTTGTTGATTTCTCCACATATTTTATTCAACATAATTTTTTATATGTCAATGGGCAATCAATTTAAATATGATTTGAACAGTTTAAGTAGAATATTAAAATATGTGACTTATTTCATGCAATCATTTTACATTAAGAATAGATAGTGAGTTTGACTCTCTTTAAAACGTTAAGATAAAAAATCTATTAGAACTTATTTTTAAGTATTAGCTGTTTATAATAATGAATATTTTGTATTTAGATAGTCTCTTGAAGATGTTCTAAGGTATGTTTACAACATGGGAAAGGGAGATGAAATTTGAAACAAGCTAAATATATTACGAACACGAAATTTGTTATTTATACACTGATTTTTGACACTTTGGTTGACACTTGCATTGTTGTCAAGTATCAAATGGATGAACTATTTGAAATTTAAACTGTCCAATAGGATAATGACGTGTACCAAAGTGTAAACTAAAATGTACACCATAGTGTACATGTAGCAAGATTAATATGTTACATAATGTCACATGTCATTCTATCATTTAACTGTTTCAAACATAATCAACTTTTTATCCAATATTTTCCCTCCACATCGTTTTATATAATCAGTTGAGTACCCTTTTATGTATAAATAGCATAATCCATATATTAATGAATTAATCATTTTGCACACACACATTCATCCCATAACGATAAGCTAGAGTTCTTTTTTGTTTGTTTCAAATTATAGATAACTTTCCTTATTGGGAGTATAATTAATGTCTTAATTTTCTAATATACCGTTACTTAATGTGCCTTGTTATCAATAAATATGAGCTACTATTATTCAATGTAGCGATATATTAAAAAAAATGTAAGTAAAATTTATAGTTTCAATATATATTAATTAAATTTTCTCAATCAATAGCATTTTAGTTCTTTGGGGGAGTTTTTTAGTGTTTTAAAACCAAATTTTGCATGAGATAGAGAAGTTACGACATTCTTTCGGCCTGATATTTTGATTTGATAAATAATAACCAATAAATTGGAATTCATTTATCAACAGATTTTTTTTTCCCCATTTGAACTCATTTCAAGTGCAAGGCCTGTTTCTTTTTAACATCTCTCATGCATCAATGGTTCACATTCGTTGGTCTATCTTCAAAGTCTTCGCTGTCGATTTTTGGATTGCCGGTTTGATTTCAATTGAAAATATTCTTTCAAATTCTAAGAGGTCCAACACCAATGCTCTTTCAATCTAAGGCATTTTATGAGAGACCTCCTTTCAATCTCTAGATTTTTTAGATTGAAAGTTCAATCCTTTTTACCTTATGCATTGCTCCATTTGAAGGGGATTTATGTTGGAAGTCATACTTTATCATTCCTAGTTACTTTCACAAGTCAACATTCTTTTAATATGTTCGAAGACGTGATTAAGTCTCATCTCATACATTCCGAATTTTTTGTGCTTTTACAGCACTTATCTAGAATTTCTTTTTTTTGAACGAAAGGGCTTAGTGAATTAACATCCAAGTTGATTTTATCAGAATTTGTACTAAGATTTTTTATCGTGTCCAAGGTCATCCGAGTTCTACAAACTCTTTTGCTTAGAAAGCCCCGACGACTGGTGCATTCTTTCCATCCGACAAGCCTTGATAGTCGAGGTATTAATATATGTCACACGACACACGACAAATGGCATGCAATTATACCCTTTTCGTAGCTAATATAGCATTCAATTGACCTATAATTATTTTTGTACGCAACATCATTTTCCCAAATTTGAGTTTTATAGTCGTATAAAGCGAAGGATTTGTGTTTATTTGCTTCTAGTATTGGAATCTTTGAACATTGCACAGTTTCTTTTACTTCTCCAAAGTATTATAAAGCGAAGATTAAAGAATAATAGATCGACGTCTAATAATTTCAAGGCATTTATGTCGGAGGGAACCTAAAACTTTAGAGAGTTGGCTTCATATGCACTTCAAGGCATTATATCGTAGGGAGTCTGAAGTTAAGTTGATAATTTGATAATCGTTGGCCTCTTATATATTTCGAGAGATTAATGCCGGAGAGAATCTTCTAGAGGCATTCGAGTTGGAGGTGAACTAAGGCTTGAAGAATTGGCTTCTCATTTGTTCTGAGGTAGTATTATTTCGATGCATTTGTTCCAAAGAAAATTTGAAGGTAATTGTTTTCGACTTCATATGTACTTCAAGCATTAAGGTCGGAGGGAACCTGAAGCTAGGTAGCTAAGTGGCTTCTCGATCAGAGATATTCTTTCAATCCTCGAGATATTCGACTTCTGATATTCTTTCAATCCACGACCCTTTTTATGAGATGTTATTTCAATCTTTAGAGTTTTGGCTTCATATGCACTTTTGAGATATTTTGGTGAGGAGTGTGAAGCTTGTATAATCAGTCACTTATTTATTCCAAGAAGTGTTTTAGCTAGAGGGAATGTGAAGATGCTAATTTCTAATTGGCCTCTTACATATTCCAAGGCATTTGTACCATAGGGAATCTTTCTAGGGTGATCAAGCTTGAGAAAATATAAAGTTGTTAATTTATATTCTGGCATTTTTTCAACTAGAGATGTTTTTCTCAATTGACAATAATCTTTCAATCCTTGAGATATTGGATATTCCATTGTTCTTTCTGTCGGAGATGTTTCCCGATCAAAGATAATTTTTCAATCTCCGAGATATTTGATCATATAAGAATGACATCTAAAATGTAAGTCGATCTTAACAGAGGCAACACCCTTGTTAAGGTAACATATAAAAGAGATGGCTCGTGTAGTTCAAAGGAGGTAAGTTCACTTTGGGTTCTTAGCTCAACTCATCTTCCATAGGTCCTGTGCTCATGATTTTGGTGTGCTGGCTTCTTGAGCATGATGGCCTCAACCTCAAAAGGCTAACATAAATGGGTTTGTTAAGACCACATAATAGCTAGTCAGTTATGTAACAATTTTTCCTTTGCTTTCTTGACCCGGATACAAAGCTTTTGTTGTATGATGTTGTTCGTGACTTCTATTTAACTTGTGGTCCTTCATAAATCTCTCTGTTTCTGCTAGCGGTGATGGAGACGAACACGACCAAAGTTGTGATGGACAACATGGAAGGAAGTAAAATGGAGGCGCGAAGGAAGGAGATTTATATAGCATGAGCATCGTGAAATTTTAGTGGGTGTGAAGCCTACAACAGCTCGTGATTTAGTGTGGGATGCAATCATCGAGTGCTCTAAGTAGTTAATACGGAAGATTTGGACCCTGCATAGAAGAAGAAAAATCTCACTACTTCATGCATACTTCACAAGAGAGATCAGAAAGGTCATTATTCATGCGAACAAGACAATTGCCTTAGATACGCTAGTGTTCTTGCTCATAGCCTCAAAGATCCATGAGGGAGCCCAACCGTCACTTGCGAATCTATCAAAATTGTTCCGAAGAGAAGATTTTTCCCACTTTTCGTCATCAGCCATGAGATGTAGTCTCAGGGGGACCAGAAAATGCCAACCTTGGCTGGTTCTGGTGTTGTTTAGATTGGGCTGAGTGTGACTTGTTGAAAGCGGGCTAGTACATGTAGATTGAGAATAAGGGATTGTTGGGCGAGTGGATTTGGAGTAGCAACATGTACAATAGGCTGCAATTGTGAATCTCAAATTTCTGTTTATTTTATTGAAAATAAATAAGTGCTTGTTTGGTAGGGATTTTGTTATTGATTTTTTGACCGTTAGAGATAAAGTAGGTCCTACCTGTGAAAGAAGAATTCAAAAATGACGCCTAGAATAGTGAAATAACGGACAAAAAATTGATTTTAATTGAATTTTAAGCTGTACCAAACATGCTCTAAGAATCAAACTCAAGTACTGATTTACCGGAGAACAATTCCAGCATCTGCTACTGGCTTCTTCTTTTTTTTAATTGTTAAAAATAAACTAAATTACAGAAATCAATTTCTACCACTGATTTGTACCGTTGTCAAGTGGTTGCGCTTTGTTATTGTGTTTGGTGTTGGATAATGGGTAAAAGGCATAGGCTGGAGGTTGGAGAGGGTATTGTTGTTTTGGCTAGCTACTACAAGATATTTCACGCGATGAGCCTTGATCAAGGGAAAAGATTCAGCTCTAATACCAAATTGACGTAAAATCATATAGAAAAAAAAATAAAGAAAAGAAATTAAGGGGGAAAAGAGGAGAGAGGGAAAGAAGGGGGAGTGAGGAAGAAAGAGAATAGAGAAAAAGTATCAATTTTTATACATATCAGTTGTATGTATTATAATTCAAAAGCTCCCTTTATATAGGGTTCAAAAACATATTCAAAGTAGGAAACATTTAATCAAATTCTAGAAAATCTAGTAAATAACATAATGAAATCCAAGGAACTCTTGTAAATAAAACTTTAATAACTTTCCCAAAAAAAGAGTATAAACATAGAAAATAATCATATAATAATCTTCTAGGATTTCCACAAGTAGCATTTGCAGCATTCACCCAGGATCAAAGAGGCAAAAGTACAGGTAAACAAATCACCAACATAGATAAAATGACAATAGAGTGAAAAATAGTGTCTATATCTTGCACCTCAAAGACAGTTGCCAGGACTGCATTATACGTTTCAGCAAAATACAAGTTATTCGAGGAATATCAAAATGACAACAAAAATGCAGATTAAGAGACACCACGTGTTTCTTTTTCTCATAGCAGATTCATATAACATCAAGTAACAAAATTTGAGATGAACAGAGATGGGAGAAGTGGAAGAATTGGGAAATTGATCTTAGATGTGAGCAAGCCAAATGATCTTCGAATTTTGAGCTATTTTCTATTTAATATTATGTACCTTCAAATATTTTCCATTTGCTTCTCTTCTTCCACCCCTCATTTTTCCATTTCCACACAATTCAAACCAAGTATAATAGGCCAAGCTGTATTAGAAGCTCTTCAAGACCCACGGGAAGAGTGCAGCTGAAGCTTTGGATGAATTTATATTCAAGTGGAAGTGTTAGTTGATGTACAGGTCTTGTTCTCGGAATCTGATTAGTCCATATCTATAATAAAATTCCATTATCTTTGTGATCATCCCCCAGTTTCTCGGTGAATGCTGAGCCAGTATGCACATAATTGAGGAAGCGAATTGAAAAGATTTTGTCATCGAAATAAGGGCAATAAACCCCACTGATGCAGAAAACCTTCTCCAGTGGTCACTTCCAGCACCAGCAGAACAAGGACGGCCAACATAGCTGCTCTTCCATTCCAAGTTTCAGCACTTTTTGTCCAACCCCATTCCCAAACTGTCACAAGGGGTGGTAGCTCTCTACGCTGTGAATCATATGCTGCTAGTAGCTCTTCAACGCTGCCAAGTGGAACTAAAGACTGCAGACAACAAGCAAACAGTCAATTATATTTTGAGATTATACAATGAGGACATTGTCAAAGAGAAATGTAAACTAATATGGAGAACTTAAAACAAAAGTAAACTGTCCCTTAGAGGTAGTTTAGTGATTATAATGTGAAAAATGAAGACATAGGAATTTCTGAATTTGTGCTAGGTTATAGAGGACAAAGGAGAAAAGGCAAACTCATCTTGTAAGCAAAAGTAGGCCCTTTAAGTTCCCCCACACTGATAATCATTGTAAAATTGTAACCCTTCACTAGTTTGCTGCCAAGAACTACAGCGTAACTTTCTGTAACACCCCCACAAAGGAAAAAAGGGGGAATGGAAAAGGAGATACATCAAAAGTCATGAATAACCGAAAACAAGGTTGCTATTGTCTACACCCGATTCAGCAGAACTTCACCTGACAACTTTTTCTTGCAACTCCTGTTTTATCATTAATTCATAAGTTTTATTCATGTTATCTAATTTAATGCTTAAACAAAGGGAGAAGAAGCAAAAAGAAAATACTTAAAAAGGCGAGGATAAGCATTATTAGAAGTATGCCATGTAATTAGAACATGTGATTCATAGCTTGTGTAGTTAATCCAGAAAAGTGGTGGTAACAAGGCTCTGGATTCTTGGTTGCTAATATCATAACCAAATTGCTAGTCTTCTTAACCACATTATTTAACTTTCCAGAACCGAAGGCAAGACTGGTGTCATAAAAACCATATTAACAATATACTATTTTCGTTGCATGTGTATAAAATTTACAGAGGAATGCTGAAGACCTAGATCTCAAAACATTTGCATGACCGCACAATCAGTTTGACAAACCAAAATATTAAGTCATTTCTTGGTCATACATTGAGAAAGAACTTGTATAGTTCACACTCACCTCAACTTAGCAGGGGTTGCCACATGAATCTTCTTCTACTTGCATATTTATCTTTAAAACACGTGATATTTTAAATTATAGTTTGTTCGAGTAACAATGACAACTTAAGTAATGGTCAATTCCGGTTTTATTTAACTAATCGCTTCATTCATTCACATGGTAATTCATGTATATTTCATCTCAGAATTTGATAATTCAAATACCCAGATTCAAATTAAAAGATTGAAATTCCCGGTTCACCTGTCGAGCTTCAAGATTTGAGACAGCCATTGCTCCAACATATGGAAGACTTTCAATCACTGCATCAGCCAAATCTGAAATGAAAGTTGGTTCACAACAAAGTGCAGGAACACGTCCCCATTTCTCTATACCAGATTTTAGAGCCAACTCCTTGTATTCAACATCTATTTCCTCCAATGTTTCAATGTGTTCACTTACAAAACTGTGATGAAAAATGAGATAAAGAATGTAAGTTCACAATTTACAAACAAAATGCAGATGCCCGCGAACTTCGCACCCTGCCCCCACCCCACCCCACCCCAAAAAAAAAATAAATAAATAAATAACACAGACAAAGTAATTGATCAGAATAATGGCAATTTCAAACATCAAATCCAAACTGGTTCAGTGAATATTCTCAGCTACCTAATTGGAACAGCTAGAAGACTTTTAACTCCTTTTCGTCCAAGCTCAATAATTGTATCATCTGTATAGGGCTTCAACCATTCCACTGGTCCTACCCTACTCTGCATCAGAAGAAAACCAACAAATTAGAAAATTAAAAACTTGCAAAACTAAAGATATAATACATAAATGTAGAAGTTTAATCATTTCAACTGGTGTCAGTGGCATGTTCTCCAAAGAGCTACATATCAATGTTTTTGTGTCGTGTTGTGCTGTTTCGTGTTCATACTTCAGGGCTTTATGAAAATAATTTAGAGCATCACATAGAGATTTAGGAATCTCAACGAGTCTTTAACTTGAGCGTGGATTGATTTCTTGCAGTATCTTATTACTATGTAGGGAATCCATAACCTGATTTCTCTAAACCTCGTTAAGTATAAATAGCTACTAGCATATAATGTATTTGAAATACGAAAATTCCCTTCAGAATTGTGTTGAGAAATAATATGAAGATTCGAATGATGAAATTCCTTCTTATGACGATGGTAACTAATTACAAGCTTACCATTTCATAATATGTGCAGTTGATGTTAGTAAAGCGTTGTGATCTTTTTATTTGATAAACCAGCCTATTATTATATGGACCATTCACGATACACTTGTGAGATACTGATGCATATTATGCCCGTTTGACAAAGCAAAATATAAGCTGGTGACTCCCATGAAATGTGTGTTTAAAAATGAAGTTTGATTAACTTATCAAATGCGAAGCCTAGGTCTCTTAGAATCGTTGTCGTGCTTAGATATGCTCTGCTTTATCTTGTCAAATACTCAAGTTTTCATTCTAAACTCATCACAAACAAATTGAACAAAAAACTGCTAAATTGGCTTATTTCTTGCGCATACCAATTGAAGTCTTTTGACAAATGTAAATGTGGGCTGAAGAATGAATGCTTTCTAGAATACAGCTAAAACTTCTAATGAACATGCAACATGGGTTCTAAAATCATAAGCCTTTGATAATCACAATCTCATGCACACCTTGTGTGACTTCAACTCTCACTAACTGCATGAAATACCCATGTTGGACCTTCACATTTCACAGTAAAAATAATCACAAAGTTAATTTAGAGAATCATGTCGTCCCTGAAAGACGTATTGATTTAGGTATTTGGAGTCAATTATTAACAAGAAGGGAAGAATGGATAAAATAATGCATAAGATTAGAACAAATTGGTTGCAACGGAGAAATGTAACAGGAATTTTGTACCACGGGAAGATCCCTACATTGTGCAAAGGTTTACAAAACAGTTATTAGACCTACAATGTTTTATTGTATTGAGCATTGGGCTATAAAGGACAAAATGTACCTTAGATGAACGTCGTGGAAATGAGATTTTTAAGATGAATGTGCAGTCATATTAGGATAATATAAGGTTCACATAAACGCCAACACATGAAAGTAGTGCCTATTGAGAATAAATTAAAGGAAAAACAACTTAAGTGGTTGAAACATGCTTTGCCTTAGCTGTAGAGGCTCCCATAACAGGCTAGGAGGGGGGCTAGACAAAGCTAATATGACTAGCAGTTATAAAGGATATAGTTGCTATGGGTATTCTAACAGAGGTATAAATGAACTGATCAGATTGGGTTTAGTTCTTTATTTGCTGTTGTATCTATCCCTTGACAAAGAAAAATGACAATTATCATCAGCCAACCTGATTCCCCCATAGCTTACATGACCAGGAGACAAGTACTTTATATTGAACATGTAATCATCAACTTTCCGAAATGCTGAACTCACATTTTTAGAAATAGAAATATATAAATTTGATCAACAATACAAATAAATTTTACTTCAAGATTTTCTCAAGTTTCAGGTGCTTTTTGAACTTCTTTATAGACAATCTTCAGTAGGATTACCCTCAGTGGACTTAATTTATATATTAGCAGTTGAGTATTTACCTGATATGCAAGAGTATAAGCATTGTTTATCCTTCTCTTTTCCAGTTCTTCCATAATCAAATCCACACATTCCTCCATTTCAGCTTTATATGGATCGCCAGCTTCCTCCACATAAGCTACTGGTACCCCATGAGCACTAAAAAAAATCATCACCTGCAATAAACAAATAGTACACGAAAGAAATCTCTGTGAAATTCTTGATTACAAAGTATAAAATTATCTGTAATACAGAAATAAATCCAAGAGAGTCCCATCTGATTCCAGTTAAATTAAAATATATCAAATCCACGGGAAGTTGGCTCATAATTTCTGACTATTAAGTAATAGACTTGCCCAAGCCTACCATCTTACCTGAAGATGAATTAATTTCTGACTATTAAGGAATTAATCACTGGATAGTACCGCCGGATTCAAATAAGAAAACTAGTCTGCTGTAGTAGTTATTGAAATTTGGCACAAGCTTAAAATTTTTTCAGTCTTACTGAATAATTGGTAGACATCATTCGCTCAAAAACTAGTACACCTTTTACAAATATGGTTGACCAAAATGAAGGAGAAGGTAACAAAAATAAATTAACAATTAGCCTGCACTTTAGCAGCATCTAAATCCACTACCTGAGCGAATTTATAAAGAAAAGCCAAAACAAGTTTATCTTTATACAACACAATAAAATTCCATTTTTATGAAATCTTACACATATGCGCAATAGGGATTACCTCCTTAGGGCGGTCAAAATTTGTCAACTGCTTTTCAATCAAATCTGCCATGGCTTTGATATATCCTTCACGTTGATACCAGGAAGGAATTACAGTGTGCTGCATATTGACAAGATATTCATCCTCCCTAAATTTAACACATTGCCACATGCATCACGATTTTGACAGTAATAACAAACTACAATATGTAAAATCCCAATGTGTAAAACTGTTACCTGAATATACTCTCCAGTAGCCTAAGGCTGGAACCGCTTGTCGATATTGAGAATTGAGGGTACAGAGGAAGCACCACAAGTTTTGTAATTCTATCTAGCTTAATCTTAATGAAAAAGTAAACAACATTGAAATTGTTGTCAAACCGATATCTATCAAGCTTAGAAAATTTCAAAACATAAGAAGCAGTAATGGCAGTAAAAGGAGCGAGAGCTAACATTATTATTTAAGTGTTTCTGCTGAGCAAAAGAAACAAATAGTATGGAACAATTTAGAAACTAGAACAAAAATCACCATGCAGAATAACAAATATCACATGTCATACTTAAGAATTGTGGTAAACCTCATGTTATTGGTTTACATGTAAGAAAATAAGTCAAACTAATTGAGCTTTATATTGAAGGATTGATTAATTACATGAATTAATCAGCCACAAATTGGATAAGCAAGAAGTAGAAATTAAGTACACAGCTGAATCCTGAATCAACTATAATATTATGCAAATGGATTCTGATGAAGGAAAAAAAGAGAGAGACAAAACAGTCTAATAAAAGAAGTTATTACCTTTTTTCAATCTTTAATTAAAAGCATGCCAACATTTCTTTTAAAATTGAGCATCACGGATCAATATTTCAGCATAAACAGAAATAAAAAAATATTAAACAAAAGTCAAGTCCAAATATGACAGTCGAATCATCTCATGCATAACTGAATCCCTCTTTGTAAACCACTACTGACAAAATCAGCTCGAAAATTACCAAATACACCTCTCAAAACCTCATCTTGGAGAAGAACAGATGAATTTTTCCAGTTTAAAGCCTTCCCCCAAACCAGGTCTTGATTCTTTGGCAACAGTGACTTTCTTGTCCCTAGACTGGCGAGAGTCACCAAGTCATCTAGGTTCACGTTTGGGGGGGTGCACATGAGCAATAATGTGGTTGAAGTAACACCTTGACGAAGCACTTCAAGCGAGACTTGACCAGGTTCTTCAGAGTCCTTATAAATCAACTCCCACAGGTGCTTGGACCGCACCATCGAAGGAATCTATAATCACAGCCTTGTGCTCATCATACTGGTCATGGATAAGCTATCTCCTTGTTTAGAGTTAAATTGATTGCATATATGTTTCCTTTTGTCATTTACTTAGATACTTCATGGAGTGTGTCAGTATTTTATTTCAGTACAAGCTAATTTGCATGAACATAGCAAATTTCCGATATTGGTAAAAATAAAAATAATGTATTTCTCCAATTTTCCAACATTTGTCAAAACTCGCTTAGTTTGGAAGCATAGATACCATTCACGTGTATCCATGCGCATGACCAAAAAAAAGAGAAATCTGAGACTTTAATAGCCTAATTGCATTCACCTCTCTAAGAATAATTTAGCACTGGAACCCTAGATTTTGTGATGTACAAAGTTTCCTGCTTACTTTATGCGCCATCTCTAAATCGAGTTGGATATATTGTTCTAATACTGCAAGTGTTAACTCTGATCAGAGCATAAATTTCAGAATCTACAAACTTCTCTACACAGAGATAAGTACACAAAACATATTTATGCTGCATTTTCCATTTTATACGACAAAACAAGTTAAAACCATCATTCCCAAGAGAATAATCAAGGGAGACCGTAGTGGCAAAGAGAACTTGAAGTAAAATATTTTCGTACTTCCTATCAGCCACTGTAAGCTAACAATCTATACTGAGTGACTGACAGCATTATTTCTTCTATTCTAAATCAAAGGGGAAGCGAGGGGGACTCGCATTTTAAACCACCCATAGCAAAGATACCTGTTCAATAGCTTCTTCAGTAAATGGATGCCAGTAACGCATCCCTACATAAACCTTTGCAAGGACATTCTTTTCAGATAGTGCTTTTCTCAACTCTTCAGCCTAGAGAAATCAGTTATTATCTGAGTTAAAGAGTAAACATAGATATGGAAAATAATATAAAGAATAAACATATTATCATTATATTTCACTAAAAAACAGAGGTGGCATAAAAGGTGTAAAATACAAAGAATGCGCAAACCCAATCTCAACCAGAACCTATCTCTTGAGAGTTCTTTCATGATTTACTGAAGTTGGAATAGACCAAGGCTTCCAAGAGATAAAAAAAAAAAAAAAAAAGGAAAAGAAAAGAATGCTTCTATTATTCAAAACAGGATAATTCATGTGCTCTCATACTTTGCTCGCCCACACAACGCCCAATCAAGAAAACACAGCACACGAAATCTTCAAATCAAAAACCTGATATATGTAACTATTGGGTGGAATTTTCATGTAGTCATTCTGCATATGAATATCCAGAAAACAGTAGAAATTTTACTTTCAAGTTCAAATAATCAACTTGATGCAATACCAATAGAAAAATTAATGAAGAAAGAGAAAATCAATGAATCAGGAAGAAGAAATCAAGGGAAGGGATGGGAAGAAGAAGAGAATAGGGAAAGAAGAATGGGGAAGAGGACGAATTTCGCCAAAAGCCACCAAAATATTATTCATTCATCAACTGAAAATAAATTACAATGCAAAATAGTTTAAATAGTAAAACCCTAACTAGAATGAGCCTAGGCCAATATAAGCCTAATAAGAATCCAAAACGAAATAAAGTCCACAAAATGAAATAAGGTCCAACTAAAAATAAATAAAAACGACTGGATGTCCTCATCAACTCTCCCGCGGTGGGAGAAAACTCGACCCTATCGAGTTGATAGATCACTAGGCTGCAGTCAATCTCCCAACCATCAGCTAAGTGGTTGGACAAGCTTCTTCCGACGTCTGTAGAAATAAATTTTATCTTTGTGTACTGTAAGAGGTAGTAGTGGGTTAGAAGCGGCCAAATAATCAAGATCAAGGTCCACAAAAAGAGGTAACAAAGGATCATCTGAGGGAATGAAATGGCCTTTATAAGCAGCTAAATCCTCAACATTGAAAGTAGAGTGGTAACCAAGGTGTGGTGGGATATCAACAACGTATGCATTTGGACCAACTTGCTTTAAAATTTTATAAGGACTTGCACTACGGGCTTACAATTTGGAGGCGGGTACATGTGGACGCCGCTCTGACCTAATGCGGACCATAACGTAATCCTTAATGTTAAACTCAACATGTCATTTATGCAAATCAACTTGAAGTTTATATTTTGCATTATTGGCTTCAAGTTGTTTTGATAAAAGAATGGGCTAGGTAATGGGATGGTCAATTTTGGGTGAAATACATGGGTTAGGGTTTGTTGGAAGCAGCAAGGGAGCAACAATAATGTAAAAGAATATTTTCTCTTTTTCTTTTTTTTTTAAACCGATCGAATTCCTAAAATGGAACTTTTTTTTCGGGTGAACAGTAATGCTTTTTTTTTTTTTCAAAGAAAGAAAACTGAAAAAGAAAAATGAAAATTGATGCTCGTATGCTAGATCTTCTTCAATTGTGCTGTTCCAAAATTCTTTTTTTTTTTTTTTTTTTTTTGGAAGTAAGTAGGAAGAAATTTTTGGATTGGAGAAGAGAGATTACCCAAGTTTAGGCTCTGATACCAAATTTGATGCAGCATCAATAGAAAAATTAATGAAGAAACAGAAAGTCAATCGGGAAGAAGAAATCAGGGGAAGGGATGGAAGAAGAAGAGAATAGGGGAAGAAGAACAGGGAAGTGGGAGAATTTCGCCACAAACCACCAAAATATTATTCATTCATCAACTGAAAATAAATTACAATACAAAATAGTTTAAATAATAAAAACCTAAACCTAACTAGATTGAGCTTGTGCCAATATAAGCCTAATAAGAATCCATAATAAAATAAAGTCCACAAAATGAAATAAGGTCCAACTAGAAATAAATAAAAACGACTGGATGTCCTCATCACAACTAATGCACATAGGCTAAAAAATGATTTATTATATCAAAATCATACCTGAGCATCAGTTATCTGGCGAAGAGGAGAACCACCACCAATTGAAGCATATCCTTCTTTGCTTTTTGGGGCTCTGGCAACAGATATAAATTTTGCCAAAGGCTTTTGCAGAAAGCGAAACAATCTCGGCAATCGTATAATATCCTATTTCCAATTCACAGACCAATAAAGAAAAAAAAATTTCAACTCCAACACAATTAACCATTAAGCAGTGAACAAAATAACCAAATTGACAGATACTAACAGGATCGGCAAAAAGGTTAAACAAGAAGGGTTGAACATCCTCGAGAGTTTCAGGGCCTCCAAGGTTCAGCAACAACACTCCAATCTTATCATCACCAACAGCTGGAGTGTCAGATACTTCCTGAGCTCTAGAAGTTACTAATACTTCAATTTGTGACGAATACATTTTCGTTAAGGACTCGTTGAACATAGGTTGTATCTTACACCATGCGGACGAACCTCTAGAAATTAGGGACATTTTTGACAAATTCGAACTCGTACAAGTTTCCAGTTGCACTCTTAAGCAAGGACATCTCCAGCGTGAAGAACATTTAGCTGGTGGCAGTAGTCTGCAAAAGAAAATCAGATGAAGGCATCCAAAATTATATCATTATCCAAAATTATATCATTATCTTATTTATACTTAAGAAATTAGCAAAGTCACAAATTTCATACATCCATATCATGGTGCATTCTACAATTCTGGTTATCTACTTATCTTGGATACCTATGCCTTAAGGAAATCCCCGGAGTATGTCATAAGTAGCTAAGTCAAGTTGAAGCCAATCCAAAGGGAAATCGTTCCCTTATCTCTCAAATCCTTAAGCTTGGCAAGTTTCCATAATTCAATTCCAATCAAGATAAACACAAGGTTCATTTACAAGTAACTATCCTTAACTTCCTCAACTCACTGCCAACGGGTCAGTAATATACTGATTGAGCACAAACTACCCCTTCCCTAAAATATCCACAAACTGCAACAGTTTCTTCTTTCATAACAACAAATTCCAAAAATAACCTTCGCAGGCAAAGCCCAATCTACAGAAGCCCCTGTTTGATTTGAAAACTCATTTTTCTATGTACTGATTTTCAACAACACATTCGAACAAAAAAATATTATGCACATAAATCCAAAAAAAATTCCACTTTTTAACCACACATGCTCTTAAAAATCACTATTTAATACATTTTTTTCCAAAAACAATGGTTGTCAAACAGAGGCTGCCTGAAAATTCAGCATGACGAATGAAGTTTATACATAGTGAAGTTCAGTAATTTATTTCAAAACAAGATCTTCCATCCATAGAATATAAAATTTAGAAGTACACGTGTATAAAAAATTGCAAAATATACTAAAATGGGTATAAAGAAGTGCCACTTACAGAGATGGAGAAGGTGATTGAATGCGTATATTCATCGATTGATTCATATCTAATAGGACCACTAGGAAACTTTCGTGAGCTGGGCACTTCTTCTTTAGGGTTGAATTTCAGAGAAATTCATTTTTTGAAGTGCCTCAGACTGTAGCAGTGGATTTTATTTTTTCTATTTTTTGTTTGTGTTTAAAATATTAGCCACGTGTTTCGCAGGTTATCCTGTGCAGATCAAAATAATGTTCAAGTCCTTTAAATATTTGGATTACTATTACGAAAAATAGCAAATTTATTCTTGTGAGGTGGTCACGGAAATATCAATTACAAGTTAGGAGTTCTTCTCCCCTTCTAGTTTTGATAAGAATAAAAACTTCTACGCAAAAGATCAATGTAATTTATGGTCATAGACTTATATAATTATAAGTTGATTCCTTATTTTTTATACAATTTCAATTTTCATTGTCATTCTTAGAAGACATGTGTATTTTGAGAACAAAGGTCATAGATCAAGATGTAAACAGCGAAGAACCTAGTTCATAGGTATCACAGGAACGAAGTTTGGGAGAATACTTAGCCAAATTTTCGCCTATGACGACACTGAGATTCTCACTCAATCAACTCACGAGTTTGTACAATGCACACGAGAAAACAATAAAGGCAACAATGTAAAGGAATGAACACAGATTTTTACGAGGAAGCACCCAACTCATTTACTACTCCACAATAATACAAAAAACAAAGGGAACACTGAATGAACACAATAAGTCTGTATCTCATCAGCTCGAACCCTCATATTTATAAGCCAAAATTCGTGTAAAGTTAACACTCTTAACTGCCAAAGGGATAAACTCACCCACTATGGCCAAACTTGCCAGAAACTGCCTTCCAATACCTTTCCCAACAACTGCCTATACTTTCGACTATTATAGACCACAAAAATTGCCCAAAATACATGTCAAACATGTGCTTGATCTGGACACCAAATTTGTAGACTAGAGCACACTAAACAGCAAGATGATCCGTCCATGCCTTACTAAATTCGGCTAACCCGCAACACTTTTACACTGGCCAAACTGAAGCAAATGCCCACAAGCTGAAAACCCACGTTTGCCTTGCTCCCGAGATTCAAAGTGCGCACTACGAACACACTTGTCCGCAATATTCTGACATGAGGGCAAGGTGTGTCCATGCCACCGCACATCCCTTAATCTTATCCTTCCCCATCGGAAGAGTCTAACGTCCTCGTTGGAACAGAATCGAGATACTCCTTGATCTTATCCTCAAATTGTCACAGATTGACATCCCTTTCATAGGTTGCATCAATCCCACTAGTGCCTTTCCACTGAACCAAATAATCAGTCCTTTTTTTCTTGCTTGCTCCCATTGGTCGATGACCCAAAATCTTTGCCACCTCCTTATCATACTATTTTCTAATCATAGGAGTAGCCCTCTTGGCCTGCAAACAATCTTTTCCCACCAAATTTTCATTAAAGGGCTTCAAATAGCTTGCGTGGAAGGTAAGATGAACCTTCAAATGATCAGGTAGCTTCAGCCGATATGCTACCCTTCCAACAAGCTTGATAATTTCAAATGGATCATCATACTTTTGAACCAGCCCATGATGCACCATCTTGCTATTGATCTTTTTCCAAATCTAGGGAGTTAATTTCAGCATCACTTTGTCTCCCACATGGAACTCTACATCCCTCCTGTCCTAATCAACATACTTCTTCATTGTCGGGCAACCTTTGCGAGGCTATCTTTAACTTGCTCAATCATTTCCTATTTATCTTGAGCAAACCGAAAAGCAACTGGACACACACTCCGTCCTCTTTACGATGTACAGAGGTGTCTTGGGTATGTGCCACATAGTCAATTCAGCCGAACACACACCCGTTGTAGAGGATTAGTGTAGATTGTAGCAAAACTAAGATGTACCAAGTAAGACAACCCAATTTTTTTGACTTGCTGACACATAATGTCTGAGATACTCTTCCAACAATGCATTTATCCTTTCTGTCTGGCCATCAGTCTGTGGATTATTTGCGATAGAGAACTTCAATTCAGATTCCATCATGTTGAACAACATGGTCCAGAACTTGCCTATAAATCGAGATTCTCGATCACTCACAATATCGTCAGGTATTCAAGTACTTTACAACATTTTTGAAGAATAATTCAGCAACAACATTTGTTGTACATTCGTGCGGAGCAAGAATGAAGACTGAATATTTTGAAAATCTGTCCACCACCACCATAATGGACTTAAACCCATCAACCTTCGGGAAACCTGAGATAAAATCCATAGAAATCGACTGCCAAGGTCGTTCGGGAATTGACAACGACTGGAACAAACCTTCATCTTTCTTCCTTTCAGTTTTATCTTGTTGGCACACCAAGCAAGATTTTACATATGCCTAGACCTCTTCACCCATCTTTGGCCAGTAATACGATTTTAAGAGCAGAGCTAACATCCTTTCGATATCTGGATGGCCTACCCATTCTGGATCATGAGTTTCCTTCAACAATTCTTGTCGTAATCCCCTGCCTAAAAGCACATATATTCTGCTTCCTTTAGCATAGATCAAAACATCTTCTACCCAATACCGTCTCACCAAGCCATCTTTGATTTCCTGAGACAACTTGGCATAAATAGCATCATTTTCAGCCCACTGTTTGATTCTATCAAGAAAGTCTGATTCGACCATCATCAAAGCCGAAATATAAGCTTTCACGAATTTCCAACTAAGTGGATCGGCAACTTAATTCTGCTTGTCTGGTTTATGAACCCACACAAAATCAAACTGAACTAAGAATTCCTGCCATCTAGCTTGTTTTGCTAACAACTTCTTTTAGGACCTGGAATATGTATTGGCTATATAATCTATTAGAACAGTGAATCTTGTTCCTAACAAATAATGGCGCTAATTTTCAAGATAATGAATAACCGCGGTCGTCTCTTCCTCATTAGTTGAATAATGTTGTTCTACCTATTTCAATTTTCGACTTTAAGAAGCGATCGGATGGCCCTCCTATACCAATAAACGCCTAATAGCACAGTCAGATGCATCAGTGTGTACTTCAAATGGTTTCTCAAAGTCAGGAAACTAAACACCGGCTCAATAGAGATAACATGTTTCAACTTCTCGAAAGCTCGTTAGCACTAATCGGTCCATTCTAATTTTCAAATCTTTTCCAACAAGTCTGTCAAGATGCTGATAATAGTTAGCTAACCCAAGAAATGAACATAGTTTAGCAACCTTGGATGGGCTTGGCCACTCCAAAATGACATTTACCTTATTTTCATCCATCCTAATCTTTCCTTGACCGACCCAATGTCCCAAGAACATTATCTCCGAACGGTAAAATTCACACTTCTCTTTCTTGACATACAATTGGTGTTCTCTAAGCCGTAAGAACACCTTTTTCAAGTGGGCAACATGATCACTTAATCATCGACTATTTACCACAACATCGTCCAAATATACCACCATAAAATTATCTAAAAACTCGTATAGTACATCATTCATCAGATTGCAAAATATAGCATGTGCATTCGTAAGCCTGAAGGGCATAACTAAAAATTCAAATGAACCATATCTAATCACGCAGGCAGTGTTTGCTTCATCCTCTTCAGATATCCTTACTTGCTAATAGCCCGATCGTAAGGCCAATTTGGTGAAGAAAGAAGCCTTTGCCAACCGATCAAATAAATTAGAAACATTAGGCATCGGGTATTTGTTTTTACTGTTACCTTATTCAGGGCATGATAATCCACACATATCCTCAAAGAACCATCATGCTTTTCTGAAATAAAACTAGGGCATCGTAAGGAGCTTTTGAAGGCTAAGTGAACCCCGCATCAAGTAAATTATTAAGTTGCCTCCTTAATTCTGCTAACTCAGACAGAGCCATTCGTTAAAGGACTTGCACAGGAGCTTCTACACCTGGTTCAATTTCAATTTTGTGATCCAAAACACAATGAAGTGGGAGAGTTCTTGGAAGTTTTGGGGACGTCACATCAGCTAACTCTTCCAAGACACTTGCAACCTAATCAGGCATCTCCATTACATGGTCCTCTTTGATCTCTACTAAGGCTGCAACAAAAGTCATCTCTTCCTTTATAAGTCTAGCTTTTAGTTGTTTTGCAGATTGCATATCATCCTGAACCCACCTTTCTTTATTCCTACCAAGAGACCTTGCTAGTACAAAGCAAGGATTACCCTCATCTGCAATGTACTACCCATTCAAATGTGGTAGTACGGATGTCTTTGCCTTGACAAAGAATTCGATACCAAGGATCAAGTCAAAATCATCTAAGGGAACAGTCATCAAATTGCATTTTCCCTCCCACTCGCCCACACGAAGGGTGATTTCAGTAGATTCCTTCACAGGTTGTGCTATAGAATTCACAACCTTAATTTTTGTAGCCACCTGAGTCATGCCTAAACCCAGTTTCTCAACGATCCTCGAACTTACAAAGTTGTTGGTAGCACCCATGTCCATCATCGCCAATACTACCTTGCCATCAATAGTAACCTAAACGTACATCAAGCCACACTGCAATATTATAATGGCATTCACGAGGTTCAACGGATTAACTCTAGATGAGGCCTCATCTGAGTTATCATCATCACCTTCTAGCCTTAAGGCATTCAGCTTCTCCCTCTTTGGACAGTCCTTTGCAGGATGGGGACCATTGTAAATGAAGCAGCTATTGAATCATTTTGACTTAAGTTGGGACTGATTGCCATCTTTTGATTTAGGAGCCTAGAATTTTTTCTTCTTATCTCACTTTTTCCCATCTTTTGATGTACCAGCCTTCTTGTCATCGCCTTTCCTCTGAACATAGGAACTGCTGCTGATCTTATAGTCAACAAGATAATCCACTGCAGCCATTGCTGAAGGAATGTCCATCACTCCTTGCCTTCTGATGAGTGCAATTCACTCATCAATTTAGCACATTTAAATCTTAGTTTTCAGGTTGTCGTTGAGCACTTTAGTACGTTTTGATGTGGGTTTTTGTGTTGTTCTGCAGCTTAGACAACTTTTGGGAAAACGCCGCACTCTGGAGCTTATAATGGAGCTAAAATGGTGTCCATAAAATTGGAGCATGAATTGAAGATAAGAAAAGAAAAATTGAAGTGGAAACGAGATGTTGAAGATGAAAAATCCAAATAGGAAGCAGTCTATCTAGTACCACAGTGCCGGACATGGGCACCATAGTGCCCAAGTAACCAAGAAGCAGCCAGCAGAAGTAATGGCGCCGCAGCGCCAAGGGCGGCGCCATACCTTGGGCGCTGCAGCTCCCAATATACATAAGCCGGCAGAGAGGCTAGACCCACGACACCGTACCTGGGCACTGTAGCGCTAGCGGGAGGAAATGTCACGGCCCCACGGCACCAATATTGAAAATCGCATTTTTCTTGACCCAGATCCGATCCTTCTCGTCTTGGAACTTTTGGAAAGTATAAGTACCACGAAAAGACCTAATGGAGGACTCTTGGCATTGGAAGAACCACTGTCATATATATATATATATATATATATATATATATATATATATACACACACACACACACACACACACACACACACACTCAAGGCAAAAATAAGAGAAAAATATATTCAAAGAGGAAGATCTACAACCATTGGGAGAAAATTTGAAGCATCAACTAAGTTTTTCCTAATATCTTCTTCTTCATGCTCATTATACTTCATTTTAAATTATTATTTTCATCAATTATGAACTAAAACCTTAGATCTAAGGTTGATGTAGCCCAATTTGATACAATGTTTGGATGTTGATATGGTATATCTCTAATTTTCAACATTTATTTGTGTTATTCATGTTTATTGTTTTTAATCACCTGATCAGTGGTTGAATGATTTGATGTATTGAATTATGACACTCGAGAGAAGGAGATTTAATCTTGATCTACGAACAACATAACTCAGATTTCGTGGATTTCGAGAGAAAGTAAGAATTCTTTGAGGTTTAATTCAAATCAAGAACCAAGGATTTAATAATGTTTATAGATCTAATCTGGAATAGAGATATTAGGGTTAGAGTATAGAAATTAAATTCTATTTGGCACTCGAGAGGGTAAATGAGATTAATTGACGCTTCTTGCCTATAAATTGAAAAAATTTAAAGAAATAACCATAGAGATTGAAAAACATTGTTGATAGGGCGGTGAAATCATTTCCTAGACTTCTTTGCATTGATTATTTTTATATATTTCATCTTGAGTTGTTTGAATTTCCATTTAATCCACAACATATTAATTTAGCATGCACACATCAAGTCAAAAATTGGTTTTCTAAATAAAGTAGAAGTTAAAATAATTATAGTATTTGATAGGAATCAAACATCAATCCCTGTGGATTCAAAACTTCAATTCCATCACTATATTACAAAATTTGACACCATACATTTTCGGGTAAACGACGTTGCATAAAACATGTGGCAAGTTTTTCACAATTCTACCTGCGCCCAACTTTGTAATCCTAACATAAAATTGAAAAACTTATTCTCCTCGGACATATTTTGGATATCCAACATTAGGCTACCGAATTCCTTCATGTATTCCCAGACATTACCCTACTGCTTCAACTTTTTAAGAGACTCCCTTGCAACCCGAGCTATGTTGCAAGGCAGGAACTGATCTTTCAATTCCTTCTACAACATTTCCCACGCAACAACCAGTAAATGGCCTAAAGCTTCATCATCCTTCACCTGAGTCCACCACCACAACTTTGCACCGCCTGAAAAATACATTGAAGTGATGTTTACCCACTCATCCTCTGGAATACGAACAGCTTTGAAGTACTGCTCCATATCCCACTGGAAATTATCCAACTCTTCGGTATTACGAGCACCATTAAATGGCTTTATTTCAGGGACATGAATTTTAGAAGCACTTATTGCATCCTACACAGTAGCACTATTAAAGACCAATTTCCGCAGGGAAATTTCTCTTTCAAGGGTATTGAACCGAGCCTTCAGTTATCAGCAAGATCCAACGGATCTTTCATGGACAAAGATAGTTTTTCGTCCATCCCACTAGCATACATTTTGAATTGTGCCCTCAATTTCGTACGCACGTCATTATGTGCATGGATTTGTGTAGCCAAACTAATTGCATCGTCAGTCATAAGAGTACCGACGAAATCTTCCAACGCAGCAACCCAATCTTTCAGATTCTAACTTGCAGTCATGCCTGCAATCAAAACCCAGTGTTTGTACCAACCGGGCTCTGATACTAATTATCACAGGGATGAAGTTTGGGAAAATACTTAGCCAAATTTTCTCCTATGACAACAATGAAATTCTCACTCAATTAGCCTACAAGTTTGCAAAATGCACATGAGAAAACAATAAAGGCAACAATGTAAAGGAACGAACACAGATTTTTACGTGTAAACATCCAACTCATTTATTACTCCACAATGAGACAAGAAATAAAAGAAACACTGAAGGAACACAACAATTCTGTGTCTCATCAACCCAAACCCTCATATTTATAAGCTAAAATTCGTGTGTAGTTAACACCCTTAACTGCTAAAGGGATAAACCTAAATACTATGGCCAAAATTGCCAAAAACTATTTTCCATGACCTTTCCTAGCAGCTGCCCATACTTTCCGCTAGTATGGACCACGAAAACTGCCCAAAACACATGGCAAACATGCTTGATCTAAATACCCAAATTTGTGGACTAGAGCACACCAAACAGCAAGCTGGATCTATCCATGGTTTTTTAAATTCTACTAACCCGCAACACTTTGACATCGGCCAAACTGAAGCAAAATGCCCACAAACTGAAAACCCACATTTGCCTTGTTCTCGAAATTTAAAGTGCCCACTACCAACACACTTGTCCACAATATTCTGGCACAAGGGCGAGGCGTGTCCATGTCATCGTACATGTCAGCCTTTTAGGGGCTGACAATAGGTAAGGATGATGTCTTGAATGGCGGAGGCACTGATGCATAGGTAAGCATGAGACCTCTACACTTGGAAAAATCTTTGTTGTAAAGTTGAAATCTCAAGTTCTAAGGATGAAGTCTCTTGAGGTAGATAAAACATTTATACAAAAAGCGGTTGACGGTATAAATTGAAATAAATGATTTCATTGATAAAACAATTACAATTGAAAATCAATTTAAATAGAATCAACAAATAATCTCGCCTAATTATGAGTTTCACCTTCTAAATTCACTAGTCTAGATACTTCAACTAGAATAAGAAGATAATAGCTATTTGAGAGGAAGATATTTGAATTATATGCCTTCTTCGTCAAATGAAAATTTACTTATAGATTTTCCTACGAGCATTTGGGTTTGGTCATTTTTACTTTATGTCAGGTGGCAACTCCTTACTAGTCATCTTATAACAAATTTGGTTATTAATCACATTTTATTCACTCACCTATGTGCACTTTATTGACATCCTATAGCCAGCCTGTATGGCACACGATCTTTTTACAAGCCTTCTATCTCCTTTTGTGCTATTCATATCTAGCTAATTTTGGAATTTTTTGCTAGGTCTAACAAATAGTCCACCAAATGCAAATTTAATATTCATATTAACTTTAGGACTTATTATTTCTATAACAGTGTAGCGAACCTCTAGTTCACACGAGTTTCCTTTTCTTGGTGGTATATAACGTTGGCCCCTTTTTTAGGAAATATGGTATGATTGTTACAATTTTTTAGCGTATCTGACACAAGTCATTTTTGCGCCCAAGGTAGTGTCATGTAAGCATTTGATATGTACCTGAAGCATTACAGTGTTCCTCACAAACTCCCCTCATCTTAGCGTAAATGGCACACTCTTGCGCTGGATGATCAGTGCTACCACACACAAAATAAACCTCTTAAGGGCTCGACACGGGAAACAGATTGCATGAGTTTTAAATCCTTAGCATATAGGGCTTCAAGTTCTCTAGTGAGGGATTCTACATTGGCTCTAAGGTTGTCCTCCTCTCTAAGGTAATAAATGCATGTGCTAATGGAATTTCCTTGAGGTCGTGACCTATTGTTACTCTCAATGGCACAAGGTCCAATCCAGGTATAGACTTTTTCTGTTAGGTCATCTAAGTATTCAATAGCCTCATCTGGATCTTTTTGTAAGAATTCACCATTACACATCATTTCAACAAATTGACGTTCCCTAGGTGTCAACCCTTCATAAAAATAACTCACTACACACCGACTTTCATAACCATGGTGGGGACAGAAGGCTTGCAATTCTTTGTGCCTTTCTCATGCTTGATATAAAGTTTCATTCTCCTTTTGAGTATAAGAATAGATTTGCTTTTTTAATGCAGTTGTTTTGTGGTGAGGAAAGTACTTGCCAAATGCTTGAATCATTTTAGCCTAAGTCCCAATCGTGCATGGTCTCAATGAATATAGCCAGCTTTTTACTCTTTCTTTAAAAGAGAATGGAAAAAATTTATTGTACCACGTTGTTTGTGAAAAGTTGCAACCACCTCTTCAAATTTTCTAATATGCACGTATGAGTTTTCATTTTCAAGACCGTAAAAGGTGGGAAGAAGTTGGATGATTCCCAGTTTAAGGCCCATACGTGGCATATTAAGTGAAAATATGATGCATGACGGTATAGATGTAAGTGCGGGGTGGAGATAATTGTGCAAATTCCTAGTTGGTGCCTCTTCATGTTCACTATCAATTATGGTGTTATGTGATGTAATGTGTGTACCAACAATTTTAGTATCAAAAAGAGGGTTAGGAGGATATTCAAACACTGATGGAAGCCTTGCAATGAATCTTCCTTGCTCACCTTGATCCCTATTCATAAAGCACGAAAATGAGGTTTTGTGGAAAATAATAAACTACCAACTAAGAAAATAAATTAACAGAAAAATGTAAAAGATGAACAAAATCACCATTTTGCTCGAAAATCCTTCAATTATTTGCACCTTTTCCCCCACAGCGGCGCAAAAATTTGATTACGCCCAAGGAATAACGCGGTGATTGTAGTATAGTTTTTGGGTGTCGATTCCACAAGGAGATGGATGAATTGTTTAAAGTATTTGACAAACTAGGGTTTTTGTGGTTGTGAGAGGAATTTATCAATTTGAATGAAATTTAAATATCAAAGTGTGAGATTAGTGAAGTACCGGAATTCACTCTCCGGATTGGATCGATCAACACCAATCATTTATACATCTTACTCAAAAATCTGGGTTCCTATAATACATTCCCATGTTAATCTATTGAAATTAGATTCAAAAGCGAGCATATACATCAAGTATAAAGCAGTAAGGAATCACACCAATGAGATTAATTGAAATTGGAATTCAATAAATATTCGATCAAACTACAGAAAGAGCATAACTAATTTTATGAAAAATCTAATAAGAATTAAACCACTTTCAAAACTAATTCATGAAGAAAAATCTAGATCAATTTAATTTTCACTTATAATTCTAGAATCTAGGTTTCCTAAGAACATATTCCACTTTGATTTATTGAAATACAATTCAAGAAACGATTATATACCTCAAGCATAAAACGGTAATCAAATCACATCAATAAATCAATTGAAGTTTAAATCCAACAAATATTTTCGTCATTCAATGGAAAAAAAATAATTGAATCCATGAACAATTTAATAAAAGCTAACCAAATCTCAAAAGTATAATAAGACAGAAATCTAAATCCCAGAATTATTTGACAATGAAAAGCACGTTACATGAATGAAAAGATGTTAAAATCCCCAAATCCGATCGAGATCGTTCGTGGCTTCACCGATTAATTTAGTTTTTCATGGAGTTCTTGTGTCCAAGATGAGAGAAAAGAGATAGAAGATGAGGGGACGTGTTCTGGTCGAATTAGGGCTTAAAATCAAGTGTCAAATTGTTTCCAAAAGAGGTTGAAGGAATAAGGAAACTTGAAGATTAGATCAAAAATTGTTCTATGCGACTGCTTTCAGTATTTTAGTAATAACTTTTTCTCCTAATATCCGATTAAGGAAATTCAAAGTTGAAGGAAAGCTAACACAAAGGACTATAATTTTGCTAACATAGCTCTTTCCAAATTCGAACGTTTACTAGGTCAAAAGTGAATCTCAATATCCATCTAAAAATCTGGAAAATATTTATGCGGTCGGAGTTTGATTTGCGAAAATATTATGGTCATATTTAATTTCTTTGGACTTCTAATTATACCGAATGGACTCCTAGCTTTGTTGAATCATCTTTAGATTATTTGCAACTTGGTTCCTGAACTTTCACTTTCTTTCACTTTAGTTCTTTTTCGTTCTTTTCATCTAAATTCTACCGTATTCATCCATTTGCAACCTATATCAAAATATAACCTTACTTAGTGCGTTTAGGCATCAATATATCATGCAAAAAAAAAATATAAATGGATGAAAACTTGACAAATTGTGCTATTATCAAAATCATTTTCATTCAAATACAATGATTCCCAAAAGAATTTCTTGGAATCTTCAATCAAGAGGACTAGATTGGAATTTTGAGAATGTTCAAAATATATTCCTGCTCCTATTCAAACAAATCCTAGTTAAATTATTACTTTTCCTGATGGAAATGTTAAAATGATTTTTAAAGGGTCTTTTTCTAAGCTTCGAAGATCTTATTCTACAAGATCTGAAGAAAAACCTAGAAATTCCTTTCAATCTTCTTAATTTTCAACATCCTCTTTGACTGGTGTTGATTTCAATCCAACTATTCCAAAACCTCAATATGTAAGTAAAGAAAAAGATGACGATTCTAAACAACCAGAATCTCCAACTTTATCTGATATGGTACCACCTTCAGAAACCTTTGATGATCAACGTAATGTTATTTCTTCTAGAATCAATAGAAGAAATGAATTCAAAACTGATCAAGATTCGATAGTAAAAAATTTTAGAAGATTACTTCGTAAAAGTTTTTCAAAAGAAAAAATAGAATTTTACTAGAAAGAATTTTTTGAATTTCCTGAAAATTTATGTTTTTATGAGTAGGCTCATTTCAAAGTTTTTGGTCAAAAACCCTCTAAATAAAAAATTCTTACGCCTACTATTTCAAAAAAGACTTGGTAAATACCAAATAGTGATACTATCCAATTTTCTCATCCTCATATGCAAGAAATTATGGTTTCTCATGGAAATACTGAAATTCTTTTTTTTTTTCTCTCAAAAGGATAACTAAAGAACAACTTGATGATTCTCAGGTTGTTGCTAAAGATATAAAAAATATTCAAACTCAGAACAATTATACTAGCATTGCTCTTCAATCTTTGTGTTCTCAACTCAACATAATTGAGATTCTGAATTCGAAGTCACTTCTAAAAACTCTAAAAAAGAGTTAAAAAAAAAGTGATGAGAAAAAAATCTTTCAATTCTAAGGCCACTACCTCAATTTGAAAAAGTAGAAACTTCAAAATTAAAAACAGAATATGATGTTCTTAGAGAACTCTCTTTTTAATTGAAAAATTTGTCTGTTCAAAATAGTATCAATACAATTGATGAAATTGAAAATCAATTCTTATATGAAAGTTTTAATTCTATCAATAAATTAAAAAACCTTCCAACATATTAACCAAGATCTATATATCCCGATTTGCTTTTTGAAGAAAAAGCAAAACCTCAAAAGATTTGTAATGGTGCAACCAGTGCCGAGTGGAATCTCGATGGTCTCACTGAATATCAAATTATCAATATCATTGAAGCCATGACGATGTGTTACAAAACATACATAGGCAAAGGAATCAATGTTAGTAACGCCATCAATAATATCATTATTGGTTTTACTGGATATCTTGATCAATAGTGTATTAATTATCTATCTCAAGTTGAAAGAGATTCAATAATTAACGCTGTCAAAAAAGACGATACAGGAAATATTATTAGAAATCTAGATGGCCAAGAGAATTAATGATAGTTAAAATGTTTTAGCTTGTACTATTATTAAACATTTCATTGGAACCCCTATAAATTTATTACAAATTCAAAATGATATTTTAATAAATTTAAGATGTCCAAAACTTCAAAATTTTCCACGGTATAAAGATATGTTCTTGTCTCATATTATGTTACGAGAAGACTGTCAACATTTCTATTGGAAAGAAAATTCATTTCTGGACTTCAAAAGCTATTTGCTCAGAAAGTCGGAAATACTATTCTTTATGAAGAAAGAAATCTTCAAGATCCTACTTGTGGTGAGATCATTAATATTATTAATAAAACAAGATTAGAATTATGTAATGATCTGAAACTCAAAACCAAATTGAAATAAAAAAAAATCTAAAAATCATAAAGAATTAGGATCATTTAGTGAACAATATGGTTTTAAAAAAATTCTTCCTCCTTCAAAAAATAAAAAGAAAATTTTTTATAAGAAAAAATCATTTCAGAAAAGAAAATTTCAAAAGAATAATTTTAAAGATAATTCAAAAAGAAAAAAAATATTCAAAGAGAAAATTTTCAAAAAATACTAATGTAACCTGCTAGAAATGTAAACAAACAGGTCTATATTCAAATAAATATCATTTGAAGGGAAATATTAATAATCTTCAAATTGTTGAAGAAATTAAACTTGAACTTTCCAATCTTATTAATTCTAGTAGTTTTGATAATGAGCCTAGCTCAGAATTAGAATAAGTATTTCTTGAACGAGAAGATTCTGAAACAGAAACTTCTATGCAATCTTCTTCTTCAAGTAATGATAAAGAATTTTGTGGTTGGAAAACTATAAATATTTTATGTAAAGAAGAAGAGATTATTCAAGAAATTATTGGTCAAATTGATGATCCAAATTCAAAGAAGAAATTTAGTTCTCTTCTTCCTTCAAGTTCAAATCCGCTAGTTGAAGATATTAATATGCAAAACATATTAAATAGATCTAAAACTGGATCCTTCTCAAAAGTTTTTATTCCAGATTTAAAGTTTGAAATCAAGAATATGAAATCTCAAATTTCTAATTCGAAAATCAAATGAAAGAAATCAAAATGGAAGTCATTATTCTTAAAGCAAAAGATTTGAATAGTGAATATTATTCAAAAATAAATTCCAAATCAAAATTCTCTAAATCAAAAGCTTCATCCTCTTCTTCTTCATCTTCTGAATTTTTATTCAAAAATTCTCAATCTCAATCTAAAGAAGAAAAGGTTAATGTTATTAATCGTATTCAACATCAAAAATGGTATTGCAATATGACTATTATAGTCAATAAAGAAATCAAATTCACTTCCAAAGTCCTTGTTGATTCAGGAGCTGATCAAAATTGTGTTAGGGAATAGCTTATCCCTATAAAATATTTTGAAAAAACTACGGAGCGTTTTTATGGTGCCAGTGGCAAGAGACTCAATATTAATTATAAACTTTCAAAAGCCCATGTTTATAATTCAGATATTTGTTTCAAAATTTTTTTATTATCTTGTAAAATATTTAGATTAAGAAGTTATTCTTGGCACTCCTTTTATAGTTCAACTTTATCCTTTTCAAGTTAATTTAAAAGGTTTAACTACAAATATTTTTTAACAGAAAATATTTTTCAAATTTACAAACCCTCCATCTTATAAGTTTGTAAATTCTTTAAAAGAAGCAACTATTTCAAAAATAGTTAATAATATTAACTTGAAGAAAAATCATATTCAATTTCTTAAAGAAGAAACTAAATTTAAAAGAATTGAAGATCAATTATTAAACTCTTCAATCTTTGAAAAAATTTCAAATTTCCAAAAATAAATTAAAAAGGAAATTTGTTCAACTATTCCAAATGCTTTTTGGGATCGGAAGAAACGTGTTGTTTCTCTTCCTTACAATTCTAATTTTCATGAATCAAATATTCCAACGAAATCTTGTCCCATTCAAATGAACAAAGAATTGTTAGACTTTTATATCAAAGAAATTAAAGATTTACTTGACAAAGCTTTATTCTTCCAAGCAAATCTCCTTGAAGTTGCTCAACTTTCTATGTCAATAATTAGGCTGAAATTGAACAAGATGATCCGCGTCTTGAAATCAATTATAAGCCTCTTAATAATGTTCTTTAATGGATTCGTTATCCACTTCCTCAAAAGAAAGATCTTTGGCATAGACTATTCAAAGTAGTTATCTTCTCAAAATTTGATATAAAGTTAGGATTTTGACAAATTCAAATTAAAGAAGAAGATTGTTACAAAGCTGATTTCAATGTTCCTTTTGGTCAATACGAATGGAACGTTATGCCATTCGACCTAAAAAATGCCCCTTCTGAATTTCAAAAAATTATGAATATGTTTTTAATCATTTTTCAAATTTCATTATTGTTTATATAGATGATGTTATTATATTTTCAGAATGCATAGAATAACATTTCAAACATATCAATACATTCGTACACATAATCAAGAAGAATAGTTTAGCAGTCTCTCCTAAAAAGATTGTTTTATGTCAAACAAAAATCCATTTTTTAGGTCATAATATTCAATTAGGCATAATTATTCCAATTCAGAAAAGTCTAATTCCCTAATAAAATCTTAGACAAATCTTCTTTTCAAAAATTCATTGATTGTGTCAATTATGTCGAACAATTTATCAAAGACATAAGATTGATTTGTACCTTTTTTTCAAAAGATTACAAAAGAACACAAACCGATGAAGTCACGAGCATACTATTACTGTCCAAAAAGTCAAAACGACTGTAAAAAAAATATTCCATGTCTATCAATTCTTGATCCTACTACCTCTATTATTGTCGAAACCGTTGCTTCTGATTAGGCTTTGGTGGAGTGTTAAAGCAGATTTCAAAAGAATTAAATCAAGAATAGTTGGTTAGGTTTCATAGTGGTGTATAGACTGACCCTCAAAAGAACTATTCAACTCTAAAAAAGGAAATTTTAGCTATTTTACTGTGTATTTCAAAATTTCAAGATAATTTAATAAATAAAGAATTCATTTTAAAAACTGATTGTAAAATATCTAAAGAAGTTTTACAAAACGACGTTAAAAATCTTGTTTCAAAACAAATTTTTGCTAGATGACAAACTATTTTGTCATATTTCGATTTCAAAATATTATATATACAAGGGAAATCAAACAATCTTGCAGACTTTCTTACAAGAGAGTTTATACAGTCTTGAAAGAAAAAGAGAAATGGAATTTTCAAAAGTTGTGAGAAAAAATAAGAAGGTAAATATTCACTTTCTTTTAATTGTTGATTATATTTCAAATTCTCATGGATCTTCCTCTTCTCAAAATACATCCCTTACTTCAAAATTGAATCCTCATCTAAATCAAAGTAGCCATAATGAGCCAAAAACAACCAATTTCAAAAAAACCATTCAAACAAGATCTGGAAAACTTCCAGAAATTAACCCTTCAAATGCTTTTCAATACTTTACAAAAAATGTTCAATATCCAGTCCTTAAAATGGAAAGTTCCTAAAATCAAAGATATTCTTCCCTTGAAAAATGTCTCATAGATATTTTTCCTCCAAATTTCTATTACCTTCCAAACAACATCAAAACGAGTCGTGAGTTTTATGAGACTATCCTTATAAAAACAAAAACAGCCATTATTACCCACACTCCAAACTTTCAAAATTCAGATTTTTCAAAAATTTCAATTCAAAGGGCTTGGTCTTATGAAGGCTGGGGACAAAAGCCCTAGGAATAAAAACGTATGAATTTGCCAAATGGTAAATTTAAACGTTTCAATTATCTTGATTATAAGACTTCTTGCTTTAATATATTTTATCTTCGACTAGTGACTCATTCCTGGTTTATATTGTTCCATCAATCTTGTAATCCTAATTTTCCAAAACAATTTCAAACTTGGTTCATTTATTTTGGTCTTGATGAGAATATTTTGCCCAGTTTTACTCGTCAAGGAGATGAACACTTCAAAAAAGAGGCAAATTTTTTTTTACAATCTCAAAAAAATCTTTTGTTTCAATTTGCAATGAATCTCAAAGTATCCTGGATATTTTGTTGGGATTTGATTGTTGCTTAAGTTGAACAAGAATATATTGTCAAAAAGATTATAAGAAGATTCAAAATAAAATGATGGTCAAAATTTCATGTAACAATTGTTGTCTCACAGCAGTAAACTCATGGATTCAAGAATAAAGAAATTTGGGAATTTCAAAAATCTCAAAGAAACATCTTTCTGAAATTTCTTTAAAAAAGATTCAATCATACTCATATTCAAACTACTCTCAAAGTACTGATAATGGTGATGATTGCTATAAATTGATATTGATAGTCTTATAGCTCAAGAAGATAAAAAATGACTATACCAACCCATCAATTCGGATGAATTATTTTCATATAGGGCCCAAAGATCAAAAGATATTATTTTCAAAAAGTGTTTGCTATCTAATAAATTATTTTTACCAGCTTTACCGACATTGAAAAGATAAAAGTTGGACTAATAATTCAAAATGTGGAAAGAAAGTCAAAAGTTGTCATTTGGTTGCAAATTTTACAAAGATAAAGAAACAAAGAAGGTGCCAAATTTTCAAACAATTGGCAAAAATTTTCAAAAAGAAAATAGTAAAAACAATAATATTTTGCTTTATCAAAGATTCCCCCTCCAAATTGAAGACCAGAGCTTAAAAGGTTCAAGTATAAAAAGAGATGAAAAGTTCAAGATCAAGTCGAGAGTTTTTTCTGAAAAAGAAAAACAGTCATCAAGAAGTTTATAAACCTTGTATTTTACAGTTTTTAAACTTTCAATTTTCGATCTTGTAATTTTAGAAGTTTATTATCAATAATATTTTCAATTTCTTCATTTTGAAGTGTTTTATTTTATGTTTATTTTATTTTCCCTATATTTTTCATACTACCTTTGTATCCCCTGAGCCTATTTTAGTATATATAAATAAATACATGTACATGTACATATACATATATATACATGTACATATACATATGTATACGTATATATATACTGATTTGTTTCCGAGATATCTCCTGAATAGACGTTGGTCAGCCCATTGTTAGCTCAAGAAGGCGTGTTAGAGTGGTCCTTTTTGTAGACTTGGTAAGAATCAGTCTATCTTATTTACTATTTTTACAGTGGTAAATTGTTATAATTTCATTGAATTTAGTATTTTTTGCTGACTACAATAGTCATATTGCAGTACCATTTTTGAAGTGTCAACAAAGAATTCAAATTTACATTTAGCGTCCTTATTAATTCTGGAGCTGATAAAAATTGTATCAATGAAGGATTAATACCTATAAAATATTTTGAAAAAACTACTAAGCGTCTTTATGGTGCTAGTGGTAAAAAACTTAATATTCAATATAAATTTTCAAAAACTCATGTTTGCAATTCAAACATTTGTTTCAAAAATATTTTTTTATCTTGTAAAAGATTTGGATCAAGAAGTAATTCTTGATAGTCCTGTTTAATTCATTTCTTCCTTCAAAATCAAAAGTTGAACCTTTCAATATGCAAAATGTTTTAAATCGTTTTGAAACTTCAAAATCATCCAATTCTGATTTAAAATCAGAAGTCAATTCCATGAAATCTCAAATTTCTATTCTTGAATGTCAAATGAAAGATGTTAGAATAGAAGTTTATTTTCGCAAGACTCAATATCAGAAACAAAAGCCAAAAACTCCCTATTTATCCTCTTCCAATTCTTCTGGTGAGGAATTTAATCTTCTCATTCCTTCAAATATTCAATCTGGAGATGAAATGATTAATATTATTAATCGTGTTCAACATCAAACGTATGAATTTACCTAGTGGTAAATTTGAACGTTTCAATTATCTTGATTCAAGACTGCTTGGTTTAATGTATTCTTTATTAGACCAGTAACTCATTATTGATTTATATTATTTCATCAATCTTGTAATCATGTTTTTTCAAAATGGTTTCAAACATGGTCCATATATTTTGGCCTTGAGGAAATTATTTTGCCCAATCTCACTCATCAAGGTTATGAATACTTCAAAAGAGACGCAAAATCTTTTTGGCAACCTCAAGAAAATTATTTATTTCAATTTGCACAAAATGTCAAAGTATTTTGGATATTTTGTTGGGATTTCTTGCTTCTCCAAGCTAAATAAGAATACATTTTCAAAAAGATTGTTCGTATATTCAAAATAAAGTGGTGGTCAAAATTCCATGAAACAACTTGGTGCCCTAAGACTATAAATTCATGGATTCAAGAACAAAGAAATTTGAGAATACCAAAATTTTCAAAGAAAGATCAAGAAAAGTAAGCTGATTTTCTAATTGAAAATCTAGATTATTAGTTATGCTCCCTCAACATAAAACTCTAGAAAAGTTAATGGCAGTTTCAGAAAAGATTGTCAATCTTACTGAAGTTTCTTAAAAAATAACTCAATCAGATGCTCATTTAAATTACTCTCAAAGTACAAATAATGATGATGATTGCTATGGGATTGATATTGATGATCTCTTAGCTCAAGAAGAAAAAAAATGATTATATTGACCCAACTATTTGGATGAATTATATTCATATAGAGCTCAAAAATCAAAAGAGATTATGTTCAAATGTGTCTACCACCTAATAAATTATTTCTACCAACTTTACCAACTCTCAAGAGATAAAGTTGGACCGATAATTCTAAAGGTGGTTCCAAAATTCAAAAAGAAATTTCAAATTTTCAATAGTTATTCTAAAAGAAGGAGACAAAGAAAAGTTGATTGAAGACTTTTCTTGTTATTCGATGACTTTTGCAAATGGACGGTACAAAAATTTCAACATAAAACAATTTTTTTAGCAGAGACTTCTAAACCATTTTTCTTGATAACATACATGAATGTATTGATGTATTTGAAATGTTGTTCTATACGTTCAGAAAATATAAGAACACCATCAATATAAACAATAACGAAATTTGAAAAAGGATTGAAATATCATTTATGATTTTTTGAAATTCGGAAGGAGCATTTTTTAGACTAAATGACATAACATTTTGAATAAATTAGACCACTTTCTAAATTTCACTATAGAACGGATAATAATGAATTCTCAAATTTGAGAAGTCTTTTACCTCGAAGAGTTAAGAGAATTGAAATGTCCAACCTAAGTCTAAACAAAAGTTTGACAGCAATTTGAACTAATCCAACATGAAGATATTTGGATTTCTTCATGTGGGATTCAATTGATTCTTTTGAAAATAAATTGATGTGTACATTTTGATTTTTGATAGATAAAGTTTTGATAACATAATTTTGAGTAAAATCAAATTTTCCAATTTCATAGATAGAATTCTTTTCTATCTTTGGAATTGTCTAGTTATGCAATCTTTGCTCAATTTGAGCAATTTGAAGTTCATGACTATTGAAATCATTTGATGTATATGATGTAGACGTTTGATCAATTTCTTCTTCATTTGGAAAACATTTAAAATATTTTCAGATCTATTTCTAGACATCGGAAACCAATTTGAAATAGAGGATATAATTAAATTCAATGAATTTATAACAATTTACCACTGTAAAAATAGATAAATAAGATATACTGATTCTTAGCAAATCTACAAATGGGACCACCCTAACACGCATTTCCAGGCTAACAACAAGTTGACCAACGTCTATTCAGCAGACATCAAGTTCTCCTATTTGAACAGTACCTATAGTGATAAACTACTACAACCTCACCTTACTCTCTTATGGCTCTGGTACCAAAATGGGCCCAGGTGGAGAAGAGTAGAAGTGGAAATAAATTTAAATGTTGAAAATGAAGATAATTTTATTGATATATATATAAGTCTAAAACTTTCATAATATGCTTGAATATTCAAAGCACTAGTCACACAAATTTCGAAACTTGGTGGACTAGTTAAGGCATTTAACATCAAATTAAAATGCATGAAATGAAACAACAAATTCTCTTCAATTCTTCAATTGGTTAATGATAGGAAAAGATTTTAATAATAAATAAATAAATAAGAAATGAGACCTACAAGTTAAATTCCAAACACTCACATACCTTAACATATGTATTTAATGTGCTTAAAATAAATTTAGGAATGAAACTTACAAATAACAAATCAACCCATATTAAATTCCTTTTATTGGTATGTACATTGCCACCATTTTCTTTGATAAAATAGAGTGTAGACTTTTCATCTTCTCAAAATCATTTTCTGTTCCATTTTCAATACATATTTATATGAAAGTTTCACAAAAAAGTGCACACTTTGGCGAGGGGGCAGGGGGGAAGAATCTTTCAAACGTAAAGAAAGAAAAACATAAGAGAAGATCAAATTTCTTAAGTTTTAGGTGCCGTAAGGAAACAACATTTACCGTCCAATTCTGTCCAATTCAAAGTTTCAAATTAAGGTAGGTAAATGTGCAAGTGTTATTTCGTTTTTGAATTATGATTTTTCATTAAAAGTTTGAATGAAATGGTACCTCTGGGTACGGTGCTTTGACACTGTTATAATTGAATGATCATTCTCCGATTCTATATGTTATGATAATGCTATAAAAATTGGATTTGCTTGAAATCCATCTATGTGCGATGGTATAAATCTACAGTTCGAATTATCTCTTTTGTCTTGATCTTAAAAAATTGTAACTCAATTGTTACTTGGAATTTTAGACAATACCAATGTTGTTTGATAGCCTCATAGGTTAGCTACTAAATAAACTCGGAATTATGTCAATCCGATATTGGTAGAATTTTCTATGTCACTTAAAAATAAACCGCACTGGATAGTGTTGTTGTTTTTAATTTCTGTCCTTGGTATCAAAAATTCATAACTCAATTGTTACTTGAAATTTAAATAAAGTCAAAGTCATGTTATTTCGATGTCTATGGAATTTTATATGTCATTTTAAGTAAATTGCACTGGTTTACCCTTCCAAACGAGTTGCTGTGAGGGTTTTAAAAATATTTTAATAACTCATATGTTGCTGACGGAAGTCAATTTTTGAGTGTATCATAATATAAGGAGTTTCCTACTTTACAATAAAATTTAATGAAATTTCAGAGTCAATAGTTATGCAAACGAATTTATTTTGGCAATTACCGCTTGAGATATAATGCAAGATGGCAATTTTTTTTATTTTTTTATTTCCTGCATTTAATTTTTTCGATAGATACAGGCATTGAAATCATTCTAAAGATATTTTTGAAATTGTTTCTTTTAGTATTAAATTGTATCGTTAAAAAAATAATTATTATAAATATATAATACTTAAATTAAATGTGTGTACTTTCCGCTAAAAGTATAGTTAATTATTATGTTTATGGCTAAAGTCCCATTAAACTAGTGACGTTTCAAATCATGAGGATTGGGCGTTACAGAATCATACAATGCAGCACTTGTATGGTTACCATTGTTGTGTCAAAAATCAATGAAAAATTGTCAAGCGTTTTTAAGTAAAAATTCTTTTAAACATTTTCTGTACCTATAGCATAACTGTTTTAATTAAACCCTTGTTTGATTTCCATTTTTTTTCAAACAACATTTTTCGTTTCCCTTCTTTTCAACTATATATTGTTCAATAAAATAATATTATATGTAAATCCAAAATTTTTCTTTATTTTTAACTATGTATTCTCCATTAATCTACAATTCCAAAGTTTATCCTTATCCTTTTAATGGGCTTAAACCTGCTCTAAATCAAATGCAGACTTAATAAAAAAAATATGTAGACGAACATGCTGAATAATAATAATAATAATAATAATAATAATAATAATAATAATAATAATAATAATAATAATAATAATAATAATAATATGCCATTTAGTATTAGTGATGTTGAACACCAATCTTGGTGTCAACATATTCTAGTCCTAATAAACTAGTCATAAATTTCTGTATTTAACTAAACCTATAATTTAATGATAATATTATTATTCATTATGAAAAGTCGAGTTAATTGTCCCAATGGTCACAGAACTTGTGTTTCTGTCTTTTATTGCTCATTGTTCACTGAAATTTAAGATATCGAGTTTTAATCACTAAACTTGTCAAAACGTTGGATGTTACTCACTATCTTAACATCTGTTCCAATTCTTTTATGCAATTAGTGACGTGGCTAATGAAATATACACGTGGGATCTCGTCACGCTATTAATAAATTGTTATGTCTTCGATTGCTTACCAAACTTTGAGAAGTATTTTCAATTGCTCACTAAAATTTGAAAAATGCCTTTGATTGAAAAACGTATTCAAATGCTCACTAAATCTTGAGATGGTCGAATTTTAGCTACTAAAATTATAAACATGACATCGACTTATTGTTCATCACAAAATATGTAGCACAATCACGTGGATCGAGTAAAAGTAATAAAGTGGACAAAGAGTCCAGGTTGTTGATCCCACGAGAAATTATTATTTAATTACACAATAGTTAAATTTAATTTTAACATTTTTTGTAGAATTTTAAGTTATTTTCAACATTTAAAATATTCGAATTTATTGTATATTTCGTTGTTAAAATTATATTAATATTTAGATTTTACAACCAAACACACAAATAAATTTAATTAAATGAATTTCATTCACTTTTGGTCCCTCCAATAAATAGATTGTGTTTCGTTATGAAGATCCAAATTCTAATTAAATTTATAATGTGTTTCGTTTTAAAATCTATTTCATTAAATTTATTGTATTTCCTTATAAAATTCAAATATTAATTTAATTTTAACAACGAAATACACAATAAATTTAAAATTTTCAAATGACGGAAATAGCTTAAAATTCTACAAATTATATTAAAATTAAATTTAGCCCCCATTTGGTACCTTTTTTTTCAAAATGCATTTTTCTCTATCTCATTTTCAACCACACATTATTTATTAAAATAATATTACACATAAATCAAAAACTTTTTTCTTATTTTTCAACCACATACTTTCTATCAAGTTACTATTTCAAAATGCATTTTTACATAAAAATGATTCTCAAACACCCCTTTAATTACTATGTAATTGAGTAATCATTTCTCGTAAAATCAACATTTAGATTCATTTGTCCACTTTATTACTCTTACGCGACCCGTGCGATTGCACTATATATTTTTTAACAAACAATAAATTAAAGTCATTTTTATAAGTTTAGTGGCCACATTCGACTACCTCAAAGTTCGATGAGTAATTGAAGATATTTTTCAAAGTCTAGTAAGCAATCGATGATTTTTTCAAAGTTTAGTTAACAATTGAAAACATTTTTCAAAGTTTTATGAGCAATTGAAGAAGTAATAATTTGTTAAGGCATGACGGAACGTTACATGTATATTTCGTTAGCCACGTCGCTAATTCTGTTAAAGAATTGGAAGGGATGTTAAGGTAGTGAGTATCGCCTAACGTTTTGATAAATTTAATGATCTAAATTCGACATCTTAAACTTTAATAGCAATCAAAAACAGTGACATTAGTTGGGTGACCATTAGGACAATTAACTCTAAAAAGTCGCATGCTGTAATGCAAATACCTTGAAAAGTACATCAATCCAATTTGGCGAGTGGCAACCCAAGAGAAAAAACGAAAACACAAGAAAAAGAAAAAAAATGTCGAGAATGGAAGACGAGGAATTTCGGCGCCGGAAAATGGAAGAAGTCCTCGAAGTGAAATCCCTCCGTCGTATCATCAGTGCTTATCTCAAGTATTTCCCACCCCTCTTTTCTAACAGATAAATACTCTGTATTCTGCGTATAATCAATTGTGTATATAGGTATATGTGCGTGAGTGCTTGCGTGTGTGTGTGTATATATATGTATAATATTATATTTTATGCCAGCGATATTTTCTGTATCTTGTATTTTTCTTTGGCCTCAGACTTTAATATGACAAATTGTAGTGAATAATATCATAGGAGCATCTCCAAGAACTCCCTTTTAAAGAGCATTCTTGAGAGCATTTATATGTTTAGAGACTAAAAAATTTTAAGAACTTCAATAAGTCTTTATATTTAATACTTAATTTTACTGCTGCTAAAAAATATTTATTATTTTTTCCCATCTTTCATTTGTACTAGCTTTCCTATATTATTTTCCTCCACTAAAAATTGAAGTACTTTGAATGTGTTTAATTATAGAGATGAGAGATGAATCCACTCTTTAAATTGAAATGTTAATTTCAAAAGTATCTTGAAGCATAATTTTAAGGGTTGACTATTTAAAATAAAGAGTTTATGAGCTAATTTTAAGGGTTGACTATTTAAAATAAAGAGTTTATGAGCTAATTTTAAGGGTTGACTATTTAAAATAAAGAGTTTACGAGCTCAAAAGTGCCCCCCCCCCCCCCCCCCACATTGATAATTTGAGGGGAGTGGGGCTTAAGTAGGCATTTGCAACATGAAATAAGCTCAATTGTTGAATGGAATTCTATAGATATATCGCGAAGAAATAAAATTGAGAGAAATGATTATATAAATTGAAAACGCTTTTCAGAAAATGGAAAGCGGACCATCTTCAAGGAAGATTTTTTTATTATTCACGAGCATAACTCCAAGTATGTTTTGAAGTGTCCTAGAGAAACAAATTGTTAAGGGGGCAGAAAATAGCCTTTTAAAATGTGCGTTAAAGATGAAATGCTAAAAAACTTGTGTTATATTTCATTAGTAGAGTATCATACATTGTACATTTTTTGAGCAGGTGATTTGTGAATTAGATAAACTAGATTCCTTGAGGGAAATAATTACAAGGTTGAAGAAAGAGCCTTCTTTTTTGAGAACCTTGTATCCTCTTTGGTAAGAACTTGTTCAGTTAATGAGTCCACCAATTGCCAGAATACTTAGAAAAGACCAATGTTCCATAATGATTCACGAATGCAAGAGAAAAGGTAAGATTGTCCAAAAATTAAGTAGTTCCTTTTTCACAAAAGAAGGAAAAAAAAAAAAAAAAAGAATCGTAATCAAGAATTATTCAACATTGATGCAATAACATGAACATATAACAATCTTAAATAACGAGTAGTGAACATGAAGATGGAATAGCAATCATGGTTTGGAAACATAAATATTGGTAAAGAATGTTCAAGCTTACTTCCAGACTATAAGTAATATGCAGAACTTTTGAAAACAAAAATCCTGAAAACATTCAAATAGAATCCCATTTTTTCTTAATGAACTTAGAGGTGTAATAGCATTGCTGAACTCCTTGTTTATTCTGAGACTTTGCATCTTTACCTAGATTGATTCGTTGTCATGGAGGTACTCCGTTTAAGAATCTCGCATGCAAAGCAACAAAGGAAACAGATAATGTTAAGAAAAAAAGACGGAGATGAAAAGATCTTCTGACCACTGTAGTTTACAGTCAGTCAATGGAACTTAAATGGATTTAATGGAACCACTTTTCCGAGATAAATAAACTCCTAAACCGAGTGCTGGTCCGGCAATCCTAAACCGAGTGCTGGTCAGCAAAAGTGGCTGAATAGGTACCTTATTCACATAAATAGAGGAAAATAGCTTTTTTATATTATAATAGACGTATAACACTATGGTAATGTTGTGGATATGCCATGTTAGTTCTGATGCTGTTGCACTCGCAACAACACACGGTGGCAGCTTTCTTATTCATTTATATCATAGTATCCAATCCTAATTTGGTTGTTGTCACTTTGATTTTTACTAATTGAAGCTTGCTGTATTCATTATCCTATCTTCTATTTCATTACAAAAAGGGTTCTTTTTCTTGCCTTTCTTCATGGCAAAACTTGTTAGATTGAATTACATTCTATAAAAAGCCTACTGATTAAATTCTTTCTTCATGGATTCTCTCAATGTAGCTATCCAGAGGCTGCAGAGGAGGATATTAGAAGATATGAAAGCTATTTTAGAAGACTTCCACCATCTCACAAGGTTCTTGTCTCCTATAAATTGTCGTGGTTATAAAATTCCTGAGACATAGATGTAGCAATTTTTCAAGAAGTTAAATTTTTAATAAGGATCACGGAGATGAAGAAATTTCAAGATGTGCATATTTAAAGAACAGAATACTATGAAGAACTCTATTGAACTCATGTTATTTCATATTTAACGAACTGTAGATGAAATGATAGGTAATAAATTTTGGCAAATCTGAAATAGTTCTTATTTGGCAAACTACGTCTTGTAACTTCCTACCGTCGAATTGTGAGTCTCATGAAAGGGACTTTGTAGAACTATTTAATATCTGCCATTCCTGATCTTCTATAATGGTGATGCTCACACTGTGTTATTATTAATTTGACACTGTGTGCCACGTGCTAAATCTACAATTTATATAGCAGTGTTATATCGAGAGATTTCACAGTGTTGACGAATATGGTTAATTGTAATTTTGAACCTTGATTTTTCTGATTTATGGTCTTCTGCTTTTGCAGGCACTTTTATCGCACCTTCCTTTGAAATTTAAGAAACTCAGATGGTATATCTATCTTGGCAAACTTTTTGTATGCTGATTAAGAATAGTTTTGATTGTTGAACTAAAACTAAATTGTCATTTCTTCCACAGCATCGGAAACTCTCTCTTCTGAAAAATTTTGAACTGAAAGAGAGATGAATAGTGTTGACACTGAAAGAGAGAGATGAATAGTGAAGCTCCATTGTTTTTAAACAAAAATATTAAAATTTTGCATGATAATGTGGAATACAATGAAGTACAGAATAGTTGGAATGTATTTCTTAGATGGCTTCTATAAATTAATACTTACATGATAATGTGGAATACAATGAAATACAGAATACTTGGAATGTATTTCTCAGATGGCTTCCATATATTGATTTGGAAGATCTTTTTAAAGAAATGAAGAAGTGTAAGAGAACTTGAAGTTGTTTTCTTTTCTTTCTTATGCAACTTATGGAATTTTGAATATTTACTGGATTATCTATTTCCTTACAATAGTTGCATATCTCACTAAACCGTAGTCATTTTTACTTTATATTTTATTTAAGAATTGATATGCGGTAATTAAAACTTAGATGACAGAATATGCTACAATTTGTTATGGACTGAAAAATGGTCATCGTTAACCTATAGCTCTTGGACGATTATAGCTAAGTTTCATTTTCATTGCAGGTGTATCTCACAAAATTCCTACTTCATATTCGAGATGCTTAAGGTGATTGGTGGATATAATTTGTCTCACTGCTTCTTTCTGTTTGTTTCCATCTTCAGTACTTGTTCAGTAAATTTTTTTTTTTTTAAATTACTCATTAATTCACGGGTTATACCCTCATGAGTCCTGATGTTAGTCTACACCTAATCTAATTGTGCTAAGGCTGCCACTGCTGTTGATATTTGGCAGGCATTTGATCCCCCTCTGGATATGAGTCAGGACATTGATATATCTTCTGAGCAATTTGTGGACGATGTATCAGATAACAATCCCTTCTCTGGTGAAAGAAACCCGTGTCAGTGTGAATCATCAAGTGGACAAATCTCTTCTTTGAAAGCTGATGAGCTTAGATTTGGGGGAAGTGCCAATGCAGTGCATGGGTCACCTAAAGCAGAACCAGTCTGTGAGGTGCAGAGTTTATCTTATTTTAGAAATTGGTTCAGATTTCAGTCTTTCGTTTATTTTGTTTATTTCAATTTCATTATGAAATTTGACCTCTGTAGATAACAACAGGAGAAGAAAACCAACCCTTCGGTGGAGTCCAATCCTGAGAACTGCTCTATAGGCTCAGCATTTGACAAAAAGGTAGAAAATGCTGATGGAAACAATGTTAAGGACGGTGACAATAATCCGGCATTATCCTCTGTGCATGCTTCCAATGCATGTCTATCCTTCTACCAAATTTTTCTTCGAACAGTAAAAAAGTGTAGCCCATAGTCCTCGATTATGTTTAGATTGTAATTTGTCTTAATTCTCTTTGTAAAATATGTCTTGATCTAATTGGCTTGAACCTGTCGCCATTTGTATATAAATAAAATTGATGAATGAGACAAAAACTAAGCATTGTGTTGGAGTGACAAGATATTCATTGATGATCCAGGATAATTTTTCCTGTTCATTGATTGCCATTTTGTTCTAACCCTCTAGAGTTGTATTTTCTGTAGTTGATAGTAAATTTCTTATGTAATAATGGTTGTACCTTGAATAATGATAGTAACTTTTGGAGGCTTCCCTGTGATATAATGCCTGTTGAAACGTCACTTTTCTGGGAAAACCTTTGAAATTAGAAGTAATGAGTACAAATAACATGAGTTCAGTGTGAAAAAGGGTACATCTCATAAATTTATGTATTTTTGGGGTTTGTTTCTCTATCAGCTTTATTTCAACAGCTATATTCCTTTTCTGAGGAATGCTTGCCCCTTTACTTTCTCTGTATTTATTTTTTCCTTTCAATGTAGTTCATTCAACGTTAACAGGTGTTCGTTGTACCTATCTGTAGGTATGCGTATCATCTCCTGATTGGTTGGACCCTGCATTACAGTTGCATGTCCCATTGGTTGATGTGGATAAGGTATGCTACTTGTCTAGTCAGTGAGATGATCGAGTTGTTTAGTTATACTACAAGGAATATGGGATTGAAAGAATTTTCTTTGAACTTCTTTTTAGAGTTGAGATCTTGATTGAGTGCTATTATTACTATGATAACTGATGGCTTTGCAGTTAAATACATGATTGACTTTTTGTTAATTTCTTTCTTCCATAATCTCTTGAATAGGCTGTTACCGGAGCATTGCCCTATCACATATAATTCAAATGTGTGTTTTGCATCTTCTGCCAAAATTGACCTTCAAAGGATATATTTCTTCATTTAAATATTTTGTCCCAGGTTCGATGCATTATACGGAACGTTGTCAGAGATTGGGCATCTGAGGTATTGATTCACTATCCATAAGTTCTTCTAGATAGGTGATATTTTATTGTGCATTCTTGTTTATATTTCACAGGGTCAGAGCGAACGTGACCAGTGCTACAAGCCAATTCTTGAAGAACTTGGACGGCTTTTTCCAGATCGCACTAAAGGGAGGTACAGTTTTTATGCTTTTATTTAACTATTTTGGCCTGATGAGTGGATTTAGTGACCGATACTCTTATCATGATTGTTGGTGTTGCATGGACTAGGGTTCATTTGAATATTGTCTCAATGCTTAATTGTTTTCTTCTCAAGTGACAAATGCTGAAACTGTATTCTTTCTGAACAGTCCTCATTCATGCTTGGTCCCTGGAGCTGGACTTGGGAGATTAGCATTAGAAATCTCATGTCTGGGTATGTTTTGGAATTGAATTTACAGTACTATATCTTGATAATTCTATTTTCACAGCATGATAAAATCTCTATATTACAGGTTTTATAAGCCAAGGGAATGAATTTTCTTACTACATGATGATTTGCTCAAGCTTTATTCTTAACCAGTAAGAGAATTATAATCTATGCTACATAAAGATAATGAAATTCAGGATTCAATTTGATATGAGTTATTATTTCTGTTCTACATGAATCGAGAAGTCTAGATTTGATTTAATGCCATTTTTTAATTAATTAGCACTCAAACTGCTGAGGAGTGGACAATATATCCATGGGTACACAGTAACTGCAATTCACTTTCAGACAGTGACCAGCTTCGCCCTGTTTCATTTCCAGATATTCATCCAGCTAGGTATTGTTTAAACTTCGTGTCCTTTTTATTTCAGATTTCCTACTTAACCTTGTTTCTTCTAGAATTTTAAAAATTAATAGGAGCTCCCGGTTCTTTATTTATGTGTCTGTTGATGTTGAGCTACAATGAATAGTTTCCAAATCAAAGTACATAGGTATTGGGAAGGCATACTGAACTAACATCTGAGTCATCCATTGAGATTGATGTTGTCTTTATAACACCCAAGTTTTTCCCTTGCCTTTTGCTTGGTGAAGTAAAACCTTTTATCTGTTCACCTGTTTCTCTATGTGGACTTCAGAGTTCCACCGACCCCATCCTTGACAGTTATTTTGGTATGTTCTCTAGAAGAGATATATTCTTAAGGAGGAGGTGTATTCAATTTAGACTTTTTTTTTTTTTTTTTTTAAGAGATTTAAAAAGCTTGGTTATATTCAGTGTAGACTTTTTAAGACTCCATAAAAGTCTAGGGATATTTAATATAGACTTTTTAGAAGCACTTTAAAGTTCCGAGATATTGATTCAATACTTTTAAAAGTCTTTTAAAGATATAAGATATTTAAAATGTCAATAACTTTACTTTTATAAAAGTCTCACGGGTATTAACTTTTTAAACATAAAGTACAAAAATAAAATCTCAAAATTTGTATCTTATTTAATCACATGATTTTGGGAGGCTTTCACAAAAATAAAAGTTATTTAATATTTATTGTTTGTTCTTTCAATATTTCTATTCCTCTTCCCTCCTACAAACCCTAGTGTTTAAAAAATTAATATTTTTACTCTTCTACCAGTTACAGTTGTTCTCTTTTCCTTTTCTTTTGTTCATCATTTCTCCCTATTTTCTACTCAAAAAGATCAAATTGTAATTAAAAAATTCTTATGACATTTTACTCTCCATTTTCATCTAATTTCTATGAAAGATCAATTTGTAATTAAATTTTATAAGACTTTATATAAAATGACTCATTCGTTGATTGATAATTTACTTTAGGGACTTGACTTGGCCCTTGCTCATGACGAGCCGAGCTCAAACTTGGCTCGTGTTCAAGTGTAGAGCCCACAAGCCCCCTTTTTTATTTTTAGAAAACCTATCTTTTTTGGGGCTAGAGATCAGCTACTTTTAGTGTAGGCGAAATTAAAATAATACACGAACAAATTGTTATTGCACAATTTTTATTATTTTTTATTTTTTTATTTTTAAAACAATTGAATAATATTCAGAAGATAATAAAGTGTGATGAACTGAGATATTATTTATCCGATCAGATAGTAATTGTGCAAAGTTATTTTGGACTCGATACTGTTCATTTTGTTAATCCTTTATACACATTAAATTTTCTCATGTCTTCTTTGAGTCTTGCTCCGAACTCGGACAAAATTTTGTCACTTGCAATAAAAGTATACTTTGATGCTACAGTGCCAAGTGGGAGGTGCTAGCAAATCATGTGCTACGATGGAAACAACTGGATATTGAGGTTCATAACGTCTCGGAAATTCAATTGAGTCTAATCCATACGACTTTAAGCATATGATGAGTAAAATATATAGACATCCATGTCGGTATTCTATTTGCATCTATGTTCGATGTACTTTAGTTGTAGGAAGATATACCATAGCCTACATTCATTGTTTCATCACTAACCATTATTAATAATGATAACAGTAGTTACTGTACTTGTCTATATTAGCGATAGGGATGGGCAACTGGGTATTGGCGTTCATAACGTCTCCAAAATTCAATCAAGTCTAATCCAATTGCAATAGCTGGGTCTACGACTTTAAGCATATGAGTAAAATATATAGATAATTATATCGGTATTCTATTTGCATCTATATTTGATGTACTTTGGTTGTAGGAAGAAGATATACCACAACCTATATTCATTGTTTCACTAACCATTGTTAATAATGATAACAATACTTGCTATATTGGGTCTATATTAGCGGCAGGGTGGGGACTCCTGTGTAACGTTCGCACCCAATCTTTGGACATACAATTCATAAATTTCCCAAGAGTGCTCTATATATAATTGGAGTTTAGAAATTTAATGCATTTGAGATTTTTTGTATAGTAAGTTTTATACCCTTAAATTATATCTAGGTCCATTACATAAGTTAAAGGAAATAGCATAGGTAATTCTTTCCAGTATTTTCTAAATTTTGTTTTAATTGGATATAATATATTACTAAATTCGGGCACATTTTTATATTCATTGAAAGTTAATGCAATATGATAAAGATGTTCAAGAACTTTAGGACTTGTAGGGTAACATACCTTACACAATACATTGGTAGCGTCATAAAAAATTGTAAAATGAATTTCTCACTTTGAATGCAAGTTCCCAATCATAATCTGGTAAATCATTGTTTGAATCATGTAGATGTCTAGAATTATAAAATTTAGTAATAACTAATAAGTGCTTTGTATCCATAACAAAATTTTAGTAATAGGTAAGTTGAGTTCCATGATGACCTTCATCGGTTGTAAACTTGGTATTTCATGTTTATCACAAAAATATTCCATAAACTTTGTTTTCTACTAGGTGATGTAATAATAAATATTAGTGCGCATCTAATTCTATTGTTTTGTACGCTAATATGTTTTAACCATCTTGCACAATTAAATTAATACATGACAAACACAATGAACATGTAAAAGAAAACCACCAAAATCAGGATTAAGAGCCTGACATAATTTATGAACTACCAATTTATTAACAGTTGAATTGTTAAAAGTAAAATTACAAATTTTCTTCTTACGACGATATTTTTGAGTAATTCTCGTAACAGCATTAAATATGATTAATATTATGAGGATGATGAATTGATTTAAAAGCATTAATTCTTCTATGCATACCCCAAATTGGGTCTATATAGTGAGCAGTACTGGAAAGATGGTTGCTCAGCATATGCATACCCCAAAAATGGTCTATATAGTTGTAAGAAGATCATACGTTAAGTGGTTGCTCAGCATCTGCTACAAACTTGACCATTTTCTCACGGCATTTCTCTCATGTATAGACCTGTGTTTAGTGTACGATAACTTGTATCGGGAGAAGGTGAACCATATTGGAGTTGAGTTTATGTATGATCCATAGCTTCATATTTGGCTGAACATTTTTTGTGATGTCTGTTTAGATAGGTAGTTTCGATACTCTTTTGTCATGCAAATCTAACTTTGCAATACCTACGTACCGCTTTTGCTTTTTTGTTTTCCATCAACTTGATTACCTATGGCCACCAATTTGAAGTGTTCTCAACACTTGGGCAGTTTGTTTCATTTTCATTTATCGGTTGCACTTACTACATGCAATTCTTTGTTGATGTCATTCAAATCATTTGGATTAGTATTCCTATGCAAATTTTCGTCTCCCAAACTAACAGGAATTGGGATTTCGTTAAGACCATTAAAATCGTCATTCGAACATAGGAGATGCAGCGTGATCTGCACTTTAGGGTGTCAATGGTTTGTTGGAGTTGACACCACCAAACATAGCCTAAATATTCTCCAAATAGTTATTGTGATCCATTTAGTAGAAGAAATAGGAAACTAGAAATTGGAAATAAAATTAATAGATGAAGTGAGAAAATATGAACTAGTAAATAAAGTGATAAAAATTGAATTATTTATACTAAATTGTATTTGTAGAGGAATAAAAACTTGAGGAATGTAGATTGTAGAGAGTTTGATGTGAAAAAAAAGTGAGATGGAAAGATAGGCATTTAAAGAGCTTTTTTTTTAAAAATATATTTTGAAAGCAATATGACCTAATGATGCCTGGAACTTGTGACCAACGACCATATTTGGTCACACTTTCATGGACGAGCCCTCGAGCCACTCGTTCATGAGCCGAGCCTACGAGCTACTTGCCTCTAGGTCTTGAACCTAGATTGACTTTGGCTCACCACAAGCTTGGCCCTATACAAATTTGAGCATTTAATGAGCTGAGCTTGGACGAGCTAAGAGGGCTAGTCGATGAGCCACTTATCCTAATTGCCACCCAAAGTTTCTTTTAAAAGTTTGATATATTGATAATACTGAATATTAGAAATTTCTTTATTTTTTATCGTATTGTACTGAATACTATATATATATATGTATATGTATAGTATTCTGATTATTTATTATCAAATTTAGGTGACTTAAAGTTTATTATATTCTTTTAATTTTTTTATTGGGGAAGGGAGAGGAAATGATAGGAATTGAACCTCCAAAAATCCTATGTGGGAACTTCGTGATGGTGCTCTAGATCAAAGTAAATTCTATTTTAAATGAAAGCCTTCAAAAGTCAAATAAATTATATGAAAGTCTAAATAACTGCACAAAAGAGTTCCATTAATTCCATACAAATCTATAAAATAAATCAAACACGAATTCCACGAAAGCCTGTCACTTATAAAGGGCTTGTTTGAGCCCCAATATTCTCCAAATTTGCATTTTAGAATAGTGTTTTGATGGAGAATATTTGGATATAAAATAAGGAAAAGTTTTGGGTTTGCGAGTAATATTATTTTATTGAAGAATGTGAGAAAAATGTATTTTAGTAATAATGAGGATCAAACAAGTGCCAAAGTCTAGATTGAATACACCCCCTTAAGAGTCTTGACATCATAATAAACCTGAAAATTTTCTTCTCTGTGTTGATGAATAATTCCCTTGATAAAGCAGAAATTAGTAGCCAGTCTGACACTATCCTTTTGGAAACTTCCATGCACATTTATTGCTTCCCCATGCCCAAATTATTATGAACTTTTAACAGTGCAGGGATCACTGAAGGCTTCTCAATGTGTGGTGGAGATTTTGTTGAAGTGTACAATGATCCAAGCCAAGTTGGTAAGAGAAGAGCAATGCATTTTCCTGAATTGATTCATAGGATGTATAATTTATCGACTCATTAACAAGGATTAGATGGTTTATTTTCTATACAATTTGGGATGAAATGCCTTCGACCTTTGCAATGATAAAAGCTGGTTAGTTAAGTTCATCGGTCCATATATGTCCATATAGAAGTAGAAGATACGACAGCTATTGCAGCCCTTGCTTCTTCAGTTTGACTCATATTGAGAGTTACTTTTAATGCTATCAAGATATATGTATCTTCCGTTACATTCAGTAGTGTAAGTCAATTTGTGCCCTTTTAATACCTGCATTGAATCCAACAGTTGCTTAAGCCTCAGTTTGTGGTGTCATGAAACCCTTCTGTATTACTCATGATTTAGCAATTCTGACAACCAAAAGGTTTTCTTGCTCTCGGCTTGTCGTCGTTATTGAAACTTCCATAAATTTCCCTCTAGTACTGATATTATCAAATGATTGTTGGACCATGGTATTACTTTTACCAAATAGGCAAACACATAATTGTTGCATACTTTCTCATATGTTGGTCAACTGATAATTGATCGTTGCCGTAACACCATTATTGTTGATTATAATTTTTTGACGTTGAAAACTGTATATATTTCCAATTTATATATACAAGTATTTGAGCACTGCTAGCGACATTTGTTTTGCACTTTCATTTCAATTGTGAACCGATTGCGTCGTATAAAATTCTGGGCATGGTTATTTAAATGGATAAAAAGGTTTCTTTGCCTTGCAATCTCTCCGTGCTAGGTACTCATGTTGTCATGTGCCTGTGTTGGCTTGTCTAATGCTTTATATGATTTATTTCCAGGAGTTTGGGATGCAGTTGTGACTTGTTTCTTTATTGACACGGCACATAATGTTGTGGAATATATCGAAATCATCTCGAGAATTCTCAAAGACGGGGGAGTAAGTAGCTTCCTGTGTTTATTGTTGAATCCTTCCCATCTATATGGAATGAATATATGATATGTGGTTGACAGGTATGGATAAACTTGGGACCCCTGCTTTATCATTTTGCAGACATGTACAATCAAGAAGATGTAAGCTTTTTATTATTCTGTATATATAATAAGCTTGATAAATGGCATACAAAATTGATTTCACTTTGATTTTCTTTCAAGGATATGTCAATTGAGCTGAGTTTGGAAGATGTGAAGAGGGTTGCGAGTCATTATGGATTTCAAATAGAGGTAATCATCATAAATTCAGTTGTGTAATCGACGTGATACTCTTAGACATTTGATGTAAACTTCGACTTTTCAACTGTATGTAAAACAGAAGGAATCAACAATTGAGACGACATACACAACAAATCCAAGATCTATGATGCAGGTAAGCTTATTACCTTCTTTAAGTTGTATTTTTCAGGTTCAATATCTTCTGCTTTATTTTGGTTGGACATTCAACTTAGTTGAAAATCCAGTGTGGTCAATAGGTAAACTTAAGAAGTAAATTCTATCATGATTCTAAAGGAGACTTAATGTACATTGTGATAACTTTTGCTGTGAACTGAAAACTGTATTGAACCTTTGGTCATACCCTTCAGCCACTATAATTCACAATGAGCAAATTTTATTTTGAAAAGATTTTATCCTTCAAATGATTGATGGCACCGTTATCTTGAAGGAGAAAAAATAGTAATTGGCAATCTGAATTTTATATTGATCTTGCAATTTTATGTTGTGTACGAGTCATCATCTTGTTAATAATCTCACAGCTGATGGGACAGCTTTTTATGATAAGACTGTTTATGTACAAGGGTTCTGCTACAGGAACAGGGGGGCTGACCACCCCCCTGACCGAACCCCACAAATGGGTGGGCGGAGGGGGGGGGGTAGGTCCCATTTTTTTTTGCGGGCTCGACCCCCATTTGTGGGGCTTCTGTTACAGAAGCTTTGTTCTATGTATAAAACCAGTACCATATTTGTTAACTTCGCCAAAAGTTATTGATTTATACAGGATTTACTGTTTATTTACAATTCTTTACAACACTTCAGGGTAAGGTCATGTAGTAAATAAAATTCATGTCAATCTGTTATTGATAGCTTGCTCATCGATTCATATATTTAATAGTCCCAACTCCTTTTTTGTATCTGCTTATATGATTTATGGTTCAAAAGAAGTTCTCCAACATGTGGGAGTTACAAAGGGATATTGAGATAAACTCCATCAGCCAATTCACGATGTACATAAGTTGTTACTTGTTCGACTTCAGTTTCAAGAGTACAGATCCATATATTATCAGTTTTCAAAAGTTATCTTTAATGTTAAATTGAAGCTATCTCGGAATTATACTTTTCAAGAACACTTCTGTATTATTGTCTTGTTATTTGATCATTGATCCATTACTTACGTGTTGCCACAATGCATCTAAATTATATTCGTTGCTTTTGAGTGCAGAATCGATATTTTGCTTCATTTTGGACCATGCGGAAGAAACCGTTTGCAACAACAGAACAGGGGGCATAGGATGATTATATTGGAATCGTCGGTGGTTGAAGTCTTTTATGTGCTATTGTAAGAATAGAAACATTACATTTAACTTTGAAAATTCATGTTATTTGTGATAATGTTGGCTTACAAAGTTCAGTGATAGATAATGAGACACTCTAGGGATGAGTGCTTGTTCCTATCCGACATAGAGTTAAGATTCTATAAGTTGCATTTGACCGTTGATATTATGTTGAAACATATCTTTTGATGGCATTGCTCTTCATCTCTCTTAGGCACTTAACAGCACTTGTGCCTGATTATTTTTTAAACCTGTAAACACCATGGCAAGTTAAGATCAAACGCCACCAGAAAAGTCCCATTCCAAATATTCAAATGACAGTAATGTCAATCCTGGAAGAGATCCATCAAATCCATACTTTGTTCATTATTCAGATCAGCTTGGACATATACTCATTCCAACAAAATTTGACTGGTAATCCAACAAACTGACGAAATATGCTCTGTGGAATCAAAGCAACAACATGATTTTATTACGGCTGACTCTGTAGAATTTGATCTAGCAAGAGGGGTAGTTCATGCAAATAATGCTCAACAAATGTGGGAAGATTTCATTGATCAATTTTTGTAGAAAAATGCACCAGAAATGTATCAAATCCAGAAATCCTTAGCTGCATCTCAAAATGTATCATGATGATCTCATCATATTTTACACAAATCAAAAGCCTCTGGGATGAATTAAAAACATATCGACATCTTCCTCTTTGCAACTAGAAGAAAGAACGTAATTATCAGAGAGATTGGTTGATGCAATTTCTCACAGGCCTATGAGATGTTGCCATTGCCTCAAGCCTAACGTACGTCAAGCATACTCTTTCGCCATTCAAGACGAATCATAATGACAAATGACATCAGCATCAACTAAAAACTTTTCATCGTTGTGATGATCAGAGTCGAACCAACAACTCCTCAAATAATTTGAAAGACGAGTACCATAAGCACTCTAGTAGCAGAGGTCATACAATTAAAATTTGTCGGACTTTAAAGTTTCATTGCAAGTGTTGTGACAAATAATACTGATAATGAGGAAATGTGCAATCATAAAAGTGTGGGATATAGGTTCTCAACAGCGCAGGAACTCTACGCAATCGACAAATCAGCAGCAACAACAACAATGTCGATCTCGAGGCAATGCAAGCAATTTCTTTCCTCCTGCTAATGCAACAAATTTCGCTCGGTATGCACAGGAGGGATATCAGCAAGACATCAATACTCTTAGCCAATTTCTCCAATTCACTCGATTCGTCACACAGCCTTCCGCACAACAAACACAATATACACAATCCCCAAACTCATTGCACGGTCTTTCTAAAAAAGAACTTCAACTACTTGCTCGTGCTGTGTCTATGATGACTCCAAAACCATGCTTCTGGTAATAGCAATGCTTTTGCAAATGCTTTAGGCTGTTCACTTTACCCATTTCATTTAATTTTGTATTAACTAGACCTTAGATTTTGGATAGCGGAGCATCATTTTCTATTCAAAGAGAATCCTTATCACTACTTATTGTCAATTTACCCATTGGATCTTTTGCTCCCAATCGCTTCAGTGAGGACCGTACCATTTAATTCAGATATAACTTTAAAGAATGATTTATGCGTTCCCTCTCTTCACTTAAATTTGATGTCTATTTATAAATTCACCATCGCTCTAAATTGTTGCGCCATCTTGTTTTCCTCATTCTATATCTTGTGGCCTTGGCTACGGGGAAGATGATGGACTCGCATAAACACGCGGTGGTCTCTATTACATGTCTCTGTTGCAAAGGACACTAGTCTCCCATCAGGTTTCTCACACTCCAAATCTGTGGCAGGTGCGTCTTGGATATCCTTCACCATATTGTTTTAAATCGTTTACTTCATTGCCATCTTCCAATAATGTCTCATATGATAATAATTGTAATGTTTATCAAATGGTGAAATTGTAACGACTTCAACCTCGAGCACAAACTATTATATCATAAATACTGTCCGCTTTAGAAGAGCAGAAGAGCATACCCATCTTACCCCTCACGACTTGCTATTGCATCTCGAGGATTCTAGCCAAGGACATTTGCCTTATGAGAAACTTAAATTGAATTCTGATACCAATTGGACAAGTTGCTTAATTGGTACCAAAATTCAACTTAAATCCCAATAATGCAGAGATCTAGAATTCGAATCCTGAGAAATGCGATAGAAATTCGTGAGGAGTAAAAAGACAGAGAATCTTCCAAAGTGAACAACACATATGATATAACGGTTTAGACACGAGGCCTGGGTCATTCCAAAAAATGCGCATTTTTTGGAATGATCCAATCTCTGTGCAGCCCAAACTATTAACTTACATGATGTCTACTCCGAGAGAATTTAAGTCCATCCTACCCTTCATAAATTGTATCATGTCTCCAAGACTCATACTTAAAACCTTTATCTTATTAGAGACTTAAATTGAATTTTGATATCAATTGGTCGACTTCATTTTCTATTGGCCATGTCAACTTATGCTCCATTTGATTTGTTATTCTGTGATATTTGGAGTCCACATAAAGTCCCCACATATCCAAGGACACTTTCTTTCTTTATATTATTGATGATTTTACACAATACACATGGATATTTCTTATGCAACATAAATATGAACTATGGAGACATCAGTAAGTCCTTCATTGATTTTGCTTATACTCAATTCCATGCCTATGTTAAGGCTGTTAGAATAGACAATGGTTCTAAATTTCTATCGATGGGATCTTTATTTATTTATTTCACACAGTTGAATACCATCGCACTTGTGTTAACAATCGCTACAAAACGGAATTGTGGTACTCCGTGCACTAAAATTAAATTTGTAGTGGCAATATAATTACCCCTTCATTATGGTCACTCTTCAACTTGAGGGGAGTATTAAGAATACACACACACACTCACTCACTTAGAAATAGCACTGGTTGATCTCTTGTAATTATTAAATATGCTGTATTTCTTTGTAACATATGAATAAAGAAATAAAACCAACGCTCTATTTTTCTCACCTGACCATTGACTAGAAGTAAAGGATCAAAGGGCCCAACTGCACTCATAACCGAACAGAGAAGTTGCTGGCCCGTGAACGTAAATAATAATAATAATAATAATAATAATAATAATAATAATAATAATAATAATAATAAAAATAAAATAAAATTTAAAGAGAACTGGCGGGCCACACTTAGGCACTTCTTTTACAAAAGGAGAAAAGTAAAATTTAATGAGGAAGCATTACAATAGAGACAGTCCTAAATGTCACCCCAGCAAGAATTGTGTTACAAGAAATTCATAGCTATAAAAACCCAAGCAAAGATTGCAATGACACAAACACTTGAAATGAACAAACATCAACTCGGCACAAATATATAAGAAAAACTCTTATTCCTCCTGATTATACACTATTATAAGAAGTTCAGTCATGCAATGGTACCTCTTAATTTTGCAAAATCACAGCTAAAAGGGAGTACTTGACTCGAAGAGATATTTTACCTTTGTCAACTATAAGCCTAGCCCCGGACACTACCCAGTACCCAGGCTGGTCCTGTGGTCCTCTTGTCATCTCTCTGGTGTCAACAAACCTCGAAAGTTTACCTGGTAGTATGGGCACTGGAGGACCACCTGGATATTTAGAAGAGTTAATGTTAACATCAGATGGCTCTGGAGGAGGTTTCTGTGCACTGGAGAAAAGAGTGGCAACTAAAGTAATCATTCCAGACGTCTGCGCGAAATTAGGAGAACCATCCCACTCAGGTTTTTGGATGACCGTTGCACCAGTAACTCTGGAGAAGTGGAGGCGTAAAAAGAGGGTGTTTCCCATAACTGATTTTCTAATGTAAAATTGTGCTCCAGTAACTATAGAGAGATCATCATCAGACTCAACAGGGGCAGTGCATACATTTGAAAAGATCTTCCACTGGACCTTCTCATAATATTGCTGGGCATAAAAGGAGTTATAGTTTCCAACCGACTGATTATGAAGTTGAAAACTTTGTGGCGACGAGGAAAGGTGCTGCAAATGGATTGCCAAGCGATTACTTCTTCTACCTTCCAAATACAGCCGCATGCCAGTTACCGGCTTATTTCCAGCATCTACCTATCCAAATTATTTTCAGCCGAAAAAACTAACTAATTATTCAAGCATAGAGAATTAAGATTGCAATGACACAAACACTTGAAATGAACAAACATCAACTCGGCACAAATATATAAGAAAAACTCTTATTCCTCCTGATTATACACTATTATAAGAAGTTCAGTCATGCAATGGTACCTCTTAATTTTGCAAAATCACAGCTAAAAGGGAGTACTTGACTCGAAGAGATATTTTACCTTTGTCAACTATAAGCCTAGCCCCGGACACTACCCAGTACCCAGGCTGGTCCTGTGGTCCTCTTGTCATCTCTCTGGTGTCAACAAACCTCGAAAGTTTACCTGGTAGTATGGGCACTGGAGGACCACCTGGATATTTAGAAGAGTTAATGTTAACATCAGATGGCTCTGGAGGAGGTTTCTGTGCACTGGAGAAAAGAGTGGCAACTAAAGTAATCATTCCAGACGTCTGCGCGAAATTAGGAGAACCATCCCACTCAGGTTTTTGGATGACCGTTGCACCAGTAACTCTGGAGAAATGGAGGCGTAAAAAGAGGGTGTTTCCCATAACTGATTTTCTAATGTAAAATTGTGCTCCAGTAACTATAGAGAGATCATCATCAGACTCAACAGGGGCAGTGCATACATTTGAAAAGATCTTCCACTGGACCTTCTCATAATATTGCTGGGCATAAAAGGAGTTATAGTTTCCAACCGACTGATTATGAAGTTGAAAACTTTGTGGCGACGAGGAAAGGTGCTGCAAATGGATTGCCAAGCGATTACTTCTTCTACCTTCCAAATACAGCCGCATGCCAGTTACCGGCTTATTTCCAGCATCTACCTATCCAAATTATTTTCAGCCGAAAAAACTAACTAATTATTCAAGCATAGAGAATTAGGAATGACATACACTAGAAAGAATAAATTAATGACTGAAAATAGATAATGCTCAAGAGATTCTACAGCATTTGATCAGAAAGCAAGGATTAAGAGATTTCTTGCACATAAAGACATGGTTAATGAAATGTAAAAGCTAATCATCATAAAAGAATCAGTACTTGCGTCCTGTGCATCTTGAAAGTGCAGTTACTTGTAAAGTAGGGTAAACTGTCCCGCTTTTCAAGCCTCACTAAGTAAACTAGGATTATTACAACACAGACAACTAGACAAGGAAGCTTTCGACAGAGCCGACCGAGAGAATGGGCAATTAACATACTACTACCCTTTCGAGGTTTTAACAACTACTCATTGCTCACATTGTTGAATATTTGCAGGTCATCTAGGCAAAAATGTGGAAATGTACAATGTAATCTACTCATTCATACCTATACCAAGTATGATAGCTAAGAACAAGGACACGCCCCCATCGTTGTCATAATATTGCAGACCTATGATGTTTGGACTCGAGTATGGGTATGTGTCTAAGTGCCGGATTTTTCATTTTCTAAAATATAGGATACAGGGATATAACTAAAAAAAGTCTAAATTTCGGACACGAGTACGTGGATACGTCTTAAAAACTTCAATTTTTTTACTAACATCGTTCACAAAGAAAAAAATAAGTATTGAATAAGGTGTTAAGGCGAATAAAATAGAACTTTGAAGTTTAGCTTTTAGTTATGGGAAGTTAATTACTATTGTTATATAAAATATAAAATGAGAGACTTGATTGCAATTTGGATTTAGTGGAACACTAAGTAGCACTATATGGAGCCCATTTTCATTTCATACAAAGAAAATCTTATACCATCGATACAAAGAGGGAAAGAAGGTAAAAAAAGAAGAAAAGGGAAAGAAAAAAGAAAGAACAAAAAGAAGGGAAAACCTAAAGCCGTTGTCTTCCTCCACCATCTCGGTGGTGACACTAGGTTTATAAAGAGCATAAACGGGAAAGAAGAAAAGGAGAAGAAAAAAGAAGAAAAGGAAATAAGCAAATATGACAATGTCCGGTTGAAACCTAGAGGATCCGACACATATATCTTACCCATACCCGTGTCGTATTGTGTCGACACGAGTACTTGATCCATTTCGAATAGTCAGAGCATCAGAGAGGAGCAGAAATTCTCATCAATAAGTAGATTGCAAAGAATGAAAACTTCCTGTAGAAGTCATTATTTCGTGCACAAAGTGATGATCAAGATAATTAGACTGGAAAAACAAAAAGATAATAAAACTTCAAGTTTTTTAGAATCAATATAATACATCATATCCCACCCTAAGAAGTTGCAAGTGATTTCATTACAATTATAATACGAGATTTTCTCAACTTCCTTGTCCATCTTGGAAAGATTTATATTAGATATTCATAAATCCATTTATTAGTTACATTGGATCTAGTGAGTTTTTATTCAGTCAAGAAGCACTCATCACTTCACTGGTGGACTACTAGTAAGCCATATTTTAGGTTGTTTTGGTTTGCAAAATGCTAAGGTAATACCCCTTACTTCTCACCCGGTAAGGTGGTCCGCCCACATTTGAGTGAGCTATCAGGCTCCACACATTCGTCAGCCAACCACTTCTTTTGGAAACTCAATCAAAATGGGAACATTCTCTGGCTTCATTGAATGTCGCACTTTTGAAAACAAGTCAAGCTTAAGCAAGTGAGGAAAGATTAAGGAAGTCGGGCAAGTCAATCCAAACACTTCGGACACCCGTGTAAAGAGAGATATGACTCTCTTGGTCGGTGCAACATTTTCTCAATAAATAAAATCTTTAGTTATATTTGAAAAAACAAAAACATTCAACCTAGTTCCTTAAACTCTTTTATATGTGCTCCACTCATCATATAAAAAGTCTACTCTTGGAGTTTCCAAGGACAAAATTGAACTTCTCAAAAGCCCCCAATGGCATGTCTTGAGTTGTGACTCATGGCAAGCCATTTATTAGGAGCCTCAAACCTTATGCTCTTTGTCAAAAACTTGCTGAGGCACAACCTCAAGGTCTATGAGGCTTGCATTTCCTTAAATCTTTTCTTTTCTTAGTTGTCCTTTTATTGAACTTGGCTTCTAGAGCTAGTTTTTGAAACCGAAACATTTTGCCTCAGGCTACATGGCCCAACCATTAAATCTAAAAAAAGATGAGATATTTCTCATTCCTGGCTTGTTTAAAATTCGACATAATGTTGCATAGGTCAGTGCTTTTGTCAGACTAGCGTCCTCTAGAACGTAGACAACCAAAATAGGACCTGCCTCAGCTGCCTGAAAATTAGATCCACAATATTGAGTTTTAATTTGGCACAATTGGTCCAACAACTAGCCAACTGCCCACTCTAAGTGACTTGAAATTTGACTCTTAATTTCAGTTTCATGAGTTAATTTTATAGTAGTGTTAATTAATTAAAAATGAAATGTTCTGAAACAGAAGAACAAGAAAAAGAAAAGGAAAATGATCAAACAAGAAGGCGAGAAAGAAAATATCATAAAAGTGTGGGGGACAGCCAGCTCAACCAAGGTTCATTGCAGAGTATTATTTTGATTAGTTGTACTTTGGTCTTGACAAGAAAAGGGAAGCTGGCAGCCGTGAGTCTTGCACGGCTTATCCAAGGAAATTGTGTTGGGTTTGAAGAAACAAAACAAGAAAGGAAAAGGAAACAAAGTAACGAAACCCAAAGGCTGGCACAAGGAAAACTATAAGCAGGCTGGGGATGGAGCACTAACAGTGGAAAAGGAAAGAAATAGTAAACACAAACAGCAGAGAATAAAAGAGAGGGCAGCGGTCAGGTGCAACAAAAGGAAACACGAAAAAGACTAAAAATAGGTAAAAAGAACCTAGTGCAAGGTCACAATTGGGGGTGACCACTGCAGTATAAAAAGAAAATGAGCTTAAAAAATTGTGGGTGGGGACTTGGCAGATGCAACACTGTAGAACGAATCAAAAGAAGCAATCAAGACTTTTATTATCCATGCCGGGTTCTAACTTTCACGAGTTCAATTATAATTATGTCATCGTATAGTGGTGAGAATTCCTGCTTGTCATGCAGGCAACCAGGGTTCAATCCCAGCTGTCAAAACGCAATTGATTTCCATTTTGAATGACTCTCCCTTTAAGAGAATGAGAGTTGCTCTCCTTAAATAAATAAAAGATGGCTAATTACAAGGTTGTAAATTAGCCGTTACAAAATTCCTGCTAGTTATGAATGGAATATACAGATTCCTACAAGCTATCTATGGAATATACAGATATACAAAATATATCCTACTAACATCACTCCCTCAAATTGATGCTGGTTGATCAAGAAGCATCAATTTGCTTACAAGAAACTAATGACGTTGTCGGGTCATGGCCTTTATAAAAATGTCAACTATTTTAAGGGCAGTGAAAATATAAGGGAGAGAAATGACATGAGCATCCAAGGCCTCTCGAATAGAATGACAGTCCACCTCAATATGTTTTGTACACTCATGATAAACAGGATTAGCAGCAATCTGAATGGCACTTATGTTGTTAGCATGGAGAGGAGTAGGAGTAAATTGAGGAAACCCAAGTTTAGCCAGAAGGCCACGAAGCCAGATGATCTCGGAGCAGGCAGCAGACATTGCCCGATATTTAGATTTAGTGGAGGACTTAGAAGCCCGATCTTGCTTCTTACTCTTCCAGGAGATCAAAGAATCACCAAGAAACATACACCATCCCGTAACAGACGCCTGGTGTCAGGACAGCTGATTTAATACAATTAAACTACTACTTTTCTATTACAATTATGTTTTCTAGGAGTTTGTCTTTTAATTAAGTTTATCTATTTAGTTGTAATAGGGCTTTTATATTTTATTCGATTAGGACTTTAATATTTTAGTTGGTTAGGGTAATAGTTTCCTTATTTCAATTTCCTAATACTATTAGGAGTAGGGGATGATTTGCCTATAAATATAGGGAAACGTACAATTTTCTTATAATCAATTATTCTTTAATCAATAAAAGCAAGTTATTTCTAGATTTTTCTTGTTTCAATTCTTATTACAAGAATTCATAACGCTTCCGCACCAAAATTGGTATCAGAGCAAGGAATCAGCTTAATCCGATATCGATGATGGTACTGGTCTTAGTCACACCGTCCATGACAAACGGAGGTTCGACAAACTCGAACAACAAATCGAGGGGACAGACAAAGCTCTTCGCAATCTCACCAAATGGTGACTGCGTTAATTGTGAAGTACAGACTTGAACCCATGGAAAAACAACCAAACTAGAAAGAAACTCGCCAAAAGGGAGAAGACTCAAATTATAGTGAGGAAAAAGGCACTAACCTAGAAGTAAGAAGTCCAAAGGTTGCAGTTGGTATGGGAACGCAGCCTCCCAACCCCATTTAGACCCAAGCCGGAAGAGAAGACAACGACCCTTTGCAGATGACCAGCTCCGGCAGCAAAACCCTAGCCCTAACGGTCAACGCGACAACACAATTTTGAATCATGATTTTTGCGAGCCCATCCCACTACAAGTGTATGAAAGGAGAAATCGAGGTTACGGTGGTCCATGTGATGACGCCGACCTCCGACGAAGGGCTTGCTCAAAGGGTTGAAGGGAGATAGTGCATCAAGCTGTTCCCAAAGGCCAACTTGATCCAATTGATATCTTTTCACAAATAATTGAAATTCTATTTCTTGATTTGTATCTTCAATTTTTGGAACCAAGAAATGGAAGGACGAAAGTCCTATGGATTCATAAAGATTCTGTGGATAGAAACGAAAAAGAGAGACATCGAAATACTTCTGATTCCAATCGGCGACGACGATGGAGCCGGTGGTCGCCCGCGAGCAATAGCGAGGAATATGGGACAGCAAAGAGGAAGCCGTCTCGAGCTCGAAGAAGTGGAAGGGGATTGTGATGATTTTGACCATCAATTTAATTTTGACAAGAGAGGTAATTTTGATCAAAGAATCAATTTTGACCAAGGTATTAATTTTGACCAAGGACTAAATTTTAATCGGCGACCAAGAGATAGGGGTTTTCAGCAAAGACGGCTATGGGGGTTCGACTATTCATCCAAAGAAGAAAATTTTCGACCAAGGGACAACCATCAAAGACTAAATGTTCAAGAATTTAAGATGAAGATGGACTTGCCAAGTTTTGACGGTCGATTAAATATTGAAGATTTTTTGGATTGGATCTTTACCATTGAAATTTTTTCGACTATTTAAATATCTCGAAACAAAGTCAAGTTAAACTTGTAGCGTACAAATTAAAAGGTGGAGCTTCGACATGGTGGGAACTTCAATTTAATCGTCAAAGACAAGGAAAGCAACATGTGTAAAGGCGATTTCTCCCTCCAGATAATAAGCAATTTTTGTACCAACAGTGTCAGAATTGCCGAAAAAACAACAGGATAGTAAACAGATACACAGAGGAATTCTATTGATTAAATGCCCGTGTTAATTTGTCAGAAACAGAAGCTCAATTAATTGCTCGATATATAGGGAGCCTAAAGTTAGTCATTCAAGATCGTCTAGCTCTCCAAGAGATTTGGACCATGACAGATGCAGTCAATCTAGCAATGAAGGTAGAAAACCAGATAAATAGAACCACGGCCTGTACTCATAGTAATTTTCGACGGCCAGTACAAGAAACTTATGCTACTCCAAAAGGGTGCGACGACCTCAAGCAACAATAATAATAACAGCAAGAATACTACTCCAATTCAAAAATGCAACACAGAATCAAAGAGGAACTTCCTCTCTTGTTCGATCTAACACCCAAGGCAGAAATTAGATACAACAACGAGCCAATAATGACCCTTATGCATGCCCTAATCTTGGGAAGTGCTTTCGATGCAATCAATCAAGTCATCTTTCAAATAGCTATCCAAACAAGCGATCCATTAACTTTGCAGAAAAAGGCAACAGTGGGGAAGAACAAAATCTTAAAGACAATAATTATGAGGGTGGTGATGTTGCAAATGCAGATATAGGGAAAGAATTGGCTTGCATTATCCAACGCCTTTTGCTTGCTCCAAAAAAGCCTAATACCTCTTAACGACACAAGATCTTCATGACTAGATGCACTGTTCGTAATAAGGTATGCAATGTGATCATTGACAGTAGTAGTCGTGAGAACGTCATTTCTAAAGCAGTGATAAAGGCTCTAAATCTAAAGACCGAGAGACCCCTTTTCCATACAAGATTGCATGGATTAAAAAAGGCCCTGAAGTTCAAGTTCTAGAGATCTATACGGTCCCTTTGTTGATTAGAAAATATTACAAAGATGAGATCATATGCGACGTGGTGGATATGGATGCTTGTCACATCTTATTAGGTCATCCATGGCACTATAACGTTGATGCCACTTAAATAAAGGATGGGATAATACTTTCATATTTTGGTGGTTTAATTGTTTTGGTACCACAATCTCAACCATTGGAAACCAACCTTGCTATCAAGGAAGAGAAACCACTTTTTACCAACATATCAAGCCCAGAATTCTCTGAACAAGTAAAAGGAGCTATGCATGTTGTTGGATTTTATGCGCAATAATAAAGAGATGAACGAGAGAAATCAACACAAGTATTTACGTAGTTCGACGATGTGCCTATCTCCACGAGAGCAAAGCAGAGATAGTTTTATTCAATATGAAAAATAATGTTATAACATTATTATTTATACTAACTCTAGCTTAGGCTCATACAAGACTTTAAGGCCCGTTCGGTGCTCTACACTCCCCTCGCTCCGCTCCGCTCCAGCATCGGCCTATTTGATCCAGGGAACATGTGTTCCACTCTATATGAGCCACATACACAATACATAATATTAGCATTGGTCGTTAAAGGTCAATCAAAAGCAACTATACAGATTCCAGAGATTCCCACCAAAGTTCAGAAAGTACTTGCTGATTTTGTTGAGATAGCACCGAACGAGTTACCAAACGAGTTACCCCCATGTGAAATATTCAACATCACATTGATTTGGCGTCTGAAGCTAGTTTACCTGACTTGCTACACTATCGCATGAGCCCAGTTGAACATGAAGAGTTACAGTGATGGGTAAATGAACTACTTGATAAAGGGTTGATCCACGAGAGTACGAGTCCTTGTGCAGTTCCCGTTTTACTCATTCCAAAGAAGGATGACAGTTGACGAATGTGTATAGACAGTTGTGCTATTAATAAAATAACAATCAAGTATGGTTTTCACATCCCACGTCTTAATGATATGCTCGACAGGTTAGAAGGTGCAGTGACATTTACCAAACTTGATTTAAGGAGTGGCTATCATCATATCCGTATTCACCCTAGCGATGAGTGGAAAACAGCTTTCAAAACAAAAGATGGTCTCTACGAGTGGTTAGATATGCCATTTGGGCTATCGAACGCTCCAAGCACATTCATGCAATTAATGAACCAAGTTCTTCGTCCATTTGTAGGAAAATTTGTGGTCTATTTTGATGATATTCTTATCTATAGCAAAAATGAAGATGAGCACTTATCACATCTTACAGAAGTTTTCTCAACCCTGCGAGATAAAAAATTGTATATTAATCTCAAAAAGTGTAGCTTTATGACCGATCAACTTTTATTTCTTGGTTTTATGGCAGGTAAAGATGGTATTCAAGTTGATGAGGTGAACGTGAAAGCGATACGTGAGTGACCAGCTACTAAAACCATGCGAGAAGTACAGATCTTTCATGGATTAGCAACTTTTTATAGGCACTTCATTTGAGGTTTCAGTACAATCATGGCACCTATCACCAATTGCTTGAAAAAGGGCTAATTTAAGTGGGGCAAAGCATAGGAAGATAGTTTTCAGACAACAAAAAATAAGTTATGCACTATACCGGTGTTGGCACAACCTAGCTTCGAGAAAATATTTGAAGTAGAGTGTGATGCTTCAATTATGGGAATTGGAACAGTATTATCTCAAGAAGGCCGCCCAGTTGAAGTATTTAGTGAAAATGTTAGTGAACCTCGACAAAAGTGGACTACTTACGAGTTGGAATTTTATGTGGTTATTTGAGCATTAAAACATTGGGAATATTACTTGGTTCAACGAGAATTTGTGCTATTCACGGATCATCAACCTTTGACGTTTATTAATTCTCAAAAAACAATGAATCGAATGCAAGCTCGAAGGATTACCTTTTTGCAGAAATTCACTTTTGTTATAAAACATAAATATGGTCAACAGAATAAAGTAGCAGACGCATTAAGTCAACGTGCATCTCTTTTAGCTACAATTAGCACGAAAGTAGTTGGGTTTGATTGTTTAGAGGAACTGTATGCAACTGACGAGAATTTTGGCGATATATGGGCTCGATGCAATAATAGGAAATTTATACCCAATTACATTCTTCAGGAAGGATTCTTGTTTAAGGGAACGCAATTATGCATCCCTCGTTCTTCTTTGCGTGAGCACTTGATTCAAGGACTACATGTAGGCAGTTTAGGTGAATATGTTGGTCGAGATAAGAAAATCAGCTTGGTTGAAGAAAGATTTTACTGGCCCCAGTTCAAAATACATTGGTCGTTTTGTTCAACATTGTCCAATATGTCAAAAACTAAGGGATAAGCTTAAAATACTGGCCTTTATACCCCTTTGTCTGTTCCAGATACAATATGGCAAGATCTTACTATGAATTTTGTTTTCGGCCTCCCACGAACTCAACAGGGAGTTGATTCTGTTTCGGTCGTAATTGATCGATTTTCAAAAATGGCTCAATTCATTCCTTGTAAGAAAACTACAGATGCTTCGTATGTGGCTAATCTATTTTTTCGCGAGATCATTTGCCTACATGGCATTCCTCATTCTATAACTTCTAATAGAGATGTAAAGTTTCTAAATCACTTTTGGATGACATTGTGGAGAATATTTGACATTTCTTTGAAGTTTAATAGTACAAGTCATCCCCAGACAGATGGTCAAACAGAAGTGGCTAATCGAACTCTTGGCAATATTGTTCGAGCAATTAGAGGAGATAAGGATGCTGCCCTTTCACAAATTGAGTTTGCTTCTAACAGTATGCCTAATCGATCCACTAAGAAGACTCCTTTTAAAGTTGTTTACACTAATGTTCCAAGGTATACGATAGATTTGATTCGACTTCCTAATGTCAATTCTAATGCATAAGAGTTTGCTGAACGTATTCAAAGAATTCATCACGAGGTAAAACAAAATTTAGAAGATGCTAATATTCGTTACAAGGCTGCTGCAGACCAGCATAGATACCTTAAGCTAATCAACGAAGGTGATTTAGTGATGCTCCATCTCAGAAAAAATCGTTTTCCTGTTGGCACTTACAATAAGCTTAAAGATAAGAAGATTGGTCCTTTTCACATTCTTCAAAGGATTGGTGAATACTTATAAAGTTGATCTTCCAACGGATATGAACATTTCCAACACTTTTAATATTACTGATACAACAAACACTTTCCTCCCGATGAATTTTCCTTGCAGAAACAAAACTCGAGGACGAGTTTTTCTTCAAATGGAGGGGATCGATGTAGTACAATTAAACTAGTTTTTTTTATTACAATAATGTTTTCTAGGAGTTTGTCTTTTAATTAAGTTTATCTATTTAGTTGTAATAGGACTTTTATATTTTATTTGATTAGGACTTTAATATTTTAGTCGGTTAGGATTATAGTTTCCTTATTTCAATTTCCTAATACTATTAGGAGTACGGAATAATTTGCCTATAAATATAGAGGACGTGTACATCAATTATTCTTCAATCAATACAAGCTAGTTATTCCTAGTTTTTTCTTATTTCAATTCTTATTACAAGAATTCATAACGCTTCCGCACCAACAGCTAGCCCAATCGACATCACTGAAAGCAGCAAGGTGAATAGGAGAGCCAGCAACAAAAAATAACTCCAGTGACCAACATATAAATAGCAAAAAAAAAAAAAAACCCTAATATTCACGGGTTTGGGTCAGACCTATTAGACAAGCTCAATGAAATAAAAAGACATCAATAAATAAAACACGAAGTAATATAATTGGGCTGATGTCCGTATCATAAAGCACTTAACTCTCTGCATGTCTCTATTGTTGCCTTTCCCTAGAGCAGTAAAGGCAAATGTATTAGTTGGTAGTTTGTCTTGCTGGAAAGTAGCATGTGTAGCAAAACGTTGCTCTTCCCGAAGTAACTCCTCGAAGCATACATCCAAAGAGGGAGATGTATTGCAATTCATCAAATTAGATCAAGCAACCTCGAATTCGGGTCGTAGCTTCATCAAAAATTTATCTCTTTTGCTTTGCTCATAAACCTCTTGAATTGCAGCAAGGAAACCATTTGGTATCTTTGCATAAATTATGTCAGCATACTCCGCCCATAAATTCCGATATTCAAAAAAATATTCCTGAATAGAGAGATCGCCTTGAGTACAGCTAGCAATGTCAAACTCCAATTGAAGTTATCGGGCCATATTATCTTAATGATAAACCTTCTTCAAATATTCCCACATACTTTTAGCATTTTTATACGGCCTCAAATTTAGAATAATAGGAGGGTCAAAGTTATAACTCGAGCATATTTGATCTTCCATTTTGCCAATTCTGTAGGATCCGTAGGAGCTGAATCAGTCCCATCTATATGACCAGAGGCAGATCTAGTACCCCTGCCCCCAACCCACATGGTAAGAAGGAAGGTATTTTATAGTTAAATTGGCCCAAATAACTATGTTTAGCCCAACTTTATATTGTGTCCCAACCCTAAGTTCAATTGTCCAAATATTCTTTCATGGTATTAATGAAATGTTTACAATTTTATTACCAAATTAGTTTTTTATTTCATGCATATTTTACTTATATTTATATATAAACTTTTATAATAAGTAAAATTGTATTGATTAGAGCTAAAATAAATTACTTATTTTAATAGTAAGAGACACTAAATGTTTGGCCAAGCTTAAAGTAATTAAATTTTTTAGTTTTAGAAATATTTTCATATTTGACTTATTTATAGTCATAAGAGAGAAATTTACTTATTTTAACCACGAAAAATGATGTTACTATCAAAATTAGTAACTTACTTCATATTTAATCTTATAATAAAAAAATATTTATAAGAACTTATTTATTTATAAATAATAAGATTATATGCATATTATAGAAGCTGAATCAAACATGGATAAAATTCTTAACTATTTTTTTATTGCCCACGTTTATTATACTTCTATCAATTTATATTTTCTAACGTGAGCATCGATTTCGTATTTTGCAAGAAAAAGTATGAATATTTAGTGAGACATCTTAGGATAAGAATTTAGACTTGTATTTCATTGAGTGTCTAATACTCTTTGTCATGAATGTAATAAGCGTAGTCTCTTAAACTCCATCTCTTGTGACATGAATTTATTTAAAAAATTTAAATTTCAGCCCACTCCTGAAACATTTCCTGGCTCCGCTCCTATATATGATCCCATAATTCCTTCCCAATAACAAAAAGTTGAAATTGAAATTCTCAGACAAAATAATTTTTACCCGTAAATTTCACACCAAAAAAATATGAAGTTCTAGTAGACATTATAAAATAAAAGGCCTAATAGCTCACAAGCCTAGTTAAAACAGTGATTTCAAGGTCCAATTCCAACAATAATCAAATCAAATAAATCAGCCCATTAAAAGAAACGCCCAATTTGAAACCTAGCCCAACACTGAAACCAATTTTAAATAGGCCCAATTATATTAACCAACACCTAACACTGGCCCAAGTACAAATTAATCAACACAACAGCCCCATTACCTTAATTCCTCAAGCTCGATCCTCCGTCGTTCGCGAAGAGAGATCCCTGACACTAAAGTTGCTGGAAACTGTAGATTCTATGAAGATGCCGACTAACATTGATGGGCAGTATCAGACTCGGCCACACATAGAGAGGGGTTCATGTCCGACAATATTGAACACCGACAGCCGAATCAACGACAAAGAGAAAGACGCTCGCCGACATGGAGACTCCACAGAAATTGGCGGCTACCACGATGAAGTGATCCGTCAAGTGAGTCCCAAAGCCAAGAATTAAGCTTTAGCATAGAAGAATCCGAGAAGAATTGCTAACCAAAAAAGTCCTCTTAAATCGAGGGATCTGATACCATGTTAAAACGGAATTGATTTCCGTTTTGAATGACTCTCCCTTTGAGAGCTGTTCTCCTTAAATAGCTAAAAGATGGCTAACTACCAGGCAGTAAATCAGCCGTTACACAATTCATGCTAGTTATGTATGAAATATACAAATTCTTGCTAGTTATGTATGGAATATACAGAATATATCCTCCTAACACCAGCAACCACAGCAAAAACTTCTTATGAAATTTTAATAGTATCAAGAGTACATAATGTTGTACGCTAGTAGACTTCCTAACCAAGGAAGATAACCACCAACATAGAAGGCCCAAAAGGTGCTCCACAACAAGTTGTCTGAACCTAGTGACTAATCCAACCAAATGAACTGAAGTATGATAAGAAAGACTCATCCACAGGTTTGATAAACATCACTAAGTCTTCAGGGATACATCTAACTAACATAATCAAAGGTCAAAACCAGTTTTTTTAATTAATGCATGCATCATATAAAAAGACTGAAATCTAGAAATATTGAACTTCAACATTGTGTTACCTTAATAGCATTAACGTAAAGCTTCGGACCCATTAAACTGAACTGCAAAGTTTCACCAATTTCCAGTTTCCTATCAGGACCAATGGGAATGTCACCAAATCCCGGTGCCCAATCCCTTGGAAGTTGAAATTCCAAAAATTGGTCTAGTTCTTCAATTGGAGGTTGATCTGCACATAGAAACTGGACGTTAAGACCTGAAAGTGAAGAGAGTTTGTAGTCTGCAAGAGTTCCCACTCAATGATTTATCTTATACCTACAGGTGATGATTATATGAATGCTACTCCCCTTATTAATAATATTACCACACTGCTTAAGGCTCAAATACTTGAGAAACAAGAATAAATGTTGACTCACTACAACTTTTTGAATACTAAAACTGCTCTTCTGGCTCCATCATTGATAACAATTAATTATCGGAAAAAAAAAATGTAAACATCAAGAATAGGCTGCACAAATAAAGTTGCAATGCAAGAGTGGTTCTCTTGAAGCTCAACTCAGGTTTAACGTTCATTCAAGAATCAAGATTGTGGCCATATTACGTGTTAAACGAATTTTCCGGGCGTCAATGATGTGAGGTCTCACCAAAGCACTTGACAATAAACTGTAATATGACATGAATAAAACAACTCTTCAAGGTCTGTCTATATTTTTTATGAAGTAAGATGAAACATGGTGATTACAGCGTAGGTATAGGTTGATGGCATGGCTCAAGAATCCATTCCCTTTTACTCCACTTAACAATGATGAAATTGGAATGAAGGACATTGAGACCACTTCAGGCTCAAACGGAACAGTTTGACACCACTTATTATGACGTATATTACGACTGATGCTTCCACCTAACCTTCTCCAGAAGAATGTGACACCCTGAAATTGTTATAATCAAAGAGCGTAAGTTCCATGTTATTGTGAATCAAGAAAATGAATTCAGGCTAACTTAGTAAAGCTATTATGTCTATATTTTCATTACTGAATTTTGTGCAAATTGGAGGATCAGTTGGTAGAAGGAAGACATTATCATCTATCGATGCTAATGTACAACTAGTTTCCCTAACGAGTATCACCTCTTGATTAGAGCGGGAACTTGGCGTACCGAGATCCAAGATGGTCAGTCCCCGTTCATTGCTCTCATGCTGGAAAGGAAAAAATCAAATTAAATCTTGCAAATGTTATATCATGTTTCATATTTTATTATCACATATAAAACAAATGAACTTAGATCTTCTGAATTATAGGCACACAAATCAAAATTATCTTGACATATACAGAGATTATTTTTTTATTTTTTTGGCCATAATATAGCAAAAAGTAAAACAAAAAACAGCAAAACAAGATTCTTAAGACTGAAGTATGTCTAGGGCAAATGAAATATAACTTCTTGAGTTCTTATTGTGTACTCCCCATTTCCAGATGGGGGTAAGCTTTTCATTGAACCTTTAGCTGGATTTTAGGCCGAGCCCCCCTCCTGAGTTTGTAATCTCATTTTGTTTTCGTTATTAATAAGGTTGTTACTTGCAGCTTTAAAATAAAAAAAATAAAAAAAATTACAAAACAAAACAAAAACAAAGATTCATAAGACCGATTAACTAAAATAATTGAGGCCAGTTTAATGTTGGATGAGGAACCTAATTGTCCTGTTAACTCTTTCCCCTCAACCACTGATCAACCTAATATTTCCACTTTATGTGTAGAGATAAAATAGAGAGACATTAGGTCAGAAAATATATTGTAATCCTTTTCTTCGTTATACTGAACCTATAGCAGCAAGTAGAACTTATGTTCTCGCATTCACAGTATGTTGTTTACTTGTTTTTTATTTTCATTGTAACCTTCTTGGTAGTACGTGATTAGGCGTTTAATCCACAATAACATTTTGCAGTGAAAAGACTCAATCTCTTCTCAAACGTAAATTGACAAATAATCCTAGCTCTAATAAATTAATTTTTCACTGAAGGCAGAAAATCTTTTAATCAGTAACTTTTTTCCACTGGAAAAGCTCAACCATAAAATCTATGCTTGCTCGACTGATTCTTAAGAAGACAGCAGTTGATATGCTTCAGCTTATCTCAAGAATAAAAATATGCTTGCAATAGACAGAGAACTGACAATGGTTAACAAATCCAGCCTTCACTTTTTCTGATAAATCTAAAAAGATAATTCAAGGTCTCTCTTCCGAAAAAACTGCAGAGGCTCCATGTGACATACTTTATGCACCGTAGCTGACTTATACTAGAGATTTTCACTCAACGTCGTATTTTCTATCAGTAACATGACAAATCTACTTATGCCACACAAAAACTGATGAAATCCTGGGTATTGGTAACACGGCAAGTTTCAGAAAACCAAGCATAAGGAGGTCAAATCTGAATCAAGTTTGCGACTTATGATTGTAAAGTCAAATCTGAATACGTATTGAGCAAATGCATAGGAAGAGTTTGATTAGGTGATTTATGGTACTGAGCAGAACATTTCACCTCCATAAACCATATATCACTAATAACAAGCCAATAAACTAAGAAGCACGGATACGGATACGTAATTCGGGTACAATACGATACGGAGACGCCGGTACGACTTTTTTGAAAAACTTAGAATACACCGATATGTGTTATAAAATTCAACATCAATTTATTAATATTAAAAAACATTAATACAGAAGCGTGATAATGAAAATAAATAAAATACCGAAGCACTCTATCTTAATCATTAATTGTAGAAACTTTACTTCCTTCAACATGAATAACAATTTCTTCATTAATATTAAAAATAACAATCTTCAACTCTAACTCATCTAATGATAGATTAGCAACATCAAGCAGTCTAACATCTTCAAGAGTATTAAAAGAGTTTCCAACAATGTCCCACATTTTGGATTTTCCTTTTGAATAAAAATCTAATTTTTTTTTAATAAAAGATGCAAATTGCTATGAATAAAAACCAATTCTTCAACTTGTTGTAGAGTTATTTTATTCCTTCTCATAAAGTGTACAAAAGGCTACGACACTAGATGAAGAAGAATGTTGTACAAGAAGTTTCAAAGTAGTATTTTGTAGTGAAGGTGCATGCTAGTTATGAAGTATCGGATACGTATCAAAAATCATACAAAAAATATAAAATAATTAAAAAATACGTGTGGGATACGTAAAAAATATAAAAATAATTAAAATAATTAAAAAAAAAAGTATCCGGTACGTATCGATATCGGAGAGTATCGACGTATTGGATACGGGTACGTAACAAGTTTGCAAGTATCGGTGCGTCTTAGCCAATAAACCTTAATACATTTCTAACCGGCTTTCCTTTGTAAGTTACCACACTTATATTGCAATTACCAATCCCAGTCTATATAGTTTATAATGTGAAGTTGCAATGATAGAGCAGCATTGAAGAACAAGAACACCCTAAATTAGGATTCAACTAAATGCAGTGCCCATAACTGTAGCACATAACAATTATAATTTATTAACATGTTTCAAATTAATAATTGTAACACACCCCAATATATTAATGTGTTTCAAGTTTCGAATTCTTAAATGCCTGATGACGTAAAAAGGGGCATTTAAAAGTCTGAATAACAAGTCTTTGTCTGAAATTTGGTTATCAATTTCAATTGAAACTTTGTTGATAATATTGTTGATGGTTGCCTGATTATTTGATTATTTTCATATTTCTGATATATTTTAACAGTAGTCTGTCTCCTATACAACTCTTTACCATGGTTTCTTCTCACAGCCACTCTCGTGCCCACTTCCAATACCTGCAAACATGGGGCTCAATCTCACAGGAAGGTACAAATAGTAAATCATCTCTAATTCCTCTCTCACACATGTTACAATTTAGCACTTCAAGCTAAGCTAGTGTATAACAGTTATCGATTGTAAAGACACTTCAATATCCTGAAATACTCCAACAGGTAGTCTCAAGTCGACTTACCATTTCAGTTACTAATTTTCATTAGAAAGACACATGATAATTTTTTTTAAACCTGAATATTTTGAGTTATGGATCTTACATGCAAAAGTCTATTGACATGGATAATGAACGCATGGAGTCCGAAGCATGAAAAAATATGGATGAACATTTCGTATCAAGCACACATACAAACATCACATATGACAAAACCGTAAAGCATTTATCAAACCATTTCCCTCCATACTTTCTCGTGGTGGCTGCTAAAGTCCACACCTACATCACTGAATCTCTTATCTGCCACATCCTTTAATATTTTCTGTACATCAGTAGACTCAAGCGGCGATGAATAATGCTGCTTTGCATATACAACATCCTTTCCTCCTATCTTGATTCCAACAATGACGTGGGTGCCATATTTCTTGATAAACCTGGAAAATATATAAAAACAATTCTCAAAGCGCATATATAAATATAAAGCATTAAAAGAAATAGATCTGCGCAACTTACAGCTCATTTTAACAAGTAGATGTTATGGCAACAAATTAAAAGAATCTTGAATGCATTCACCAGTTCACGTCATTGACTCTAGCATATCCACGTCATTGACTCTAGCATATCCATGATCAAATTTTTTTTTTTTTCCCCAGATATAGGAAGCTCCTCCCCCAAGGAAAATAATAATAATAATAATAAATTGCGACATCAGGACTGCAACAAGAAAAAATCACTTAATCAAAGGGGTCTTTTCATGACTACACTGCTATTTATAAGCGTTGCCAGCCTCTCCAGTCCCATTCTTGGATTAGAATTTACCGGGCTTCTCTTTCGAGGTAAGGGCTGTGCTCCAGAGCTGACTTACATTGTGAACTGTAACTAAACCGTGTGCTGTTATCCGTTTTGATGGCTGTACAACTGCTAATATTGGATTTACGTTTGTAGATTCTAATTACGGAAATTATAGTTCTCTAACATTTCAACAGCTGCTGACATCAGTCCCCTCGTTGGAAATATTCACTCTTATAAAGCAGCTATGGGTTCAAAGAGAGAATCAAATGTGATATCTCAGTTGGAGACACCTTGAACTCAAAAATAGATATGCTTCTGGTCTGAGACCTGAACAAGATTGCTCAAGTCTACTTATTAACCGGCTGAGAATATCTTCTTAACGGGGTCACCAATGAAGGGAATATCTGTGATTTTTAGTTAGTTTATTACATAAGTCCTCACAGTCTCCAGGAGAAAAGGGTCTCTCGAGGACCATACAACAAGAAAGGTTTACCAAGTTTTTTTTTTTTTTTTTTTCCTTTTTCTTTTTTCTTTTTTAAGAACCCATCATGGAAACTCAATGATTGAGAGGAACTCAAGTGATTAAAAATCATTAAGAGCTGGCAAATGCAGAAGCTTTACTAAGGAAGAATAACACAAGTCATCTCCATGTTGAGATTGAGACCAGGAAACAACTGTCAAAAAAATGAGACTACATTTTATGCTGACCTTCCCAATGCAGCAGGATCCCAAGATGGTGGAAGTGCTTGTTTCACATGATTAGACAGTTCTACTTGGCACTTTTCTAATGCAATGCTGTAGAGAGTGATCAAGACCCCATCAAAAGCTAGAGACTTTGTGAAGGCGGCATCCTTCTGCCAACATCCCGTAAACTCAAAAGCTGTATTAAACTGGCCTGTTGGAATTCTACTCGAAAGTGATAATTCCTGGTTGAACTGTTCCGACATCTATAAGGTGAAAAAGCGATATTATAAATTCAGAAGCCACACTAGATCCATATTCCAGTTACTTCAGCATATTAGATACGTATAACTTGAATTGTATCATGTTTTTCCGTTATCATACTCGAAATGTCTCTGAAACTACAATGAGACAACATATCATAAATTTCTCTCTTTNGCCACTGCAAAAGAATGGTGAAAGGAGAATCCATTTGCTGAGCTGAAATACTTTATTTAGTTTACTAGTTATATTATAAGTATATAGTTCCATGTCTGGTAAAATGGTCACTTGTGGTTAGCTGATTAAATGAAATTGGGATTAACTGAATTCTTGTTATTAATTACCCATTGGCGGTAAACCAACTGGAGCTTCTTTAGGTTGGCACTTCAATTGTGGCTATGAACAAGATTTTGGTTACATTTATACAGGAAACATCCAACCACCTAAATTGTTATTTCAAAAAGTTATTATCAGTGTCATCTCCATTTGTTTCTTTTGCGATGGAATCATGGATAGTTGGGTCTATTGATGGCAAAATACTTGTGCCTCATCCCATTCCCACAACCCATTGGGAACCAGAGCGGGGAAGGGGAA
>NC_036238.1:9517356-9597534 GCF_002742605.1 Olea europaea var. sylvestris
CCCCTCAATCTTTTTTTTTTTTTTAATTATATTTTAAACTTATGTTTTAAAATGTAAGCCCCTGTTTGATTGCCGCTGTTTGGCCAAAACAATGTTTAGAATATTGATTTTTATATTAAAGAAGATAAAAGTTTTGAATTGACATGTAAAATATTTTATTGTGTGATCGTGTGATCAAAAATGAGCAAAGGAGTTTTCAAATAACAGTTGTCGAATTGGGGATAAATTGTGTTTAAAAATCAATAGAGGCAATGAACAGACTATTAAAGTGCTGGAGGTAGAGTCAGGTGCAATAGCAACAATCCAGAGCCCAATACTTCACACCCCCCGAGGGTGCCATTCTACAGAGCATTCTGGAGCTGAAGAATTCCTTCTGTAGCATATCATTTTCACATATAAGCAGGGATGATAGTCAAGCAGTTCATATCCTAGCACGAAGAGCTCTTTTTAGAGTTCCAATATACTGTTTGGGTTGACAACCTTTCTTTCCCATCTGTTGTAAAATAAGTAAATGGAGACATTCCAATTCTCGTCCCGACTCCCAAAAATCCCCATAGGGTGGAGAGCGGGCTACCGTGTCTACTTGTGGTTCTTAAATTGAAACATTTAATAGAATTCAAGCATTTAATCCAGGATCATCCTTATCAATTATATTCTATAGGTGAATTATAATCATTATTATACCTGCTGGAAAGACAACACATCTGAGCGGAATCGCAACCGCTCGCCTTTATCACAATTGATAGAGTGGGGTACGTTCTGGACCAAACCACCCCCAGGAATCGTGATATCCCGAACCTGATCATCGTCAATGCCAATCAGCCTCGAGCCATCTTCTGTAACTTCCTTCTTACAGTACCTCAAAAGAAGGTCCAACGTCAAATCGTAACCCAGACCAATACAATGAACCGCCTCCTCCACCGCCGCTCTCAACCGCAACGCCACCTCTTTCTTACCACTACTGTTTTCCATCCTTGACATAACTCCCCCACCACAAAGGGGTCCGAGAAATCGAAAGATTGATCAATTTTGGGTATTCGAATTGACCAAATTTTGATGGGATTGATGTCGACATTTGAAATATTAAAGAGCCCACGGAACGGTTGGTGAAGTATGTTTTCTTTTCATCCAAGGTGTCAAGGGTGTGTTTGAGTGATATTATTTGGCATTATAGTTAGATAAATAATATTTTTTCAAAAATGGGTTGGTAAAAAAAATTTATTTACGTGTAATATTATTTTATTGAATAGTGTGTGGTTAAAAATAAGAGAGAAAAAAATTTAATTTAATGTAATGAGAAATAATGGGGCTTAAATGGAAGCTAACTTTCACTATCATAATCAAATTACCGAAATGCCCGTACAATTAAATCATACAATGGCTAAACAGCAATATGTCCCTATGTATTTGTCAAACTGCCGAAAATTCACTACCTTTTGGAAAATAGTACAAACATTCATATTTGCCCGAGTCCCATTTTAGAGGAAAGAATGAATTTTTGATTAGTGTATTAATGAAAAATATGTAATTAAAAAATAAGAAAAAATTTTGAATTTACGTGTAATATTATTTTATTAAAGAATATATGGTTGAAATAATATCAAAATACTGTGTAGAAGAATGCATTTCTTTTCTAAATAATGGGACTCAAATAAGCTGTTATAATGGCAGTGATTGTGGTGGGTAGAAGGAATATAGGTTAAATAGGAGAGAAATGTATATTTTTTAAAATTATATATAATTTTTAATTATTTATTTGGGACTCATTTGTAATTTCTAAAATTTTTTGGAACCATGGTTGTAATTATTATTTTATTTTTTATTTTTTATTTTTTGGTTAATTAACTTGAAGGATATATTCGTCATTTTATATTTATTTTTTTTATTGAGAAAAATGGATAAAATGGAGGTATTCCACATTAAACGTTTCAAAAGGGGACGTTTTGTGCTATTTTCCAAAAGGTATGAAACTTTCAACAGTTTAGCTAATTGGTAGAGGGTATTGTGCTGCTTAGTCTTTCACAAACCAATCCTTTCTCCATCAGTAGAGGGCAAATTAGGCATTGAGACCAAAATCCCAAAAAAGATAATTTGAATCTGGTTTTGTTAACTGTTAGACGTACCCTTGGCATAGCTTTAAAAATTTTAAAAGGGACACACATCACATATACAAAGAAAATTGATTTTCTTGTAGGCGAAGTGTACATGCAGCTCTTGTTCCTTAATCTGCTGGGGCTCCGAGATTTACATCCCTCACAAAACTCTAGAGGCGGGACGGGACGGTGGGGGTCCTCAAGGTTGGAGTTCAACTTTTTTTTTTTTTCTAGAAAATTGATTTTCTTGCTATAATAATGCTCCAAAATCCAAAAATTAATTTTACACTGGTTTAAAAATTTAAAGAGGGACCCACATCACAGATTTAAAAAAAAAAAAATTGATTTTTTGATGTAATAACGTTCCTAGACAAAACGCTAAGGACATTTCCAATTGGGCCAAATTTGGTGTAAATTGATATAAAACCCTCTCCAATGAAACCTCAAATACAGCGCAAATTTGGTGTAATGAATAGTGTTATGTCATTATAATTGTATTTTTATTTTATATTTGTTTTTAAATTCTAATCAATTAATAAGTAATAATTATTTCTACAATAAATTAAAATGGTTCATTAAAAAGTCAAAAATTATAAAGTTAATATTTAATAAAGTTGCTCAACAACATAAATGGTTTTTTTTTTTTTTTTTTTTTTAGGGCTGAACCAAAATTTGCTCAACAACATAAATGTATTAAAAACATAAATTAAAGTACAACACAAAATTAAATTAGAACAATAAGTGTGAAAACGGGTTGTCATTTTCATTATATGTAACTTTTCTGGCGCATTCAATGTAATTTTTTTTAATTGTAGTATTATGTTTAATTTTTTTTGTTCAATTTATTAATAAATGAAAAATTTTAGTTTATTATATATAATTCTTAGTTTAACAATTTTTGTAATAATATAATTTGAAATTAAATAATTCAAAATAAAATTGAGAGTAAAATTTAGTGTAATTAAAAGTAAAATTACACCAAATTTTGTGTAATAATGTGTTCGTCATTGATGACGGTCGTAGTAAAATGCGAGTGAAAACCATGGCAAAAGCTATGAAGAAACGAACAATTAACCTACTTGTACATCACCAAAAGGTGCTGTACACTTACAGCCCCCTCACTGTAGAGGGGGTCGATGCCCATTTTTTTAATCGGCAGTCCTCCGATGTGAGGAGGTTGTACATCGAGCTGTAAGGTTCAGTGAACATATAGCAGGGTTCAGAAACGAAAATTGTCAACTGGGCCTTTGACTATTAAATTTTTCGTGGACAGTGTTGTGTGGGAATGCTACGAGGAGAAATATTGGAAGTTGGAAGTCACTAAATGCATGTGGATGATTATTCCATGAGTTGACCAGTTTCTTACAAATTACCATGCTTACCTTGAGATGTTTCCCAACGTTTTACGTTTCGATTACTTTGATAAGATCTGGTCAATGTTCATGATGATATACAAATAGAAAAAGATTTTATGAAAGAGTGGGACCGATCCAAAGACGTATGTTTACGGAATGTCAATTTTTGAAGCATTTTATTTTTGGTCAAATTAATCGTTTAGACTCCAAAAATACATTTTTTTATAATTTTTTTTGGATGATTTTATTATTAATAATAAGATTAAAATTTTAATTCTATTTTGAGTTAGACCTTCTTTTTTTTTTTTTTTTTTTTTTTTTTTTTTTTTTTTTTTTAGTTTTATTTTTTTCTCAAGTCATTTTCTTTTAAAATCTGTTTATAGTTAGCAAAATACTTTTACAAAATTATTCAAACATTTTCAAAAAAAAAAAAAAATCTCAGAAAAGGTTTTTTAGCTTTTGAAAAATCCTTCCAAATAGACCCTATCATTTTTGTAAACTTAAGAAACAATATTTTTTAATTCTTATCATTATCTAGAGTTAATCATTATTTATAGGTTTGGATCTGTTCGGTAGTGATTATGAGAATTAATTTTTTCACTATTAGAGAGAAAAGTGGACATCACTTGTGAGTGAAGAAGTAAAAAATGACGATTGTAATAGTGCAATAACAATTAGAAAATTGATTTTTTTTGGGTGAAAATTTGTTACCAAATGGGGGCTTAGTCATTTTCCAATTTCTATTCGCTGCTTTAAATACAAATTATAATTCTTTTGACAATCATTTAAATTTAATTATAATAAAGAGCTTTAAGAAGTTTCAAAAGTGTTCTCTTTTCCTTGGTATTCGTGAGAGAATCAATAAGCTTCCACTACATCAGTTCTTTGCCAAAATCAAGATTTCACCATTTTTAAAGGTTGAACCCCAACTTTAAGGGTCCCTCACCGCTCCTGTCCTGAACCATCGTGAGAGAGGTAAATTACAGGTTATGCCTCCAAGGGTACATGGTGAAAGGCTGCTTGTACACTTGCACTTACCCAAGAACCAAATCCATATTTCAAGATTCCACCATTTTTCCCTCTATTTACCAACGCCTATGTGAGTTGAAAACGAGGCACAAAATTAAGATGTAAATGCAAAGTTTTCAAATTTGATTTGACTAATTTGCAAAGTTTTCAAATTTGATTTGACTAATTTTAATTCGTATGTTGGCATAAATCATTTTTCATACAAATGACTGTCAATAATTCTTGTTGTATAGAAATTATTTCACAGCAGTCATACAGAAGTCTCACATGGGAGTAGGTTCCATGTAGAATAAAATAATGCCAAAAAAATGCTATGTGTATGGCTTGCAAAGTTTCTGTATCTATATATATAGCAGCTGTCAATGACCTTTCTTCAAACAAGATGCTGCCTTTTAGTTTTGTAATCCACATTACATACAAATTTCAGTGACCATTGGCGAAATTAACACGTCAACAATTGATCAGTTTTTCGCTGTTATTCATAGTCTACAATCTCTTGTGCTACAAAAGAAACACATATAATTGATGCATAATCAAAGATTTTTGTGAAAAGAAATGTGGATTACAGAACTAAAACTAAAACCAAATTCATATTCACATATGAAATAAGTTTCTAAATTCTCCAAGAATCTGTTTCTTCAATTACTGCACATTTCCATTCAGACAACTTGAGTAGCACCAATAGATGCCTTACCATGTTGTGTCTGATCTTCAGACGAGAAGCCGTGTTTTGTCGAATCGTACTTTTCTCCATCACCCCACAACGCATAAGCTTCTTCACCGTGCACTGCGTCGTCCCCAATCTCCAATTCCCTTTCCGGCATTCGCAATGGTACTATAAATCTTATCACAACACATATGATCGAAGTGACAACAATGTTCCATCCTATGACAAATCCTCCACCCACAATCTGTTTGAGGATTTGCACGCCACCAACGCCACCATAAACTCCACCGCGCGAGTTAGTGACGGGCAAGAAGAGGGCACAAAGTTGTGGCTCGGCGAAAAGGCCGGTGAGAATGCCTCCGAGGTACCCGGCAACAGCGTGCGTGTGGAAGACGCCGAGGGTGTCGTCAATTTTCTGGAGAAGTGCCCATTTCTTGTGGACAATCATCATTGTGAACCATGGGATACTTCCTGAGAGAATGCCCATCACTATGGCAGCCCATCCTTGAACAACACCTATGTAGATGAAACACAAATGTGATAGATGGAACATCTACTAACCTTGAAAAATCAACTTGCATAATATGTATAACCTCCTCTCGATAATTTATACGTTCGTACTAAATGTTGACACAAACATGTAAACATGATGATGGGAAAATGAGAACAAAAGGTTGGTGGTTCTAATTTTCCAAAACCGTTCAATGTTATAAAAATCGGACATGATCAATCAATTTGACCTAAGAAACTAAGAATTGGATCTGAAATCGGCGAATGCTACGTGTAAAATTAGAACGAGATTCAATCATTCAGTCAACGGACACGTGTTGATCATATTTTATGGTTATTCCATAATGATACGTCGATATGAAAACTGACTTATATTTTTAAATAATTTTGACTTCTGACCAGACCTCAATTCAATATGAGGGCCGATTTTCATAACATTGATCTAGTAACAAAAACAAATTAATAGAATGTAAAAGAGAGGAGAAATAGATGTACCTGCACCAGGAGTGATGCAGACAAGGCCAGTGATCATGCCTTGAACAGCTCCAATAACAGAAGGCTTCTCAAAGAATATCACATCGAGCCATGTCCATACGAGTAGGCTCGTGGCAGCACAAATATTAGTATTCAGCACGGCCATGGAGGAGTCTATATTGGCGCTGTATGGATCACCGCCATTGAACCCCGCCCAACCCATCCAAAGCAGCCCCGCTCCGGCCAGCATTAGAAGTATATTGTTTGGAGGAAATCTTTCCCTGTCGACTTTCGATCTTGGTCCCACCTGAAACGAAATTGGATTATTTTATTTAAGTCGAAAAGGACTTATTAACATTTAGGGGTTATTTTAGTGACTCGAATGTTACATAAATTGAAACAAACAATAGAGTAGTGTATGATGTGAAAATTAAAATTTAAAAGTATTTTAAGTTTATTCGTTTATCGCATGTTTGGCAATATAGAAGATAGAATAGAAATCGACAACGTTAAAGGTATCTATGTTTCATTCAATAATGTTGATAAATTAAGTGAAAGACTTTAAGTAATTAAAGCATTAGTGCCTAATTCTAAAAATAAAAATAGACGAATCAATTTTACACGAACCTAAGTAGTATGTATGAGCCGGGTCAACAAATGCTAAAAGGTACATATCATACTAAGAGCCTATTTGGTTTAAATTAAAATATGATTTTAATTTAAGTTAAAGTCAAACAATCAATATTAATCGCAGGACTCCACAACTTTTCAACTATACATTTCAAGAATTTACATCACAATTTAATAAAAAATTTAATTTTAATCCCCACCAAACATTCTTTAAATATTTTTGACCCCCCAATCAAGGCTAGTCGATTTGGATCCCGTAAGTAACGATAATATCTCCTCACATAAACTAAAGAATCGAACATTTTTTGACATAAAAAATTCCATATAAACAATCTTAATTTGACAAATGACAAGATTTAAAATGTTATTATGTGTCTTGTCAAACGATAGATATATATATATGTTGACATTTTGTACCCATCTTTATGAATATGTTAAAATATATATATATATATATATTTTAACATATTCATAAAGATGGGTACAAAATGTCAACAACAAAGTGTGAACGAGTGAAGGAGTAAATGAACGGACACATGAATCATGGGAATCTAAAAGGATGTTTCGTAGTATTATTTCTTGACCTGAAAAGTCGATGTGACAGATAGACCTCAATTAATTCACAAAATCCAGATAAAACCTAGGGGCCGGAGTTGAATATTCAAAGGTTGTCCAATAAATATAAGTGAATCATGCAGTATCCAACAATATTAAAGAAATTAAACTCAGTCAAAATTGACAATTAATTTTAATTATATATTTGACAAAAATTTACAACTTTCTAATTATTTCATGACTTTTTATAAGATATATTAAAAATTTAATTTTAATCCCGACAAAACAAGGATTACGTCTAGGACTGTAAATAGATCGATATGGATTGAATCTGTTCATATTCGATTTAATCCGATAATTCAACGGACATTTGATTGTTAAATCCATGTCAGACTTGCTATGTTATCGGATATTCGATAAGAAATTGAAGAAATTAGAAAGATAAAGATTTTATATTAGTCAACTTCAAAGCTCTAAAATTTGAAGGTTTAGATGGCTTTTTACCAAATATTGCATTGAAAGTGTATAATTAAAATTAAGTTTGAGAAAAATGAAATTTTAAGGGCTAAAACAGAAATTGTGTACTAAACCTGCAGAGACAGTTTAAGAAGAGGAAATAAAACAGTGACTGACCCAGTACGCGGCCGTGATGCCAGCAATTCCCGATGAAAGATGAATGACATAACCGCCGGAATAATCGATGACGCCCCAGTGGAACAAGAACCCGCCGCCCCAGAGACTGAACGCCCCCACCGTGTAAGAAAAAGTTAACCACAGTGGCACAAACATCATCCATGCCTTAATATTCATCCTCCCCAGCAAAGACCCGGCCAGTAAAATGAGCGTTATAGCGGCAAAGACGCACTGGAACCATACCATTGACGCCATGGGGTAGTACGGCGAAGCCATGGCGGTTTCAACGGTGCCGTTGTGGAAGTGATGTTCGGTAGCTGGAAGAGCCGCCTGTTTGATCAAGAACTTCTGGCCTAAAGCCGGACCGGCCTTGCCCCAGAAGGGCAAGAGCTCTTCGCCGAATGACATTTTGTAGGCCCAAATGACCCAGCAAAGAACGACGGCGGCGAAGGCGTAGAGAGCCATGAAGGCGGAGTTGACGGCCCATTTCTTCTTGACTATACTACCGTAGAGGATTACGAGGCCGGGGACGCTCTGGAGGCCGACGAGGGTGGCGGAAGTCATTTGCCATGCGTTGTCGCCTTTGTTCAGCCAATCCGGCACCGCCGCTGTGGTATAGGCCTGGTAAGCTACCGGCACCGCCGAGGAATTTGCCATGGTTGCTGGCCTGGCTCCTTAATTCTGGGCTACACCGTGTGGGAATCTGAAGAGATTGTAGTATTTCGAGTCATCCAAGACTTCTGACTTTTATAGAAGAATTATGTTATAATTATTTTTTTGGAAAATAATGTCAATAATGTACTGACAGTATGATAACTATATTAGAGATCACCTCACTTTAAACTGTCTCGATCGAATCATTAAATTTCATAATTATTTATATAAAGGTCTCTCACTTTAAAATGTCTCGATCGAATCACTAAATTTCGTAATTATTTAAATAAAGGTTACTCTCTTAAATTTTGACACCTTATTGTGACAATTACGGGATTAGTTTGGTTGGATTTAACAAATTTGATAGAATGTCAAAATTGAGTAAATTTGCTCGTATGCACACACAAATTTAAGTTACGAGATAGATCTGAATTTAAGTTGGAATCGAAATTTTTGATTAACTAATGAATGAATCTTGTTTTTTCACTTTTATGTCGAAATTCAGTTTTCACAATGTCAAAGACTTTCGTCCGAGTTATCATATCGTCCACGCTATCAAATTTCGAGATTTAGTAGTGACAAGTTACAGAGTAACCTTAAGTGAAAATAACTTTGTAGATTGAAATCCTGTGTGCCCACTCATGACGAGTTCATCCATGTCGACATTTATCAAGTTTTTTAAATTTACTCGTGCAAATTCAACTAGTTTTACTAACAAGAAGTTACATATTGACCTTAATTTAAATTTTTAAGAAGTTTGGTAATTTGATATGAACATTTGAAAGTTGGGCAACCTCAAATTAAGACATTAAAAATAAGTAAAAGGTATGTAGATAAAAGGAAAAAGTCGGAGTTTTTATGGTAGAAAAATCATTCTATTTTACTTTTGAGTGAATCATTCCATTTTGAATTAGTTGAGACCTGCTGTTCAAAACTGGCTATCCATCCAATGATTCATTGTCACATCATTTTAAATTAACATATCCAACTTTTTTCTCACTGTCACTTCTAATTAAAGTTTGGTATAAAATGATTTATCAACGAATTATTAGATTGACAGCAAATTGGACAGTCAATTTTGAACAACGGATCTCAACTCATTTTTAATATGCACTAAAAAAAGAAATTATATTACTTAATATCTTTGACTTTTTCGAAATAGAATTAATTGTAACACTATAATTGGACAATATAGATCAGCGGAATCTATGCAAGGAATCACGATACATTGTACTTCCTTGAGCTGGAACGAAAGATTCTCCCAAGAATCTGCGTCTTCCTTCCAATATACACATACAAGTTGATACTAAACAAGAAATAAAATAAAATAAAAATAATGTGGAGAAAGATTTTTTACACTGAAGTTATGTTGATCGTAGAAAAATAACCATTAGAGTACGAACGAGGTCACTCTAATGGGATAGACGAAGTTACTAATCAAGTTTTATTCTAAACATATGATCTTTGATCAAGGAGTCTGGTCGAAATATAGGTCAACACGTAACAATAGTATTTAAATAAAGAAAAATACTTTAGTATTTTTAGTAATTTAAATTGTGACGCTATATTTGAATGTTTGGAGATGATTTTTCGTGACATACTGGCGTGGGTTACATCTAAATATGAATTCACAAATTTGTGCGTGTTATTCGCTCTTGTTTTGTTCAATTTAAAATTTAAATTTAAATTTAAGTCAAAGTCATCAATTAATTATAATTAAATATTTTATAGGATCCATAACTTTTTACTTACACATTTTATCAATTCTTATCAAATTTTATTTTTATCTGAATTAATCTGTAAGTACAGATATTTTTTAACAGAATTGTTACAGTAAGGCAACTGCCTTCTTGTGATTGTTGTTGCCAAAAACTGTTTTGGCAACCGTCAATTACAAGAAGACCTGTCCGCTGTTAAAAAAATATGTACTTGTAGCATTGTTCTTTTTATCTGAACAAAACGTGGGATTAAATCAATTTTGATCGTATTTGGCGAGAAAATAGAGCCAAGTTGGTGGGCTCCTCAAAGGGAGCCATCATCAATGACCTATGTAGCAAAATTATAAAACCATTTAATTACCTATGGAGAGCCGGAAGATTTTAAAAAATTATATTGACTCAATAGGTTAGGAAAAAAACTGCTTAAAAACACATAATATTGCAGTAAGAATATGTCTTCATATCCCTAAGAAGGACATAATAATTTTAAGAAACTTCTCGAAACTCATTATTTAATTCAAAATTCAAATAATTGCAAAAAGGCTTACAACTCATATTTAAAGAAAAAAAAAATCTGGATAATAATTAAACTCCTAGATAACAATAAGAATAAAAGATAAAATTAAAACGCTAAACAAAATTGAAATTCTAATATAATTTAAATTAAGAAAATCATACATAATAACGAAAAATGCATACTCAGAACCTTAAAATAGATACTTCGAAAATGTATTTTTCGACCTCAATCCACTTTTTCATCGACTCTTCTTCTATTTATATTACATCAGTTAGGTTATATAAAGAGTATCTCTTACAAAATTGACATATACTATTAACGTCTGTTCTCAAACTCAAGGTAATAAGGTCGAAGTCAACTTGAATTTGAAAAAACTTGCGACTTGATCGACTGTCAAAAGAAATGTTAATGTTAACTTCATTTTCTTTGTTGATTTTCTTTATTGCTCATGAAATATATAATCGTGACTAGCAGAAAATGCGACTATAGCGATGGAAAAGTCCATCGCCGAGGCTTATGGATGTCATCAAGTTCCATCAGGCTTATGGAATCATTCCATATCGCGAAGGCTATTTTCAAGTTGTTCTTAGCCTTCAATGGTCTCTCGTTTAGCACTTTACATATTAGAGCTAAAGATTTCAAAAATTTAACAGAATTTTTTTTAATCTATTCATGTCCTCTAGATTAATACATATGCCACTATTTCTTTATTTATAATATAATAATTATAATTTAGTTAAAATAATTAACTTGTCAACCTTCTTATAAACAAAAATTGTGTCCTTATAATTCTCCTTATAGAGCCTTCAGGAAATCATTTATGCTTGTATACATATGCAAGTCACTATCTAGACACGGTTTTTGAACATATAATTATTATTTATTTAAAAATATTATTTTTATTTAGGAATCTGATATTGAGCATATTTAATTTTGTTTTGGTCGACTTGTACAAGGAAAAGACTTTGGAAAATTTGTTTTGATTTGGTCAGACTTATATAATCCGTCGTATTAATAGGGTTTGTGTCCACTCGATGATGAATGTCAATGCCAGTATGAAAGGATCTTTCTTCTTATTTTATTTTTCTTGTTTACTCACTTCTAATTGTGTTGATGTTGACCTTTTATTTGTTTTATCTTGATTCGTGGAATCTTTGAGCCATACTTAATTGGCCTAGGAATTTCAAAATGAAAAATATAAAAATCGTTCTTTTTTATTGTTCGAGTATTAAGTTGAAAATTCGAGCATTAAGTTGATTTTCAACTTTATCCATTTCTCTTTCAACCTATGTGTATGACGAAATTCATATTTGACATAGTTAACTCTATCCAAAATTAAAATCAAACGCCAGCACATTAAATTGCAAATCCCAAACACAACTTAGCCAAATGAAATCGAAACGTGGGAGGAAGTACATGTTCCCAGGCATTTACACGCCCCTCACATGGGGGGTGGGGCGGCACATAATATATGCGCAGGCCCCGCCCCCATGTGAGAGGTGTGTGAACACTCGGGTACAAATAGAATTTTTCTCAAAATGTGCCTTCTTCATTATTAAAAACCTAAATCCTTTTAAACCCTAACCCCGAAATCGATTCCTCCCCACAATCAAAGGCCTCACGTCAACGGACTAAAAATCTTGAATTGTTGAGGCCGCGTGCGGATAGAGGGACCACGTGGAGGTAATTCCTAAACCTATTTTTTCTTCCTTTCAATATATATATGCTTTCTTGTAGTGTGAAAAGCTACAAGATCGATTGAACCAATGCTTTCATTTTGTTATTATACTGTATAGTCTCTTCCCTTAGTGAATTGGATAATGGAACTATTCAATGCCAGAGATGACATGATATGAACTACTCAATGTTGTTGCATTGAGTATCATTCACGTGCTTTCCCACATCAAAAACCTCTCATTTCCTTAAATTCAATCAAGCTCTAGTGCATGCTTTTGATCAGGCCTTTTTATAAGCCAAATGTGAGTCCTATGAAGGAGTTCTTATCTTCCAAGTATAGCTCATGACAAATAATCAAACTCAAAATATTCTCCAAAAACATTAACACAACAGGTATTTGTTTCAATTTTGATGAGCTTTGTGCAGATAAAGCAAACAAATGATACGTCACACACTTCATTTTTTCAACAACATAAACAGAGAACGGCACAAAAATCACGACGACAAATGTAGGGAAGAACCCAAAATCCTCCATTTTATGGAAGCAACATACAGTCAAAAACTCTAAAAAATGTTTAAAACCACTAAATGTACATACAAGCATACCATCATACATGTCCCCCGAGGCATAGTTTAGTGGTGCAAAAGATAGGAGTGAGGTTATCTCACGCCTTACTGGCAGCCGCAGTGTGAGGGTTCAATTCCTGAAACATGGAATTGGACTCCTCATAGGCACAGTGTACAGGTTACTCTTGTTCCTTGACCTGTTGGGACACATTCCGCGATTTACCTCCCTCACAAAGCTCTAGGGGCGGGACGGTGGGGGCCTTCGAGATTGGGGTTCAACCTTTTTAAGCATTCCATCATACATTTGTGAATGTCTCACTTTCCAAATTTAGTTTACTTTGAATTGAAAATAACAAGGTCTACTGCTACACATGCAATCCTACAACTTTTATCTTTTTGGGGTTTCAGGCTTTGGCACTTTGAATGATGAATGCACTGTTGATTTCATTTGGCTGAGGCGTGTTTGGAATTTCATCATCCATGTAGGCTGAAAGAGAAATAAAATTTGTTCGGTGAGTGATGGAGGGCAACATCCTAAATTTGAGTGGTAAACGGAAAGCATTCTAAAATTCGGTGAGTAACTCATGACTATATCCAAAGTTAGGTGGGTATTGAAACATTTAATCTGGGCAAAGGCTCTATAATCAGAATCGGTACAAGGCTGAGCAATTACACGTTTCATGGAAGACCAAGAAATGATGGAATCAACTAATAGATACAATAACCATCTACAGACTTCCTGTTCGAGAGAGCATGTCGCAATCAGTGGACACAAATATCAAAGCTGTTATTATTTGGGCTGCCTCACTATTTCTAAAGAGTTGGGCCTATCTAATTGGTTTAGTACCCGACCCATTACCAAAAACTTGTCCTTTGCAAATAACATTTTTGGCCTCCCTCGAGTAAAGCCATCTGCCGTACACGTGGCTTCTTGGCTGCCCTTGATCTGTGACGATTGGTTTTGAGTATTTAAACTCTAGGCTCTTCATTCTTCGGCTGTGCAGTTCTTTCTCTCTCTCGAATCTTCTATCTGTGTGTATGAACTAGGGTTCTTTCAAATTGGTAACCATTCATCTTCGTGATGATTTCTCTGCAATTAGTATTTAGAGTTGTATACAAAATCTTTGTGTAAGGTTTAGTGTTACCATATTTCAAATAGAGAGGCTAGAAGAAAATTGAAGAAATCTGTAATTTCTTCATACATTTGTATGTTTCTTGGTGATTTAGTGGATCTAGAGCTTAATCGCGCAGTCGATGCTCAACGGGTGAGTAGGTTTTGTAACCGAACATCCGGACCCTTTATGGGTGAAAAATTCTCCGTGTTCTTGTTTCTATTTTCTGAAATCCGTTTAAATTTCTCAAAATCGAACAAACACGTTGTTGAAATACCAACAGAAGCATTCATTTGATAGTTGCAAATGTATAGTAGTTGGAGCTTAAATAAATTAGCTTAACTTATTGACGGTGAAGGCCAGGATTGTCCTTGTGAAAGTCAAATATTGCATCGCTCCAATGATGTTTCTATGGGCGGTGGGGTTGGATAGTTTGTCCCAATCAGCAGGGACAAGTTGGTGGAAACTAGACGGAGAGAAGGAGGAAGGATTAAGATGCTCAAGATCTATACGTTTAAGAAGATCAAAATTATGTTTTCTTTGTATCCGAATGTTTTGATTCAATATGAGTCATTAGCCATGGGTCATTAGCTATATTGGTTGTGCCTCCTTATTAGTATTTTGTTTGTTTTGCCCGGGAATGCCCGTTGTAATTGTATGTGGACTTGATGGGACATGTTAGCTTGATCAGTATGCTTGGTATAATTGTAAATCACCTTGATTGATATAATTCACATTTACCGATCAAAAAGAAGATCAATTGCATACTTACACTAAGACAAGTATATATTGATGTTGTCCTTATGAAACTTTTTTTTTTTTTTAGCTAAAAGAGGACGGCATCTCTGAGATTTTATTAATTTGCCCTCATTTGTGGCGGAGGAATACGGTAATTACATGTGGAAAAATGAAAGCAGTAAATGAGGAAGACTACTTCCCTTACAATAATTGAAAATGCCAAAAAAAAAATGTGTTGAAGCGGTAAAATAGGAAGTATTACTTCCCTTACAATAAAGATTTGATGAAATTAAAGACAAAAAGCAAAAACAACTAAAACTAAAAATTAAAATAGAATTACAATTTATATTCTGAAGTTGGGTAGTCCATGTCTATCAATTTGCGCGAGTGCTCGAATATGACATGTTGTCCTTATGAACTTCAATGCCAAGGAAAAAAATGAAAAGGACCAAGTCTCTTAACGAGAAGGTAGAATGAACTTTTTGAGTGAATTGGTGAATAAGATCAAGGGAACTTTCAGTTAGTAGTACGCCATCAACACAAGAATGTAAAAAACCTATGAGTATCAAAATTAGTGTTTTGGAAGCCCCATTCAGGCAAACCAATCTACGAACTTCCATATGCATGAGCGAATTCTTGACTCCGGTACTTCTTTTCATGTTATATTAAATAAATTGTGGTTTAATAATTTGCACGAATCTGATTATAGACGTGTAATTGCATGGGTGGAGTCGTATATAAGATTACTGGTGTGGTAGTGTGACTTTCAGATTTGACATTGGTTTTGTGCTTACATTAAAAGAAGTAATAAATATTCCACATGGGTAGGAACCTAATTTTTTTGGGAGAGTTGGAATGTATAGGTTTCATGGGTGCACTCGGCGATAAAGTGTTAAAAATGTTTAATGGAGCACTTAGAGCCTTTAAGGTTACTAGAAACAATGGCATTTATATCATGCATGCTAAAGTAATGGGTGATTTAAATTTTGCCACTAACATTAATCACATATAGAAGTGGCACAATAGGTTAGCTCACGTGAATGTTAAGGAACTTAAATTTCTTAATGATAAAGGTGTGTTTGGTAAGGATCAGGTGTCTAACATGTCATTTTGTGATCATGGTGTGCTTGATAAGCATCGTAGGATGTCATTTGCATATAGAGCACACAAGACATCTAGAGTGTTGGAATACATTCATACATACTCGTGGGGTCCGAGAGCAATCTCACTTTAGGCAGTAAAAAATATTTTCTATCTACTATTGATAATTTCTCCAGATGTGTGTGGTTTTATTTGTTGAAAGATAAATCTGAAACTTTCGTGAATTTTAAAAATTGAAAAGTTAAGGTGGAAAACTAGACAGGCAAGAAAGTGAAATATTTGCTTACTAATAATGGGCTCAAGTTTTGCAATGCCGAATTTGATAATTTATGTAATGAATCTGGTATCATTAAACATAGGACTGTGCTTTACACTATACCAGCAAAATGGGGTTGTTGAAAGGATGAATCATACTTTGCTTGACAAAGAGTATGATGTAAGTTTTGATGTGCCTAAGTTTTTTTAGGTGAAATTGTTATGATTGTGTGTTTCTGACTAATATGACTCCTTCCACTGCTTTAAATAGTAATACTCTGTATGAGATTTAGTATGGTAAATTTGATAATTATTCAATGGTTAGGGCCTAAGACTGTACTACTTTCTCTCATCAAAGTGAGGGAAAACTAGAACTTAGAGCTAAGAAGTGTGCCTTCTTAGGCTACCCTGAGGGAGTTAAGGAATATAGGTTATGAGATAGAAGCCAGAAGAGCATGAGAATAATCATAAGTTGCGATATATCATTTAATTAGTTTGAAATGGCTTGCAAAAAGAGTGAGGAAGAACAAGAAATCGTTAGTGAAGAATCCCATATTGAGGTGGAGTTTATGTATATCCACATCCTCGTTACCTCAATCGAGATGGAAAGTAGTATACAAAATCAGCAGAACATTATTTACGGTGTATAATATTGTTAATCGTAAAAAGTTTTTATGATTAGTAGGTGGGGGAAAAAAGTTTTGCGCGTTCTTTTTCTTTTTTCCTTTTCCTTTTTTATTTTTTTCCATCCATTTTCCTTTTTTTCCCCCTTTTCTTTTCTTTACTATCTTCCCCACGTTTTCTTCCTTCTCTGTTTCTTTCTTTTTTCCTTTTCCTTTCTAGTTCCTTCCTTTTTCCTTTCCTTTCCTTTCCTTTCCTTTTCATTTCTTTATTCTCATTTCCCGCCTTATTGATTTCCTTTACAGATTTGAGTGAGTGGAATCGTCATAAATCAGCCGTTCCTTTTCTTTTCTTTACTATCTTCCCCACGTTTTCTTCCTTCTCTGTTTCTTTCTTTTTTCCTTTTCCTTTCTAGTTCCTTCCTTTTTCCTTTCCTTTCCTTTCCTTTCCTTTTCATTTCTTTATTCTCATTTCCCGCCTTATTGATTTCCTTTACAGATTTGAGTGAGTGGAATCGTCATAAATCAGCCGTTCCTTGGTGAAATCATATTCTTGAAGATTAGTTGCAACTTCAATCGCCACTTGATCAGTTTCATTAGTTGGTTCATAAGAAAATCACCCTTCTTGATAAGAGGTGAGCAAGTTAATATTGTCCAAGGTTCAATAGAAGTATTTTGACAAGATGAAATATAAACTTCCTTAAGAGTATGAAGTCCAGGTCTACCTTGTTGGGGAGAAATGATGGAGATCATGACAAGAATAAAGATTAAGAAAGATTTTAATTGGGATTTTATTATAAGAGTTTGATTTAATATATATTTGACTATATCATATTAGATTAATTTTTGATATTTTGATACAATTATAGTTTCTTAAAAAGTTTGTTTTCTTTTTAACTTCTTTTAATTTATTTGCTTTATAAATAGAGGGACATATTCAATGTAATGGACAACATGATTTTATGAAATAAATTGACTTCCTCATGTCCCCAATTCTTCTCTCTTTCTCCTCATTTCACTTCTTCTATTCCTTTTTCCCTTATCTTATAATTCTCCTATAGCACCCTATGTTAATTTGGTATCAGAGCATTCATTTTCTTTTGACATAACATCCATCCTTCTCAAATACAAAAAATCAACATCCCAACCGAACAACTTTTTCCGTCAAATCTATACACACCGCAACCTTTCATCATACACAAAATCCTAATCCTTGGGACAACAAAAAACACAAATCCATATTGGCGAAAGCAGCATTTTTTTAACCTTCGCTCTGGTAGTTGAAAAAAGAGATAGCTTTTTCTCTGTTTTTATAGTTGTTATTAGTTTCAATTCATAGTTTTAGCTTAAAAATTAAAAAAAAAATGCAGAAAAAAACCTACAAAGTTTGCTGCCACAAAAGAGTTCATATTATTGCTATTCTGTTGCTTCATGAGACCTTCAATCTCAATATTATGGAAAATATATGGAAATGACCTAAACAAAGAGGCCATTTTCCAAAATAACCTTTGACTTATTTAGATATCTAAAATATCCCTCCTTTTGAATATTGCATAACAAGTTAATATAATATAGAAATCTTGCATTTTAGTCCTTAAAATTAAATATTACCTGATTTTTGATAGATTTATTGTTTATAGATTTATTTGATTTTTGTTTGCTCTATGTAGCACCCCTAATTGGTATCAGAACCATAGAAATCATGAAAATTAAAATAAGAAAAATAGATAATTATTATAAATTAGAAGAAGGAAGAGGAAGTTATATATTTTTAAAACCTATTTCAAATAAATTAAAAATAATGACATTAACAATAGTTAAAGATTTACCTAAAGAAATAAAAGAACAAATATTAGAAAAATTAATAATAGGATTGATAAAAATATATATATATATGTATGAAAAAATTATTAAAGAAACTGAAGATGAAGAGATTAATTTATATTATAAAGAGAAGTATGAACAATAATACAAATTTGAAATTGAATAAGTTACTTATAAAAATGGAAAAAATACAAGAAGAAATACGAGATATAATATTAATACTAGAAGGAATAAAAGTATCAAATAAAAGACAATTAATAAAATTAAAATGTGAAAGATTAAGACTTGAGAGTAAATATTTTAATATAGTAAAAGAAGAAATAGTAATACAAATATAGCTAATAGAAGATTTGGAATAATAATAGATAATAAAAGATGTAAATTAACTTATATGTTAGAAAGCTGATTTTAATATGTTAATAAGTAAATATATGGAAGAATTAAAGTCATTAATAAAAATGTTAAAAAATGATATACAATATTTAAGAAATAAAGTAAGAGAAACAAGAAATGATATAAATATATTAAAAATTGAAATTAGAGAAATAAAAGAAAATAATAAAATAAAGAAAAGAAAATAGATAAAAAAATTAATAGAAAAAGAAATGACTCGAATGAGAAATAAATATATTGAGAAAAAGAGTGTAGTAAAAGAAACAGGAAGTATGGATGATGAATTTAGAAAAAATATATTACCAAAAATATTAGAAGAAGGAAAATCTAGAGAAAAAATATTAGGAAAATTAAAAGTAGAAGATAAAGATGAATGAGGAATTAGATTTACTTATAAAAAATTTTGATCAATTAAGTTTAAGTGATATAAGTGAATACCAAATTTTAATGAATACTGGAAGGGGACCTAATCCAATAGAAACTTCTAAACATGAATGACAAGATTTAGATGAAAGCTATGCACCTATATATAATAAATCATATAGACAATTTTATGATAAATTAAGAGATAGACAACCACCTAAAAAAATAAATATAGAGACATGTTTGAATTAAATGATAATTATGATAAACCTATTAATCATGAAGGAACAAAATTAGATTTAATTTGCAAAATAGATACTAAAAAAACCTTATTAACTTGGGTATATTCAACGATATTATTCTTTTTATATAATAAAGATGACACATGAGAAAATACTGAAAGAATAATAGATTTCTTAATAGCATCCTTTGAAAGAGATGTTAGAAATGCTATTAAAAAATCTGTGGGAAGGAATAAGTAATGATACAAAAATATTAATAAAAAGAAATGTACAAACAGAAATAATAAAATCAGATAGACAAGGTATAGAAAAATTAGTAGAATATATTTCAAATGAATTTTTAGGAGAAAATTGAATAAGAAACGCTGAAAGAGAAGAAATAAAAGAAAAGGACATGGTAGAATTAAACTAATAAATTTAACAATATGTGATATGTGTAAAATTAAATAATATACTTGTGAATTTAGAAATTATTATTCTGTTCAATTTTATATAGTAATAAAAATCAAGAAGTATACCAAGATATGTATTATAATAAATTATCAGGTTCATAGGGAATATATTTTAAAATAGAATTTGAAAAATATGTTAGAGATAATGTTGGAATACCTAGGACTTTAGGTTCAAGAATAAAATTTTTATTTGAAAAACTTCCATATAAATGTCAACTAACTAGAATATGTTGTGAAGATATGAAAAATCCTATACAGTGGGGATGTAATCCTGAAAGAATGGTTAATAAAAGAAAATATAAAAATAAAAAATTTTAAAAATTTAGAAATTTTAATAAAAAATATATAAAACTAAGAATAATTTATTATAAAAGAAAAAATATCCCGTATGGTCAACATAAAGATAAAAGTTATAAGAAAAGTAAAAGTCAATGTAAATGTTGGAATCGTGGAGAAATAGGTTATATAAGTCTTGATTGTGATAAAAAAAAGTTAAAATATTACAAAAAAATATTTGGAAATAAAAGATAATTTGAGTGAAATATCAGATATTGAAAAATATTATAATTAAGAAGTTTATATAAGTGAAACAGAGGATAATGAATCAGAATCTGAATAAGGAAATAGAGGAAATAGAAAGTAATAATATAAATATACAAGAATATGAAAGAATAGAACGATATGGATTAAAAGTTACATTTGATAACAATAAATTTAGAAAATTACAAAAATTATCTTTAGATTTAAAAATAGGGAAATAGAAGGTTTTAGATAGAATTTTGAAAAGAGAAATGATAGCAATAAATGAATATCACAAAATAGAAAAAATCATAGATGTAAGAACAACATATGGACAACATAAATTAAATTTTTTAACAAAAAATATGGTCGAAAAACTATTAACAAATGTTAGTAAAAAAATAAAGTGAAAAAAATTCAATATGTTTATTTTGTAGGAATATAAATAATATTTAAATCATTATTTAGAGAATGGATAGACTCACCATTAACTATAATCTTACATGATGGAATAATAATAAATTTAAAAGATAATCATTTAGGAAAAATAGAAAGAAATCTGGCATATCAAAAAATAATGTTTACGTGTTACCCAAAATATTGTGTTTCAATGAAAAATAGAAATTTTAATGAAGTTTTAAGATTGCATTTTAAACTGCATAGAGATTATACACATTTACCAACTTTAATTATGGAAATATTTATTCCAATAAACCTTATATTGAAATACATAAAGAATGTAAGAATATTAGTAAAATAATAGAATCAAATAAACAAATAAGCTTAATTCCAGAAGAATATGAATTTAATATAACAAAAAATAAATCAGAAATAACAGAATTAAATGAAGGAGAATGTTCTAATAATATAACATTTAAGGATGAAAAATTAATCAAAAGATCAAAAAGTCTTAGAATACCTAATAAAAACCAATTAAAAGAATTTAATAATATAAAAGAAATAAAATTATATAGGAACACTTGAAATATGAAAACAGAAGGAGAATATTATAATGAAAGAGAAAATATAAATGGACCAAATATATTAATAGATACAGGAGTTAGTGAATGTCATATAGCTTCAATCAGAAATAAAATATTACTAACTCATAAAACTGATCCATATAGATAGGTAAATTTTGATGGACATGTACATATTACAAATTTGAAAGTTAAGGTACCAATAACAATAAGAGTAATAAATATTTTAGTACTATGTTATATAGATAAAAGTATGGATATAAATCCCTATATACTTTTGGGAATGAGTTTTCTAAATGGATTAGAAAATTATAGTATAAAAAGATAAGGATTATATATAGTCCATAATGGACAAACTATATTATGTAAAAAGAACTAAATGAATAATCAGATAAGTTTTTCACTACTTGTATATATACAAATTACTATTATAAAAACAAATATAACAACTTGTGTTTTAATATATACAGGATGTGATATAACAATATTTAAAAGTTTTTTGATAAAATCATGGAATGATAATAGTAATATAAAAATAATTGGAGTCACAAGAGAAAGTATCCAGATAATAAATAGTGCTGATAAAGTTAGTATAATTTTTGGAAGTAAACAAGCTACAATAAATAAAATTCATAAATATGATAAATTAGAGTGTGATATATTATTAGGAAATGACTTTATACAATAATTTCAATATTACAAGCAAAATAATTATATAATAATACTACAAACACCTTGTGGACATTTATTAAAAATTTCAAGAGAATTTTGACCTTATAGAGCTCAGTCAGCCCAGTGTGATAATAAATGGGAGAAAAAACTAATAATATTTAATGAAATAGAAAATAAAAGAATATTGTATAAAAACGTTTTGAAAACGGGAATAGAATTAAGTATAGAAAAATTATTTAACAATTCGAAAAAGTTTATGGAAAAAAATCATTGTTATTTTGGAAACCACATCACCCTAAAGCCAAAATAGAATTAACGAAAAATGTTATAATAAGAGCTAGATCAATGATATAAACTATAGTAGATACACAAGAATTAAAAAATTAGATAAAAGAATTGTTAGAACAGAAACTCATAAGACCAAGTAATGGATCTCATAGTAGTCCAGCATTTATGGTTATGAAATATTCTGAACAAATTAGAGGAAAATCTAGAATAATCATAAATTATAAAGAATTAAATAAATATACTAAATTTGATGGATACTTTTTATCAAATAAAAAAGTTTTAATAAATCTTGCAAAAGGAAAATAATATTATTCAAAGTTTGATTGTAAATCAGAATTTTGACAAATAAAAATGGAAAAATATAGTATACAATATATTGCATTTAGTATACCTCAAGAAAAATATGAATGGTTAGTAATGTCATTTGGATTAAAAAATACACCACAAATATATAAAAAAAAATGGATAATATATTTAAATTTTTTAATGAATTTCTAATTATTTATATAGAGGACATACTGATATGTTCTAATAGTAAAGAAGAACATATGAATCATTTAATTCAATTCATAAACGAATGTAAAAAAGAAGGAATTGTACTTTCTAAAAAGAAATCTATAATAGAAAAACAAGAGATAGATTTTCTTGTATTATTAGTAGATAAAAGAGGAATAAAATTGCAGACTCATATATCTAAAACGATAGAAAGTTTTTCAGATAAATTAGAATCTAAAGAAAAAATACAAAAATTTTTAGGATATTTAAATTATGCAGAATGATTTATTGAAAATCTTTCAAAGAAAATATATAAAATACAAATTTTGTTAAGAAAAACAAATACTAAATGATGGAATAAAGAACATACAGAAATAGTTAAATCATTAAAAGAAGAATGTAAAAATTTACCAAAATTAAGATTACCAGATGAAAAAGATAAATTGATTGTTAATACTGATGCCTCAAATAAATATTGGATAGCAATATTGAAAATGGATTTAAATGAAATTTGTAGATATTCAAATGGAACCTTTAATCAAGCAAAAATAAATTATACCACTCATGAAAAATAATTACTAACAATTATTAGAGGGATAAAAAAGTTTTCATTATTCTTGCTATCCAAGAAATTTATTGCTGAAACTGATAATTCTCGAGTTGTAGGATTAGTCAGGAATAAACTACCATTAAAATCTCAATACAGAAAACTCCATAGATGGCAAGCTTATTTAGTATTTTATAATTTTGATATAGTTCATATTAAAGGAGTTAATAATTTTCTTGCAGATTTTCTTAGCGGAAACATATAATTTGCTGATAGATAAAACTAGGGTCTTGGATTTATACCAATCTATCCTACATATACAAAAAATGACAGATTTTCTTACAGAGGAATCTAAAGACATAAATATTGGAGCAATACAGATTTCAAAGATGTTTAACTCAAATATAAAAATATTGTTGAATATTACTACTGAGCATCATAAAGAGGCCATAAAACTCAAAAATCAAGTTGATGCTATTGGAGCACAACTAAAAAATATACTGTTTGAGACATATATACCAAAGAGCTCATAAATGAGTTTTTCAATTCAATACCAAACAGGGACAGTTGACTGCAGCAGTGGACTCAGACGTGACAACATACCAATTGATAAAAACGGAGATTTCATTTCTGTATCAACAACTAAAAAAATAATGATACATGGAGATAAAAGAGATTCCAAAATTATCAGCGCCATAGACTAAGATGATACAATCCCTTTAGATCCAAAAGAAGAAGAGTATGCCAAAATAGTCAGAATTGCTTATGAAATAAAAATAAGTGATTTATATTTTATCTCTCTGGGAAATGATGTTTATCCCAAAATAACAGTCATGGAATCAGGAGATCCTTCATGGCAGACTATGGATTCATAGATTTGATATATCCAGGAAACGATTTGATTGAAATTTCAAAATTTGATGACATATTCATAAAAGAAGTATCTAGATTTGCTAAGGGACGAAGAATATATTTGAAATTCTATTCAATAAGTTCTGAATATGATGAAATTGTTTACTATCCACTTGAACAGATAATCTCAATTGGATATGTTGCATCCAATTTCCAAATAAACGTTACAGAGAATGAAAGAAAAGTTCTAACGGTGACAAAATCATGGATTAGACACAGAAGAGCATTTGGAATTAAAATCATATACAATATTGCTAAAAATTTGTTTGATAAAAAATTATCATGCTTATGTCAATATGAAAACTGGATGTTGGTATCAAATGGAGGACATGAAAAATCAGAAATCTTGAAGGACTACATTATAATATTCGAAATACATCAATTTTCAGGATGTCCTACCACTATAAAAGAATCCTCCCAGCTCAGGAAATGCCCCAACTGCATGTGAAGACATAAAAGATAAATGACAATAATAGATAAAGATATTCTTTGGATAAAAAGCTGAAAAAGCATGTGAATAATAGAAAAAATCAGATGCTGCATGAGAAGATGTAAGACCAAGAAGGACAATAATAGAAAGGTAAGTGTGCCCTTGTTGATGTACTGAATGATCTAATAGATCAATAATAGAGTCTCATATATTTGTCTAAATAGAGGTATTGTAATAGAAGGAGATTATCTTGAAATCAAAGTATCTTCTCTCAAATTGTAAGCTCGATTTGTAGTGGAGAATCAACATTTCCAAAACCAGTTTTTTTGGAAATCCCTTTGTACCAAATAGAAGTCTTTATAGAAATAAAATCTTAATATTTTGATATCAATATGAGTTTCTAAATCATTATTCCCATAAATTTTTGAAAGATCTAATAGAAAGTTTCCTTTTTATTTTAGCAAAAATTTTTTTTTTAACAGAAGTCTAGAATTTTATTCTTTAGAATTGATACAGTGAGAGCAAGAAACTGAAATAGTAAAGATTCTGTGTAGACAGGAGGCCGTTGAAGGAAGTAGTTTATATATTCAGAGTTCAAATGTCACTTGATTCTAAAAATAAAGATTCAGATCAGACTTAAGGTAAAAATATTAAATTTTTGCTAAAATTAGAATGAATTTTTTTAGATCTTAAAAAAATCAAAGGGATTAATTGCATGATTTAATTATTATGATTAAATGCCAGGATATACAATTAAAGGATTAGATAATTTATTAGAAAGAATGTTAGAAGGAATAAAAAATATTTATTCCCAATTAGAAAATATGGATGCATCTTCTGAAAAATATAATATGTTAAATAATAAATGTGAACAATATGTTACAGATTATTCCAATTTATTAGATCATAAAATGAAATTATATTCAAAAATTCAAAATAAAATATAGTTTAGGATATATGTTGCAATATAGAAAGAATCATTTCATTAAGGACAATATAGATTTTTTCATAAAAAAGAATGGTAATAGGCCAAATAAAAAAATCCCCCAACGTGACATCCACACAAGCCCTGACCCAAACTCCAAAACCCAATTACATACTTCACCCACAGCCCAAGATGCAAAATCTGCCAGGTTGATATTCGGCAAAGAGGAAATTATGCCAGACACTTACTTTTAATAAATATTTAGAATATACTTTTCAACTTTTGTTTAACCATAAATACAAAATAGAAGTGTGAATATCAACTATTCATTTAGTAGCTAAATTTACTCCAACGAACACGCCATTAACATAACAAATTCCTAAAATGGAGTCCGTTGAACTTCCAACCCAAATATCCACCCCAGTTAGATTATAAGTTAGATTATAAGTCTTTCTACTGAAATTTATGCCAACTCATATAATCTAACTAGAAGTTTGACTTAGCTTTAAAAAAACCAAGTAAAAATAAGTATTTTTCTTCAAAAGTATAGAGTATAAATTCTGTGAATAAATAAAGTTGAGCTCATATTATTAATTAATTGAGGTGCCTTAATATAAAAATTAATACTTATTAATGTTTGAAGATGTTCAATGAGTATTTTAGTTTCTTCTATTTTAATTATGAATTTTTCTTATTTACATGCATTGAACCAACCACATTAATGCACTATGTTGTAATAATTTAATTAATTTACAATGTATATTTAGACTTTTAGAAGATGACAGTACATGAGTTGGGTCACCTTGATATAATAGAAGAAAAATAATTCTTTATGCAGACGTCATAAGCATTTAACAAATTGTAAATGACATCATCGAGAATTTTCTAAAGTTGATGTTACAATAATATGAAAGAAAGCATTTAAAATATCAATGAAACTAAGCTTCATTAAAATGCGGTTTAGGGGGAATATATTTTAGAATAATAATTTTTAAAGACCGTGTGTTTAAAAAATTAGAAAATATTTTAAGTTTATGTATAAACGTAAATTTTGGAAAAAAAAAATATCATTTTTGAAAAAATTAAGCCCGGGATTAAATAACTTCTTGCTATAAGAAAAGATAACCCTACAATTTTTAAATGCAATTGAAATAATTAAAGATGATACTAGACTAGAATTATAAGAGGAAAAAGAAGCAGCAATAATAGATCTTTATTTCATATTTTTTTAATTTATGGAACGGGTAGGATTGCATCTTCTTACAAGAAATGTTTTATATGTATTATTTTATAATGTAATCTAAATAAATAAAATATCCTATCTATTGTAGCAAAGAAAGACAAGACAACCCACGTTGGTTTCCTCAAGTATTGTCAAAATTGAATTTCTTACTTACCCGTTTGATTTGAAAATTTTGCCCCTGTACCAAGAATCAATCCAATTATACTTTAAAAACTAGGACCACGCCGGCTGTATGGGCCACACACATGCAATGGGGTGAGCGAATTTTTATTTTTTTCTTTAAATAATCACCCACTTCCATCTCACCCACTTCGGATGTGTCTGGCCTATACAGGTCCTGTGCTAGCATTTTTCTAAAAACTCTATAAGATGAAACTCGGTTTATTGATTGGATCCATTATGAACGAATTGAGCAACACACGAGTTGATTAGATTCATTATTTATTTATCTATTTTATTTTATGAAAGAGCAACTGGGTATTGCTTGACTTCAATTTCAACTCTGTATTCATCTTTTAACCTTAAATAATGTTAGTTATTTCTATTAGAAATGAACACCAATTTATCTGGCTGGAATGAATGATAAAATTAATTTAAACAGTGGTCTATATACTTACAATTATATCGCCGAATTACAAAACCTTAGTAATTTATGACATATGGCGACAGTTTTATATGTTAATAAACTGTGTTAATATGTACTAATTAATGACGATGGTTCATTTTTAAAACCATTGTGGTAGGCTATCAAAGTGGCTGAAATGTTTAAAATCGTTGTCCACGCTATTAAGGACAACTATTAAGTTACGTAATCGCCATGACTGAGCGTTTCGACAATGATATTCGAGTTTACAACAACCGTTGTCATTGAGGATATAAGACAACATCCGACTAGACAACGGATTTTTACTCTCATTTAATAACTGGTAAAACTCGTTGTCTTCGCACAATTTTTTGGTGCTGTACTTTATTGATATTATAATTTGGTCAGAGAACGGTTAGTGTCTAGTCGGGCGTTGTGTCGTAGAGGATATAAGACAACGGTTTAATGTCGCTTCAAATGTTGATCATCTCCAACGTAAATAAATAATGACCTGTGTATACACATACAACCCTCTCACAATCATAGGCCTGCGATTATTTTAATTGTGGTTCCATCTGTTTTATGTGAAAGGATTATTAACTATAATGTCAAAATTACGGTACTTATAACATTGCTCAATATTTTTACTCTTTTAACTCTACGACTCATTCCGTTTCCTGAATTTAAAACTTTGAAAGGACGACTGAGTTGCAAATTGTCAACAAACCTATCAACACGTGAAGTATGGGTCAGCCTATAGATGTAAAATAAAGCAATTGAAAAGGTCAAACATTCAAATTCTCACGCCGACATTCATTGTTGGATGGTTGACTAAGTGAGGTGTAATTATTTCATAAACAAAGAAATGCATTAGTCATTAATTTCACAACTTTCACCTACTAACACTCTTAATGATATCGCACTACTTGTCTTTTACAAAGATAATAGGAATATAATTTAGGTGAGAGAGAAATATAGAGAGGAGTGGGAGTTCATCTAATAGGTTTAAGTTCAAATTTGATGCCCCAACTTGATTATTGTACCATTTGATTTTGACATCACAATATAATTTCGAGGTGTCAAATATTAGTAAATAATTAAGTCGGGAGAGCAGATTTGGACTTGTGTGTCATCATGTAAAAGAACAGAATAGTCGTATTTCACTAAATGATTAAACTTCACAGCAATTTTAAGGTGTCAAAATTTTAGATATGAGAAGTCGAGCTAGGACAACAAATAAGAGCATTAAAGTTTCAAGTTATTTGTAACTTATTTTTATGTTTGATTAATACCTAATGCTACCAAAAATCGTACCCGCATATTTTTCGAGCTTGATGACTGATGAGGAGTACGAACGTGATCTTCCGGTACCTGAAACAACGGCAATGAAGTGTGCTCTCGTCGCCCCTTCGATACTTAAGTCAGAAAGGAAATTATATGCGTGAGGCTATATGCTGGAGAACAATGAACAACGTACCTGAATAATGGCTCAATGTTCTGTATTTACAGTAGTAAGCGACATTCTCCTAGTGGGACTCAACTAGATGGATATCCTTATCTGTTGGAGTTCTGAATAGTTAAGGAGTTGGTCAGATTCCATAATTATATGTGGGATAGAATCCTTGCGGGAGTCAAGAGTCCTAATTGCGTAGGAATTCTAAAGGGTCAACCATCGTAGGTTGTAGGGGGAGCATATGCCCGAGGACTGCTGATACTCGAGGACAACTATTGCAATATGCGAAGCAACCAGGCGGGATGTGGCCGGGCATAAGGTCTCGAGGACACCATAGTTGGAGTTACAAGTTCATCAAAAAATCGTCGTCGGGATAATTTTATTGATCGGGATACTGGAAATGTCACTATCATTGGCCCCCGTGCATATATGCTCGAAGACTTCGCTCGAGGATATGCTGCAAAGAGATTGGAAATAAAAGCTCGAGTATCTAGCTCAAGGATGTTTTTGATGACAGGTGTTCAGAAGGGTTGATGTGTACTGAGGTAAGCCCTAAAATAGAAAAAGGCGGTAAAAAATGGTAGGGGGTGGATGTGGGACACGTGTCTAGATCTGACGGTCGGGGTAGTGACCTTTGGACTTCCTGCTCCTGTTGCCTATAAATACCCTCTCCACATTTCATTTTTCACTTTTTACACTCAGTAAACTTCTCTTGCTAATCGTCGGGATCGGAATTTTAAGTTTTTAGGCGTCGACTTTAAGGTAAGACCTCGAGTTTTTAAGTTATTCTATAGGCATTTTTTACCTAGGTCAGGATGTCTAGTAGTAGCAGTAGTGAGTCTTCGCTCTCCTCCTCGAGGAGTACTCCCGAGGACATAGGATGCTCGATCAAACCTATGGCAGTCCCAATTAATGCCCAACCTCGGGCATAAAGTATCCTGATCCCATTTAGGTAACCCGAGGTTCCTTGTAAATTGAAAGAACATCTAGCAATATCGACGGCTAGGGAGCATGGGCTCATGCCAAAATGTGATATTAGGACGCCAGGGGTAGAGGATAGGATGACCTTTGCTCGGGATGGAGAGTTCGTGATTTTTAGGGACTCACCTAAGGGGGGATTTAGATGGCCTCTGCATCCCTTTTTTGTGTCTTTATTGGTCGAGCATAACATGAGCCCTGGACAGCTCGTGCCAAATGGGTGGAGGATGCTCACCTATTTCTTTGTAGCCTGTAGATACCTAGGAATTAATCCATACGTCGATCCCTGTAGAATGGTCTTCGACCTGAAACAACTTCCTCAATATACTTGTTTTGCTTACCTTTCATCCCGAGGAGGATTTAGATTACCGAGGATGCCCAGTTCTTTGAAAGGATGGAAATAAAAGTGGTTTTATGTCGTACCTCAGGATAATGACCTTCCTTTTAGTCCTAGGTGGGTTTTGCCCGACACTCCCAGATTTTGTGAAGGCTAGGCCTATTTTGAGTTTTTGGAAAGGCATAGGGTAATGTCAGAGAACCTCGAGCCTCTTGTATATGATATAGACGACATTCTCGGGGATGACGTTCTCGATCTCGCGGATGTGAAAGGCATTGAGGGTAGGAATTTTTTGCCTTCTTCCTTACTGATCTGTCTTTGAACGTATAATTATGCTCATATCAATGACTTGTTTTGTGCAGAGATGACTTTTGATCCTTCAGCCCTCAAACAGGCCGTGACCAAAAAGTCGAAGGCCCCTCAAGCTCGAGCTCCAGGCCAAAAGAAAGGGAAAAAGAGAGCTCGAGATTTAGGCCCCAACAATATTAGGAATGGGCTAGGGGAAACTTCTGCCCGGGGACAAACCTTGACCACACAGGCCAATGAGACTCCAACTGCCCCACCTCGGTCACGTCCTCGGCCAAGGAGGACTCCCGAGGTTGTTGACCTCGAGGATGAGGTCCCACCTATGCCCTCGTTCCAAGATCAGGATCCTGACTGGTGTTCCCTGGTGTCCAGCATCGTGGACAAGTATCGAAAGGACCTCGATTTTGATGAGGGCATGAAGGCTCTTGAATCTCTCACACTGAAGGTAAGCTCGCTCAACTTACTTGGTATATTAATAAGGTTTATACGATGTGATTGCTTAAGCTCGAGTTTATATGATGCAGGCTCTAAGCATTGCCTGAGGCCTTTTTCTGAAGGGGAAAGACGAGGCACAAAAAACTACTGAACTCGAGGACATTTCTCGAGCACATAAGAAGAGGATAGCCGATTTGGAAGCTGAGTGCTTTCTTCTTCAGAAGGAGCTCGAGGACTCGAAGAACGACGTCCAGAAAGCTCGGGAAGAGGCTGGAGCTGCCAAGGGCGAGGCCGAGGCTTTAAAGCTCGAGATTGAACATTTGAAGATTGATTTCGAAACTCGCCTGGCTGAAGCTCGAGGGGTTGCGATCGAGGATTTCAAAATGTCCGAGGAGTTCAACGGGCTTAAAGAAGAGTACGCCATGGGGTCGTACTTCCATGCTTTCAAGGAGGCTCGAGCATTTTTGAGGTCGAAGCCTGACGCCAAACCTGAGGATTTAAAGAGCATCCCTGAGGTTGCTGATGACCTCGTGCTTTCAGAGTTCGAGGAAACCGTCGAGGACCATGAGGTCGATATTGACGACGAGGACGCGGTGGAGGAGCAGGGGAGTACGGCCTTGGGAGAAAGAGCCGAAGACCTAGATTAGTTTATGTTTTTTCTTATGATGACATCCCCCTTCTTTTGTATTTTGAACAAGTATTCTGCTCGATCAAGTATTTTTCTTTTTGCGCGTGTATAGCTGATGTCTTGACAAACTCAAATAACTCGACGCCTAAGATGAATTGAAACTCGACGCCTAGAGTAGTTAAATATCTCGAGGACTCAATTTGTGAAATCATTTTCGAACATTATGGCATGTACACAAAGTTATCCCGATGACTCAATTGTAAAATCATTTTTGAACATCAAGTGTTGAACTCGAGCATGTAGACAATTTACCTCGAGGACTCAATTTGTAAACTCATTTATGAACATTATGTAATGAGCTCGAGCTTGCACAAGTTTCTCGACGACAACAAAGATTAATTATTTCGATGACGAATTAATCATCTCGACGATTGAGAAGAAATAATTCGATTTTAAACAAGTTATAATGCCGAGGACAGTGGTGAACGTAGGATGTAGTTTAACACTTGACGGTAAAAAAAATCCCAATGTTAGTATTCAATTACCTCAAGGACTAATCGCGAGGGGTGGTAACCTCGAGGTGTACGAAGAATTGTGACCGACCTCTGTACGGAAGTATATCCCGAGCTTTCACTTTGGAACCTTAGATAAAAATTCATAGATGTATGTCCTCGGGATGTTTACTTGTGTTGCACGATTTTGATGTGCTGATTTTGGGGCTCCAAGGTTTTGGTGCTTGCTCGGGGCAAGGCTAGGGCTCAAGGTAAGGCTTTGGACTGCTTGCTCAAGGGCAAGGCTTACATTGCTTGACGAGGACAAGGCTTAGGGCGGCTTGCTTGAGGACAAGGCTTACATTGGTTTGTCGAGGACAAGGCTTAGGTAATTCCTGGACCCAAAGCAAACTATCGGGCTGTTATACCCAAAGTTTGAATTTATCAATTCCTCGGGCTGGACTCGGATTTATATTGTATCCAAGCTGCCTACGTACCCAAACGGGATCAAGCCGAACGTAGCTCATGACAAAAGAAAACGAAAAATATGCATGGACACGCAGGCCCGCTAAACTAGAAATAAAATGTAAGGGCACGCTGGCCCGAAGAACCAAAAATAACATTCAGAAGAATTAAAAATGCAAGAAAAGAAAATCTTCTAGATGGCATTGAGAATGTTACTTGTAATATATTTTCAGATTATCGGCATTACAGGGCCTTGGAAGAGGTCTACCCGAAGTGTCTCTTAGGCTGTATGCTCCTTTGCGAACCTGTCGTATGACCTCAAAGGGTCCTTCCCAGATGGGCCCGAGCTTCCCTGGGGGGTGACCTGCTGTTTCGACCCTCCTCAAGACCAAGTCGCCAGCTATGAACCTCCGAGTCTTGACTTTGCTATTAAAATGTTTTGCTGTCTTAGCTTGGTAAGAGGCCACCTTTATAGCGACTTGCTTCCGTACTTCTTCCAAAAGATCAAGGTGTTCTGTTGTATGCCCCGAGGTTTCTAGCATGAGCCTCCTATGGCTTGGCGTCTAAATTTCCACCGGGACCATTACTTCAATGCCATAGGCTAACATAAAAGGGGTTTCTCCTGTGGTTATCCTATGAGTTGTTCTCTACGTCCATAGTATAGAAGGCAGCTCGTCGGACCAAGAACCCCTAGCATTGCTAATTCTTGTTTGAAGGTCTTGTAATATGATTCGATTTGTTACCTCGGCCAAACCATTGCTCTAAGGATGCGAAACTGAAGTCAGGCGGTGATCAATCCCAAGGTTTGAGCAAAAGTCCCTAAACTGTTGATTGTCAAATTGCCTGCACATTTCATAGTTGGCCAATAGTACCCATATCGTATGAGTTTAAAGGCCAGGGCCCTGGCTCCTTGATGATTCCCGCACACACCTTCATGAACTTCAGCAAGGGCCTGGGATGATTCTGATGGTCTAAGGCACCTTAGGTGTGGAAGAGTAATACTTCTACAAAAGAGGACACCGCTGATCATGCGGTACCTAGGAGCTCGAGCTCTGATGCTTCTAGCCAACCTGGCATCGCTTGGTAGATTTCCACTTCTGATGAACTCTATGATTGGGTCCATCCAAGACGGTTCATTGTCAATGTCCATGACGTCGGGGATTTGATTAATGTTAGGTTCTGTGATGACTTTGATGTGAACTGTTCTTTCCAGGCTGTCTACCCCCATGAACACAAGCCTGGATAATGCGTCGGCTTTTCCGTTGTCCTTTCGAGCAATTTTTGCTATTTCACAACTCTTGAATTTTCGTTGAAGATCCTGAACCTTCATGCAGTACAAACTCATTTTCTCGTCTTTCCTTTCAAATGATCCTTCAATCTGTCCAACAACCCAATTGTGAATCGCTGAATACCTTCACGAACTCGAGCTCAAGGCTAAGGGCTAGCTCCAGAGCAATAACGACGGCCTCATACTCGACCTCGTTATTGGTTGCTTCAAACTCGAACCTAAGAGCGTATTGAATCTCCGTATGTTTGTCAGGGCTGATGATGATGACCCCTGCACCCGAGCCCGAGGAGTTCGATGCTCCATCTACAAAAATTTTCTAAGTGTCCAAATAGGTGCTCATGCTCGAGCCGTCACCTGGCCCCCGAGGCCTAGGGGTTAGTTCTGCAATGAAGTCGGCTAGTGCTTAGGCTTTGATATATGGGCGTGCTTTGAATTCGATGTCAAATTCTCCAAGCTCGATCGCCCATTTCATCAGTCTTCCTGAGACGTCCGGCTTCTGAAGTATATGCCTAAGTGGTTGATTAGTGAGCACCACAATAGGGTGAGACTGAAAATACTGCCGGAGTTTTCGAGCTGCTATCACCAAGGCAAGGGCAAGTTGTTCTGCCAAAGTATACCTTGTTTCCGCATCTAGTAGGACCTTGCTTACGTAGTAGATAGGTTGTTGGACTCTGTTAACCTCTTTCACCAAGACCTCACAGACCGCGTTTTGAGATACGACCAAGTACAAAAATAAGGTGTCACCAAGCTCAGGCCTAGTGAGAATATGAGGAGATGCTAATGTTTGCTTGAGCTCCTGAAAAAGCTTTCTCACAGTCTTCACTCCAATCAAAGCCTTGGTTTCCTCTGAGGACTTTGAAGAAGGGATAGCACTTGTCTGATACTCGGGATATGAACCTGTTCAAGGCTACTATCCTATCAGTCAACCTCTATACTTCTTTCTTGTTTCTTGGTGATTCCATAGATGCCAAGGCTTGTATTTTGTCTGGGTTAGCCTCTATCCCCCGATGAGTGCTCATAAAGCCCAAGAACTTGCCCGAGGCTACGCTAAATGCACATTTTGCGGGGTTCAACTTCATTTTGTACTTTCACAAGGTGTCCAAAACCTCTTCAAGATCGAAAATATGTTGGTCCACCTGTTTGCTCTTGACCACCATGTCATCAACGTACGCCTCCACATTCTTTCCAATCAAGTTAGCAAAGACTTTGTTGATGAGCCTTTAATATGTTGCCCCTGTATTCTTCAAATCGAAAGGCATGACCTTATAGCAGTATATGACGGAATCGGCCATGAATGACGTCTTTTCTTGATCTTCCTCGGCCATGAGGATTTGATGATAACCAGAAAATGCGTCCAAGAAGCTGTATAGCTTATGTCCAGATGTGCTATCCACCAAGTTGTCAATCCGCGGTAGGGGATAACTATCCTTTGGACATGCTTTGTTAAGATCTGTAAAGTCAATGCAGACCCTCCACTTACCATTGGCCTTCTTCACCAAAACAACATTGGCAAGCCAATCAGGATATTGGACTTCCCGAATGAATTGAGCACTGACGAGTTTGCTAATTTCTTCACGAATGACCTCTCGACGTTCTGGGGCAAACTGTCTTTTCCTCTGCTTTACTGGTTTGGCCCCTGGGCTAATGTTAAGCCTGTGGACTGCAATTTTGGGGTCTATCCCCGGCATATCCTCAACCTTCCAGGCAAAAAGGTCAATGTTGCGAGATAAGCAACCAATAAGTTCTGTTTTTAGGGTGGCGTCAAGATCCCGACCAATCGTCACCTTCTTATCATGCTCGAGCTCGATTTCCATCAATTCTTCGACAGGAGCAAGTCCGACGTGTTGCCCGGCATCAGGCTCCGTCCTCGAGATTTGCATGACGTCGTTATTTATTTCCCAAACGCTGGCAACATAGCATTGTCTGGTAGCTTTTTGGTCTCCACGCACGACCCCAACGCCATTACTTGTTGGAAACTTCATGGCTAGGTGGAAGATAGACACAATGGCTTTGATTTTGTTAAGGAATGGTCTTCCCAAAATAGCGTTATAGGCCATTGAGACACGTACCACTTGAAAGGTTGTCATCTCTGTAACCTGTTTCTGGCCAGAACCCAAAGTTAGAGGAAGTTTGGGTATGTTGCCCCTACATTCTTCAAACCGAAAGGCATGACCTTATAACAGTATATGATGGAATCGGCCATGAATGACGTCTTTTCTTGATCTTCCTTGGCCATGAGGATTTGATGATAACCAGAAAATGCGTCCAAGAAGCTGTATAGCTTATGTCCAGATGTGCTATCCACCAAGTTGTCAATCCGCGGTAGGGGATAACTATCCTTTGGACATGCTTTGTTAAGATCTATGAAGTCAATGCAGACCCTCCACTTACCATTGGCCTTCTTCACTAAAACAACATTGACAAGCCAATCAGGATATTGGACCTCCCGAATGAATTGAGCACTGACGAGTTTGCTAATTTCTTCACGAATGACCTCCCGACGTTCTGGGGCAAACTGTCTTTTCCTCTGCTTTACTGGTTTGGCCCCTAGGCTAATGTTAAGCCTGTGGACTGCAATTTTGGGGTCTATCCCCGGCATATTCTCAACCTTCCAGGCAAAAAGGTCAATGTTGCGAGATAAGCAACCAATAAGTTCTGTTTTTAGGGTGGCGTCAAGATCCCGACCAATCGTCACCTTCTTATCATGCTCGAGCTTGATTTCCATCAATTCTTCAACAGGAGCAAGTCTGACTTGTTGCCCGGCCTCGGGCTCCGTCCTCGAGATTTGCATGACGTCGTTACTTATTTCCCGAACGCTGCAACATAGCATTGTCTGGCAGTTGTTTGGTCTCCACGTACGACCCTAACGCCATTACTTGTTGGAAACTTCAAGGCTAGGTGGAAGGTAGACACAATGGCTTTGATCTTGTTAAGGAGTGGTCTTCCCAGAATAGCGTTATAGGCCATTGAGACACGTACCACTTGAAAGGTTGTCATCTCCATAACCTGTTTCTAGCCAGAACCCAAAGTTAGAGGAAGCTCGATGACACCCTCTGGAGTGATGACTCCTCCCCCAAACCCCTGGAGAGGAGTTTTAACCGCTTTGAGATGCTGAGATGAGATTCCTATTTTGGTAAAAGCCTCTTGTGAAATTATATTGGCCGTACTCCTGTTGTCAACCAAGATTCTCTTTACTTCAAAATTGGCGACAATCGCTGAGATGACCAAGGCGTCATCATGTGGAAGTGATACACCTTCCAAGTCCCTGGTTCCAACAGTAATATCCTCCAGCTTTCCATGAGGCATCCTAAAGGCCAAGGCATATTGTCGGGCATATTGTTTTCTTCCACTGTTCGAGTCTCCTCCCGAGGCAATACCCCCAATGATGATATTGATGGTTCCAGCAGTGGGTTGACCATCCCTTTTTGCTTCAGGGCTCTTTCCCTATCACGGTCGTTCCTCGAGCGTTTGTCGTTACCGATATAGGAACTCAAAAGTCCTTTTTTAATAAGAGCTTCAATCTCTCGTTGCAGGGCCTTACAATTTTTCGTGGTATGCCCATGATCCCGATGGAACTCACAGTACGTGTTCATGTCCCTGGATTCGGGTGGTGACCTCATTCTGACAGGCCATTTGAGTTCCTTCATATCATTGATCTCCATCAATATATTTGTTTTTGACGTATTTAAACGCGTGAATGACGTCGGCGGAACCTCGTGTCTCTGTTTTCTCCGAGGTGGTTCTTGACGGGGGTTCGAGTTGTGCTGTCGTTTATACTCGACCCTATCATTGGATGGTCCAACTTTTCTCGAGTTCAGTGTTTCCTCCATATTTATGTATTTCTCGGCTCGGGTAAGAAGCTCGGTCACTGTCTTTGACGGAGTTTTGTAAAGACATCTTGAAAGCCTCACACTTTGTGGCATATGTGAGGGCAGAAACTGCTGCAGTTATATGTAGGTCGGGAATCTGAAGTCTTTCCTTGTTGAACTTGGTCATGAAGTCACGTAGGGTCTCATTTTGCCCTTGTCTAAGTTGCATAAGGGAAACCGCTATCTTCCTGATGCGTTTGCTGCTTACAAAGAAAGTAGAGAACTTGTCCGCCAAATTCGAGAATGAGGCTATGGAGTTGGGCTCTAAGGTTGAGAACCAGTCCCTAGCAGCATTTGTCAAAATTTGCTGGAAGGCCTTGCACATCACCTGATCCGGTGCGACCTTTAGATTCATGACGTCCGTGTATATGTTAAGATGATTGATTGGATCAGTGGTCCCATCATATTCTTTGATCCTAGGATACTTAAATCTGTCTGGCAAGGGGAATGTCAATATCTCGGGAGTAAAGGGAGTGTTGGGACTGAATCTTGCTGACCGTGAAGTAGGCCCGTCGTAATTCTTTCTTGAATAATCCTAGTGAGGATGGCCACTGATCTCGAGGCCGAGGTCACATGTGGTATGCCCGAGGCCCCTGCTCCGCCATTGTCAGGGACATGTCTCTGAGCTCGAGCTCGAGCATCAGCCATAAAACCCTCCGGGGTGTCGGTGTGGGTGACGGATGCGAATTTCTTTGACTTAGTAGCTGAGTTAGTGTGGCGACCTGTTGTCTAAGCTCTTCAAAGGCTCCGATAGTGACGACTGCCGACTGGGGCTCTGGCACTTCTGATGATTCCTCTTGAGGAACAGGGATATCCTCGGGAGGAGGTTGGTTTGGAACGGATGAGCTTGTTGGTGGGAGACTTGAACGTGTGTTTACCATGGCTTTTGGTAGCGTTTCCCACAGACGGCGCCAATAATGCTACCAAAAATCGTACCTGCAGATTTTTCGAGTTTGATGACTGATGACGAGCACGAACGTGATCTTCCGGTACCTGAAACAAAGGCAACGAGGTGTGTTCTCGTCGCCCCTCCGATACTTAAGTCAGAAAGGGAATTATATGCGTGAGGCTATATGCTGGAGAATAATGAAAAACGTACCTGAATAATGGCTCAAGGTTCTGTATTTATAGTAGCAAGCGACATTCTCCTAGTGGGACCCAACTCACTGGATGTCCTTATCTGTTGGAGTCCTGAATAGTTAAGGAGTTGGTCAAATTCCATAATTATATGTGGGATAGAATCCTTGTGGGAGTCAAGAGTTCTAATTGCGTAGGAATTCTAAAGGGTTAACTATCATAGGCTGGAGGGGAGCATATGCCCGAGGACTGCTGATGCTCGAGGACAACTATTGCAATATGCGAAGCAGCCAAGCGGGATGTGGCCGGGCATAAGGTCTCGAGGACGGCACATGCTCGAGGACACCATAGTTGGAGTTACAAGTTCATCAAAAAATCGTCGTCGGGATAATTTTATTGATCGGGATGCTGGAAATGTCACTATCAATACCTATCATATTGTTGCCTGTTTAGAAGAGGAAACTATGTGACATATACTTCACTCGTTTGATTTCATATACCTTCTTCTGACTCACAAGTACAGCACTATAGGTTTGAGAGCTGATTTTTATTTTATTTTTTTTATTCATTCCTTCTTTATAATATTGTTGCCTGTTTAGAAGAGGAAACTCTGTGACATATATTTCAGTCTTTTGATTTCATATATACCTTCTTCTGACTCACAAGGACAGCACTATAGGTTTGAGAGCTGATTGAGCTAGCCACGAGTTGATTGAAGTCTTCTTCTTTTTTGTAATTTGTTTTTTTTTGTTTTTTTGTTTTTTTTAATGAAAGAGCAACTGGGTATTGCTTGACTTCAATTTCAACTCCATATTCATCTTGACGTTAAATAATGGTAGTTATTTCTATTAGAAATGAACACCAATTCATCTGGCCGGAATGAATGATAAAATTAATTTAAACAGTGGTCTATATACTTACAATTACATTGCTTAATTACGAAACCTTATTAGTTTATGACATATGGCGACAGCTTTATATGTTACAGTGTTAATGTGTACTAATGACAATGGTTCATTTTTAAAACCAATGTGGTACACTATCAAAGTGGCTGAAATGTGTAAAATCGTTGTCTATGCTATTAAGGACAACTATTAAGTTACGTAACCATCGTGAATGAGTGTTTCGACAACGATATTCGAGTTTACAACAATTGTTGTCATTAAGGATATAAGACAACATTCATCTAGACAACGGATTTTTACTCTCATTTAATAACCGGTAAAACCCATCGTCTTCGCACAGTTTTTGGTAGTGTACTTTATTGATATTATAATTTGGTAAAGACAACAGTTATTATCTAGTCGAGCGTTGTGTCATAGAGGATATCAATGAAAATAGGCTTCATTAAAATGCAATTTTGGGGGAATATATTTTAGAATAGTAATTTTTGGAGATCATGTGTTTAAAAAATAAGAAAATATTTTAAGTTTACGTATAAACGTGAATTTTGAAAAAAAAAAATCATTTTTGAAAAAATTAAGCCCGGGATTAAATAACTTCTTGCTATAAGAGAAGATAACCCTACAATTTTTAAATGCAATAATAATTAAAGATGATACTAGACTAGAATTATAAGAGGAAAAAGAAGCAGCAATAATAGATCTTTATTTCATTTTTTTTTTTAATTTATGGAACGGGTAGGATTGCATCTTCTTACAAGAAATGTTTTATATGAATTATTTTATAATCTAATCTAAATAAATAAAATATCCTATCTATTGTAGCAAAGAAAGACAAGACAACCCACGTTGGTTTCCTCAAGTATTGTCAAAATTGAATTTCTTACTAACCCGTTTGATTTGAAAAATTTGCTCCTGTACCAAGAATCAATCCAATTATACTTTAAAAACTAGGACTATGCTGGTTGTACAGGCCACACACATGTACAAGCCCCGTGCCACAGCATTTTCCTAAAAACTATAAGATGAAACTCGGTTTATTGGCTGGATCCATTAGGAACGAATTGAGCTACCCACGAGTTGATTAGATTCATTATTTATTTATTTATTTTATTTTATTTTATGAAAGAGCAACTGGGTATTGCTTGACTTCAATTTCAACTCTGTATTCATCTTTTAACCTTAAATAATGTTAGTTATTTCTATTAGAAATGAACACCAATTCATCTGGCCGGAATGAATGATAAAATTAATTTAAACAGTGGTCTATATACTTACAATTACATTGCTTAATTACGAAACCTTATTAGTTTATGACATATGGCGACAGCTTTATATGTTACAGTGTTAATGTGTACTAATGACAATGGTTCATTTTTAAAACCAATGTGGTACACTATCAAAGTGGCTGAAATGTGTAAAATCGTTGTCTATGCTATTAAGGACAACTATTAAGTTACGTAACCATCGTGAATGAGTGTTTCGACAACGATATTCGAGTTTACAACAATTGTTGTCATTAAGGATATAAGACAACATTCATCTAGACAACGGATTTTTACTCTCATTTAATAACCGGTAAAACCCGTTGTCTTTGTAGAGTTTTTTGGTAGTGTACTTTATTGATATTATAATTTGGTAGAGACAACGGTTAGTGTCTAGTCAGGCGTTGTGTCATAGAGGATATAAGACAACGGTTTAATGTCGCTTCACATGTTGATCATCTCCAACGTAAATAAATAATGATGTGTACGCACATACAGTTCTCTAACAATCATGGGCTCACAATTATTTTAATTGTGGTCTGTATCTCTAGTATGTGAGCAGACTGTCAATCATAATGTCAAAATGACTGTAATTACTACTTATAGCATTGCTCAATATTTTTACTCTTCGACTCATTCCGTTCCCTGAATTTAAGACTTTGAAAGGACGACTGAGTTGCAAATTGTCAACAAACCTATCAACACGTGAAGTATGGGTCAGCCAAAAGATGTAAAATAAAGCAATTGAAAGGGTCAAACATTCAAATTCTCACGCCGACATTCATTGTTGGAGGTTGACTAAGTGAGATGTAATTATTTCATAAACAAAGAAATGCATTAGTCATTAATGTCACAACTTTCACCCACTAACACTCTTATTAATATCGCACTACTTGTCTTTCACAAAGATAATAGGAATATAATTTAGGGGAGAGAGAAATATAGAGAGAAGGGGTGGGAGTTCATCTAATACGTTTGAGTTCAAATTTGATGTCCCAACTTGATTATTGTACCATTTGATTTTGACATCGCAATCTAATTTCGAGGTGTCAAATATTAGTAAATAATTAAGTCGGGAGAGCAGATTTGGACTTGTGTCATTATGTAAAAGAACAGAACTGTCGTATTTCATTAAATGATTAAACTTCACGGCAATTTTAAGTAGTCAAAATTTTAGATATGAGAAGTCGAGCCGAGACAACAAATATGAGCATCAAAGTTTCAAGTTATTTGTAACTTATTTTTATGTTTGATTAATACCTATAATATTGTTGCCTGTTTAGAAGAGGAAACTATGTGACATATATTTCACTCTTTTGATTTCATATATACCTTCTTCTGACTCACAAGGACAGCACTATAGGTTTGAGAGTTGATTGAGCTGGCCACGAGTTGATTGAATTCTTCTTCATTTTTTTTTATTTTTTATTTTTAATGAAAGAGCAACTGGGTATTGCTTGACTTCAATTTCAACTCCATATTCATCTTTTGACCTTAAATAATGGTAGTTATTTCTATTAGAAATGAACACCAATTCATCTGGCCGGAATGAATGATAAAATTAATTTAAACAGTGGTCTATATACTTACAATTACATTGCTTAATTACGAAACCTTATTAGTTTATGACATATGGCGACAGCTTTATATGTTACAGTGTTAATGTGTACTAATGACAATGGTTCATTTTTAAAACCAATGTGGTACACTATCAAAGTGGCTGAAATGTGTAAAATCGTTGTCTATGCTATTAAGGACAACTATTAAGTTACGTAACCATCGTGAATGAGTGTTTCGACAACGATATTCGAGTTTACAACAACTGTTGTCATTAAGGATATAAGACAACATTCATCTAGACAACGAATTTTTACTCTCATTTAATAACTGGTAGAACCCATCGTCTTGGCACAGTTTTTTGATAGTGTACTTTATTGATATTATAATTTGGTAAAGACAACGGTTATTGTCTAGTCGAGCGTTGTGTCATAGAGGATATCAATGAAAATAGGCTTCATTAAAATGCAATTTTGGGGAATCTATTTTAGAATAGTAATTTTTGGAGATCGTGTGGTTAAAAAATTAGAAAATATTTTAAGTTACGTATAAACATGAATTTTGGGGGAAAAAAATCATTTCTTAAAAAATTAAGCCCGGGACTAAATAACTTCTTGTTATAAGATAAGATAACCCCACAATTTTTAAATGCAATAATAATTAAAGATGATACTAGACTAGAATTATAAGAGGAAAAATAGGCAGCAATAATAGATCTTTTACTTCATATTCTTTTAATTTATTGAACGCGTAGGATTGCATCTTCTTACAAAAAATGTTTTATATGTATTATTTTATAATGTAATCTAAATAAATAAAATATCCTATCTATTGTAGCAAAGAAAGACAAGGCAACCCACGTTGGTTTCCTCAAGTACTGTCAAAATTGAATTTCTCACTTCCCCGTTTGATTTGAAAATTTTGCCCCTATTCCAAGAATCAATCCAATTATACTTTAAAAACTATAAGATGAAACTCGATTTATTGGCTGGATCCATTAGGAACCGATTGAGCTAGCCACGAGTTGATTAGTTCCATTATTTATTTATTTTTATTTTTATTATGAAAGAGCAACAGGGTATTGCTTGACTTCAATTTCAACTCTATATTCATATTTTAACCTTAAATAATGGTAGTTATTTCTAGGGAAAATTGCAACAGTGGTTCCTAATCTTTTCATTTTTTGCAGATTTTACTCTGACCTTCATTTTGTATCAGCAAAAATCCCTAACCTTACATAAATATGCACCTGAGGTCCATCTAAATGGAAACCATCCAAAATACTATCAGTTGATTGAGAAAATTCCTTGAACTATTTGTTATGATGGGTCCATGTATAGAAAGTTGAACCAGCTCAACTATCTTTCCTTGATTGGACACAATCCATCAAATCATTAGCACAACTTTGAAGGTGCGCTTCAATTTCAAAATTCAAAGTATTGGCGCTTCATAACACCAGCCTCAACATTAAAATTTCAAAATTCTCAAATAAATACACTTTAGAATTTCATTACTTCAGCAAAATTTCAACAAATTTAACAAAGCTATGCTCCTCAGAGCGTCGACTTTCAAATGATAATTAGCAATTTCCAAAATAAGAGCTTTATCACAATGAAGCTTCGGTTGTCGACAAATCCTTACATGAGGATTAGGTTGAAATTAATCTAAATTCCAACTACGATATAAATATCTATACTTGGACTATGGGGATTGTTGACCTCCAAAAATGGCTCCAACAGGTTCCCTAGCCTCGTTCCCTCTAAATCTACGCATGTAGCACCCCGTCAAGAGGCAAAGGCGGTCGGACGAGAAAAAGGTCGGGCGACCGTTTGCACTCCGACGGTTAAGTCAACGGCCGAACGGAGATAAATATATAGAGTGCAATAATATGGAAATGAGGGTTTGGCTAGAGAGTGTAGAACATACCTTGATTGTGTGAGTTGAATCAATATATATAGAGAAATGGATGTGAAATGGGCCAAGCGGGTTAACGGGCCTAAGTCCGAGCCCAATATGAGGTGAGCAAAGTAATAGGCACTTTGGCAGGTGCTTCGGCTGGACTTTTTATGGCCTCTGTGGCGCCTCGGCTAGACTTCTTAGAGCCTCAACTTTGGGGCCCAATTCTGATGGGCCTCGTCCGAGTCCAATAAGATGGCCCAAGATGGAGTGATAATTCATAGGCGTAACAGTAGGCCCCCAAGTCCGAGTCGTATTATTCATATGCGGGTCGGACTTAAAATGTAAGCTCCTGTGATAAAGTTGATGTAAAGACGATGCTTTGAATGTAAGTAGCATAGGCAACAGGGACGATGCTTTGGATGTAGAGGCAATGCTCCGATTGTAGTAATAGAGGTGATGCTCTGGATATAGTAGCAGAGGCGATGCTCTGGACTGAATATAAGTAGCTGTACTGATACTGAAGCATGATGATGTATATCAGCCGTTGACTTTTTAAGATCAGCTGAGTGTATGGATGCTGCTGCGGTTGTAGGTTCAACTGTCTCTACCGAAGCGTTGACTCATAGGACGACGCAAGGGAGATGTTGAAACTTGTGAAGCTGAAGGTCGGAACACACCTTCAATTGAGGCGCTGAAGCTTCAATGCTACTTGAGGAAGGAGCTCTTCTGCCACCGGTTCGCTGACCCACAAGGGACGACGCGTTGGGAGACGGCTAAAGCTTTGTAAAGCTTATGAGGGAACGCAGCCACCGAGGCGATGACCCACGGGGGACTCCACGTCAGGTGTGTCTAAGCTTTGTAAAGCTGAGTGAGGAGCTCATCTGCCACCAATGCGATGATCCACAGGGGACGACGCGTTAGGAGATGACTAAAGCTTTGTAAAGCTCGGGGGGAACACAGCGACCGAGGCGATGACCCACAGGGGACTTCACCTCAGGTGTGTCTAAGCTTTGTAAAACTGAATGGGGAGCTCATCTGCGATCGATGCGGGAGATCCCTGAAAGTCGGTAAAGCTTTTGCGACGCTGCAATCGAGGCGATGACCCGCAGAGGACTCCGCTCGGGAGGGTTGAAGCTTTGTCAAGCTGTGGACAACATCTAGTGAGGCGGGGGATAGATGTCCCGCGAATAATACTTGAACTATGGGAGCCTTAGTGATTTACATCGGAATGACGAGGACTTAGAGTCAGGCTCGACGATAGTGAGAAGTGAGGAAGACATCTTGCAGAGCGTTGAATAAACATTTAACGAACTGTCGAATTGTCGGAGTCTTATAAGCCGGCCTCAGATAGACGATGACATAGAGCTAAGCTCAACGATAGTGAGGCGAGGGATACTCATCTTGTGGAGCCACAAATAAACCTCTGATGAACTGTCAAACTATTGGAGTCTTATAAGCTGGCCTCGGGTAGACGAGGACTTAGAGCTAAACTGGACGATGGTGATGCGAGAAAAAGACATCTCGCGAAGCCGGGGAACATATGATTGGTGAAGAGTCGAACTATCGTAGTCTTACAAGCTGGCATCGGATAGACGAAGGCTTAAAGCTAAGCTCGACGATAGTGAGGCGCGACGAAAAGGCATCTCGCGAAGCCAGGGATAAACATCTGGAGAAATGTCGAACTCTCGGAGACTTATAAGCTGGCCTCAGATAAACGAGGACTTAGAGCTAGGCTCAACGATAATGAGGCGGGGAATATGCATCCCGCGATGTCAGGGATAAACACCTGGCGAAGTGTCGAACGATCGGAGTCTTATAAGCTGGCCTTGGATAAACGAGGACTTAGAGCATCCCGCGAAGCCAGGAATAAACACCTGGTGAAGTGTCGAACGATCGGAGTCTTATAAGCTGGCCTCGGATAAACGAGAACTTGGAGCTAAGCTCGACGAAATGAGGCGGGGAATAAGCATCCCGCGAAGCCAGGGATAAACACCTGGTGATTTGCCTCTTCCTTTTTTCAAGGAACGAGGACTCCAAGATATATCACCTATTCCTTTATTCAAGGAGTGAGGTACTCTAAGATATGTCACCTTTGATAATAAGATATTCACGAGCTAAGGCTCGTCTTAAATAAATAAGAAAACCACAAGCTCGGCTTGTCTCGTCTCCAATGATAAGGAATTCATGAGCTAGGGCTCGTCTTGAGTGATTGCGATGATGAATTAAACCTTCAAAGATGAGAGGTCTTAAAACTTGCCTCGAATAATAGAGATGATAGTCAAATGTGCCTTTGAATGAGAGAGATCAAGACAACAAATTTTTGCTAAATATGTGGTGTGTGCCTGCCAACGGCCATTTCTTAGATATGTTGGGGCAAAGATTACTCATTTCCAGCAATCAAGTTAAGCTCCATTATCGTCCCGTTGAAATTCTCGGAAGAAGAATTATTTGACAACATTGAGAATTGCTTGAACATCCAAAGAAACCAATTGGCAAAGTTGCTAGATCATTAACAGGCAAAAAAAATAATTTTGCAGTCTCAAACTCATCAGATGGGAATAAAAATGTGCAAAATGTGGGTGTTCACATAGAGAGCACCTATAGATATTTTCACTAAATGTCGAGCCATCTTTGCAAGTGAATGAGAATAAAAAATGCCAGCAGACTCCGATGACCATTTTAATTGGTTTCATCTACTATTAAATTTAGAACAATTTCCCAGGTGAGTTAACTTTGGAGACCGAAGAGAGAAAATATATAATGATCCCTTTTCCAAAAGTAATGTGGGCTGGCCTGGTCCCTCTTCCACTTGAATCGTAGCATTATAAATAAGCCCACTTTCAAACAAAATCTATGACGCCAAAGTATCTTATTGCAAGGGCCGAAGGAAAAGATGGCTTTAGAAATTGGAAGTATAATATGGGCTCAAATGTATTGGATGAAATTGGGATCCCAAGTAGCCAAGCCCAATCATAAGCTACTAAATGTAAGCCCAAAACAAACCTTAGAAGAGGCCTATATGTCAATGGGCCGACCCGCTCCAGTAGGTAGACGACAAACAATCCATGAAGTAGGGAAAATTGAGTTTTCTAAAAAGTCAACACAATTCTGCAAAAGTATATTAGAGTAGCAATATTCTATTATTTATGCTAGCAAATCACTCAGCAAAAATTAATGGAACCTGGAAACAGAGAAACACGCAACCTGCTTTGTTCCCAACAAAATTTAATGCTTTGTACAACCGACAGAAGCTAGAACCGTAGAATAAAGTTCATTGTGATACCGTCATTACCTCTTCGATGGTCATCGGAGTTTTTCATTGATGCAGCGACTACTTCTTCATCGGTTGCGTTTTTCTGATTGTAGTTTTGGCATTGAAATTAGTGGTTTGGACCGTTGTAGCAATTGCTGTGGCTTCAATTTTGCTTTGGGAAATCCATAATTCCAACCCATTGCTTCTCCTGTAGCTGGGTTTTCTTTCATTTGGTGTTGGTTTCTTCCAGTAAAATGGGTGAATACTGCCATCCATAAAGGGGAGCAAACAAACCATCTTTTTGACAGACCCACCGGCAAGTGTTTATTGATTTCACGTTTCACCCCTATTTTCTTGATGGAACAAACCATGTACTTTCGTTAGAACCAAGTGCCCGTTAAATCCTTCTTTAGACTCCCTGGTAGATATTTCCATTTTTCCTTTCTTTGCTGCTTTCTCTCTTGGTAGAGAGATTGACCGGAAAATTCTCTCCTTTCTTCCTTGGCTTTTGGGATGTGGTATAACATGGTTAACGTACCATTTTTCCACAGACGGCGCCAATCTGTTGACCTCCAAAAATGGCTCCAACAAGTTCTCTAGTCTCGTCCCATCAAAACCTGCGCATGTAGCACCCTGTCAAGAGGCAAAGGCGGCAAAACGAGAAAAAAGTCCGACGACCGTTTGCACTCCGATGGTCAAGTCAACGGCCAGACGGAGATAAATATATAGAGTGCAATATGAAAATGGGGGTTTGGCTAGAGAGTGTAGAACATATCTTGAATGTGTGAGTTGAATTCATTATATATGGACTTAGGGAAATATTGTTACGCCTCGTCATCGAGGATAAAGCTATTGTCCATATGGTACCCACGTGAAAATCTATTAGGAGCAATCGATGTCATCAAGTTAAAAGGCTGCAGAAGCTTTTGAAAAAATAGCGCTTCAGTGGAAGAGGTTCATCGAAGCGCCTATTGTCTAAAGCCCTAAGAGCCTCGGACCAGAAACGTTTCCCAAGAAGATCCTTTATGTGAAGATCTTGTGAAAGCAATTGATTTGACAATTTGCAATCCAGACACATCCAATCATGTTAGCCCTATGACCAGAAGTATAGTTATGGACTATAGGCAGCCCCCTTTTTCCAAGAACAATCAAGTACAACATAGGCTAAGTGGGTGATAAGAAGTCCCCATGGGCTGGTGCTTAATCCGAAGGTCATAGCTTCAATTGCACCATTATAAGTACCCCATCTTGTATCATTTAAAGGCTAATGCAATTTCAAACACTAAAAAAGCAATACAACTCTTCTCTCTCTAGTTATTACATAATAATTATTGCTCATTTCTACATGCTGGAATATTGTTCTTCAATTATTACATCATCTTGATCAAACCCCGGTGCTTAAACACTTTAGTGACTTGCGTCTCAAGGAGTGATTTTCTTTACACGTGGCTACGCATGTGTAACACCCCAAATTTTTCTTACTATTTTTCATATGAGCATAAACTTAATTTTAGTCATTTAGCAAATAAAATAGTCCATGTCAAGTCCCGTCGTCACATTAAGGTCCCAAAAAATTGAAGTGAGACATGTGACTCACTTATTTGTATAAATAATTTATTTTGCATACGTATACTTTTTGAAAGTATCATAAGTTATTTGGGTCAAATATTTAAGTATTTCAAAAGTTGATAAAAATATATCGATATTATATTCATTTTGTAGCTCGTGCTAAATAATATAAATTGGCTCAAGAAGAAATAACTTTGGACTAGCCATAATCGAGTTATCTTAATAGAAAGAAAATTATTTCAATCCTATATTTTATTAATAAAATATATATGTAATAATGATAGGTAAATATTAAAATGAAGTGGGATGTTTTGGGAGTTGAAAAAAAACATAAAACCAACCATGTTTTCTTTTAATTAATATATAATTCTTTTCAACTTTTCACCATGATGGATTTGAAATAAAGAGCAAGTTAATTAACCATTGAATTCCCTAACGTGTGATGGTTTGCTTTCCAAGCGAATATTATGTATAAAAAGGTGTGAGAAATATTGTTTTGCTCTCATTACATATACAGGAGAACACAATTTTCAATAGGGGATATAATCTTGTTTCACAAAATATTTTCAAATTTATTTAATATCAAATTGAGGTAAAAATACATGGTGCAAGTGGTAAATTCTTATTTCATGATATATATGTAAATTCTGGCATGATATACTATAAGGCTTTCGGGTCGAATGCAAAGAAGTTAAATCTTTCGGATGGACCGTCAGATCAAAGAAAAGATGCTATATCCTACCGGATATGAGGATTCTTAAGAAATTCCTTGATCTCTAAATCTAAGAAATGTTGGTGTGTTATGTCAGTTTTATATTTATATCATGTGAATAAGAATGTGTACGTATTCTTACTAAGTGTTTTAAAAAATACTCACTTTTACAATATTTTCAGATGAGAATGGGTCGTATGGACGCGTGGAAGATTGACAGAGCGATGCTATGGGGTCGTTAAATAAATTTTCTAGAAGGATAATTGTCCACTTTTATTTGAAGAATATCGTATGCTTGTTATTTAATATGTTGTTCAAGCATTCGATATGTTGTGTTAAATTTTAAATTAATAATTTCAAATCGAGTATTTTCGATATATTTCCGCTTAAATTGGATAGAGAAAAGTTTTGGTAGCACCTCGAGCTCATCTTTATTTAAAAATAACAAAAATAAAAAAAAAAAAGTTTAGGGCGTTACAGCGTGGACGTGAGTGGGCCAGGGTTCCTATTGGCTCATTTTTAGGGGTCAACATGATACGGTCTTTTACAGCATGCTTGACACGATGTAAAAAGCAAGTCACTTTCTATGGCTTGCTTTATACAATGCTCAGTCATACCTCGTAAAGTACATGCCGTGAAAAATAAACTTTATTGTAGTGCATAGACTTTAAAATTGTTAAGGAAGAAGTATTATGAACAATCCCAGTCTTTCTAATGAAATTTATGCCAAGTCATGTAAAAGGGTATGAAATGTTAAAAACTTATAATCTAACTAGAAGTTTGACTTAGCTTTTAAAAAAACCAAGTAAAAATAAGTATTTTTCTTTAAATGTATAGAGTATAAATTCTGTGAATAAATAAAGTTGTGCTCATATTATCAATTAATTGAGGTGCTCTTAATAAAAAAAAATTAATACTTATTAATTTATGAAGATGTTCAATGTGCATTTTAGTTTCTTCTATTTTAATTATGAATTTTTCTTATTTACATGCATTGAACCAACCACATTAATGCACTATTTAATTAATTTACAATGTATATTTAGACTTTTAGAAGATGACAGTACATGAGTTGGGTCACCTTGATATAATAGAAGAAAATTAATTCTTTATGCAGACGTCATAAGCATTTAACAAATTGTAAATGACATCATCGAGAATTTTCTAAAGTTGATGTTATAATAATATGAAAGAATTTAAAATATCAATGAAACTAAGCTTCATTAAAATGCGATCTGGGGAATATATTTTAGAATCAATCCAATTATACTTTAAAAACTAGGACCACGCCGGGTGTACGGGCCACACACATGTAATGGGTGGGTGAATTTTTATTTTTTTCTTTAAATAATCACCCACTTCCATTCCACCCACATCGGATGTGTCTGGCCTATACAGGCCTGTGCTAGCATTTTTCTAAAAACTCTATAAGATGAAACTCGGTTTATTGATTGGATCCATTATGAACGAATTGAGCTACCCACGAGTTGATTAGATTCTTTATTTATTTATTTATTTTATTTTATGAAAGAGCAACTGGGTATTGCTTGACTTCAATTTCAACTCTGTATTCATCTTTTAACCTTAAATAATGGTAGTTATTTCTATTAGAAATGAACACCAATTTATCTGGCTGGAATGAATGATAAAATTAATTTAAACAGTTGTCTATATACTTACAATTATATCGCCGAATTACAAAACCTTAGTCTTTTATGACATATGGCACAGTTTTACATGTTAATAAACTATGTTAATGTGTACTAATTAACGACGATGGTTATTTTTATTGTGGTAGACTATCAAAGTGGCTGAAATGTGTAAAATCGTTGTCTATGCTATTAAGGACAACTATTAAGTTACGTAACCGTCGTGAATGGGCGTTTCAACAATGATATCCGAGTTTACAACAATCGTTGTCATTGAGGATATAAGACGACATCCGACTAGACAACGGATTTTACTCTCATTTAATAACTCGTAAAACCCGTTGTCTTCGTAGAGATTTTTGGTAGTGTACTTTATTGATATTATAATTTGGTAGAGACAACAGTTAGTGTCTAGCCGGGCGTTGTGTCGTAGAGGATATAAGACAACAGTTTAATGTCGCTTCCCATGTTGATCATCTCCAACGTAAATAAATAATGATGTGTGTACGCACATACAGTTTTCTAACAATTGTGGGTTCACAATTATTTTAATTGTGGTCTGTATCTCTTATATGTGAAAAAACTGTCAATCATAATGTCAAAATTACTGTATTTACTACTTATGGCATTGCTCAATATTTTTACTCTTCGACTCATTCCGTTCCCTGAATTTAAGACTTTGAAAGGACGACTGAGTTGCAAATTGTCAACAAACCTATCAACACGTGAAGTATGGGTCAGCCCATAAATGTAAAGAAAAATGCTAGTGGTACATAATAGAATGTACCTAAGGGTGTACATCCCCCTCACGTGGGGTGTGGGGTCCACTCGAATAAATGTTTTTTATTCGGGTGGATCCCACACTCCATGTGAGAGGGGTGTACACGCTTAGATATACCCCTGTGTACCACTAGCACCACCGAAATGTAAAATAAAGCAATTGAAAAGGTCAAACATTCAAATGCTCACGCCGACATTCATTGTTGGATGGTTGACTAAGTGAGATGTAATTATTTCATAAACAAAGAAATGCATTAGTCATTAATTTCACAACTTTCCCCCACTAACACTCTCATTAATATCGCACTACTTGTCTTTTACAAAGATAATAGGAATATAATTTAGGTGAGAGAGAAATATAGAGAGTGGGAGTTCATCTAATAGGTTTAAGTTCAAATTTGATGTCCCAACTTGATTATTGTACCATTTGATTTTGACATCACAATATAATTTCGAGGTGTCAAATATTAGTAAACAATTAAGTCGGGAGGGCAGATTTAGACTTGTGTCATTATGTAAAAGAACAGAACTGTCGTATTTCACTAAATGATTAAACTTCACGACAATTTTAAGTAGTAAAAATTTTAGATATGAGAAGTCGAGCCGGGACAACAAATATGAGCATCAAAATTTCAAGTTATTTGTAACTTATTTTTATGTTTGATTAATACCTATAATATTGTTGCCTGTTTAGAAGAGGAAACTATGTGACATATATATTTCACTTTTTTGATTTCATATACCTTCTTCTGACTCACACAGAACTGCTCTCTTCCCCGAATCGGGAAGAGAGCTTTTTCCCGATTTTCATTTTTTTATTCATTTTATTGCCTTTTGCTTTTTTCAAGTCCCCACCCTTACCCATTTACTAATTTTTGTACAATATCTTAAGGGTACGATTTAAATCGTGTAAAAACAATTTATGCAATACCCTTAAGAAAAAAAGGAAAAAATTGATCTCATACTTAAAAAATAAAATAAAATAAAATAAAAATTTAAGTTGCTCCTGGCTGCCAGGAAAAAAAAAATGGGAAAAAACTTGATAAGTTGCTCCGCGTATCCAGGAGCACTTGCCAGGAGAAGAAAAAAAATAATAATTGGACGATAATTTTTTTTGTGTCAACTTTTTTAATACACGCGTTTGATGTACGTTTAACTATTTACGATATTCATTTAGATCATTCGATATGTCTATGATATAGATATCGAAATGAACTTCTAGAGAATATAGAAGATCTATGCATTTGACTACCGTATAATCGTCTTCTTTTTTCATAAAAATGATCGAATTTTTTTATGTATAAAAAATTTTCAGATATAAAAATAATGATGATGAAAAAATAGTATAATAATTTATAACCAGCATAAATTATAAAGTGATAATAATTTTATTAGGAATTTTTACGTCAAAAAAAAAATTGACGTCAAATCACATAAATTTGTTTTTATAAAATGATTTAAATTATACTGAAAAATTTGTCGCGAAAAAATAATAAATATTAATAAAATAATTTAATTTTTTTTGAAAAAAAAGACGATTTTTACGCAATTTTTAACACATACGTTTGATGTACGTTTAATTATTTTCGATATTCATTTAGATCATTCATATGTCTATAATATAGTTCTCGAAATGAGTTTCGAGAGAATATAGAAAATTTATTGATTCGACTAACGTACAATCGTCGAAAATTTTTTAAAGTTAACTTGGTATCGAAAGTTTAGAAATACTAGTTTGAAAATGCCTACTTTGACGCGCCGTAACATTTGCTACGATTGATCGTTTCGCGCACCGTTAATGACTTGAAATACTTGGTCATGAGTATTTCAAAATGATATTAAGAATGTAATATTTCGATTTCGTTTGATATCCCATAATAAGCCCGAAAATCAAGACAAAAACATAAAAAAATTTTGAATTTATTATCAATTATTTTTTTTTCTTCTACTGGCTGCGCGGAGCAACTTCTCAAGTTTTTTCCTTTTTTTTTTCTCCTGGCAGCCAGGAGCACCTGACTGCGTGGAGCAACTTAATTTTATTTTTTTTAGAGTATGAGATCAATTTTTTCCTTTTTTCTTAAGGGTATTGCACAAAATTTTTTTTACACGATTTAAATCGTACCCTTAAAATATTTTAAATTTTTAGAATACATTTTTAACTATTTTTTTAAAATTCATCGACAATTGTACGGTAGTCAAATGTATAAATCTTCTATATTCTCTCGAAATTCATTTCAAGATCTATATCATAGATACATCGAATGATCCAACTGAATATCGAAAATAGTTAAATGTATATCAAACACGTGTATTAAAAAAATTGACACAAAAAAAATAATCATCCAATTATTTTTTTCTTCTCCTGATTGCGTGGAGCAATTTAATTTTTATTTATTTATTTTATTATTATTATTTTTTTAAGTACGAGATCAATTTTTTCCTTTTTTCTTAAGGGTATTGCACAAATTTTTTTTACACGATTTAAATTGTATCCTTAAGATATTGTATAAAAATTAGTAAATGAGTAGGGGGTGGGGAAGTTGAAAAAGGCAAAAGGCAATAAAATGAATAAAAAATTGAAAATCGGGAAAAGGCTATCTTCCCGATTCGGGGAAGAGAGCAGTTTTGCTGACTCACAAGTACAGCACTATAGGTTTGAGAGCTGATTTTTATTTTATTTTTTTTATTCATGCTTTCTTTATAATATTGTTGCCTGTTTAGAAGAGGAAACTATGTGACATATTTCAGTCTTTCGATTTCATATATACCTTCTTCTGACTCACAAGGACAGCACTATAGGTTTGGGAGCTGATTGAGCTAGCCACGAGTTGATTGAATTCTTCTTCTTTTTTGTAATATTTTTTTTTTTAAATGAAAGAGCAACTGGGTATTGCTTGACTTCAATTTCAACTCCATATTCATCTTTTGACCTTAAATAATGGTAGTTATTTCTATTAGAAATGAACACCAATTCGTCTGGCCGGAATGAATGATAAAATTAATTTAAACTGTCTATATACTTACAATTGCAATGCTTAATTACGAAACCTTATTAGTTTATGACATATGGCGACAGCTTTATATGTTAAAGTGTTAATGTGTACTAATGACAATGGTTCATTTTTAAAACCAATGTGTAAAATCGTTGTCTATGCTATTAATGACAACTATTAAGTTACGTAACCATCGTGAATGAGCGTTTCGACAACGATATTCGAGTTTACAACAACTGTTGTCATTAAGGATATAAGACAACATTCATCTAGACAATGGATTTTTACTCTCATTTAATAACCGGTAAAACCCATCGTCTTCGCACAGTTTTTTGGTAGTGTACTTTATTGATATTATAATTTGGTAAAGACAACGGTTATTGTCTAGTCGAGCGTTGTGTCATAGAGGATATCAATGAAAATAGGCTTCATTAAAATGCAATTTAGGGGGAATATATTTTAGAATAGTAATTTTTGGAGATCGGGTGTTTAAAAAATAAGAAAATATTTTAAGTTTACGTATAAATGTGAATTTTGAAAAAAAAAATTATTTTTGAAAAAATTAAGCCCGGGATTAAATAACTTCTTGCTATAAGAGAAGATAACCCTACAATTTTTAAATGCAATAATAATTAAAGATGATACTAGTCTAGAATTATAAGAGGAAAAAGAGGCAGCAATAATAGATCTTTACTTCATATTCTTTTAATTTATGGAACGGGTAGGATTGCATCTTCTTACAAGAAATGTTTTATATGTATTATTTTATAATGTAATCTAAATAAATAAAATATCCTATCTATTGTAGCAAAGAAAGACAAGACAACGCACGTTGGTTTCCTCAAGTATTGTCAAAATTGAATTTCTCACTTACCCGTTTGATTTGAAAATTTTAACACTGTACCAAGAATCAATCCAATTATACTTTAAAAACTAGGACCATGCCGGCTGTATGGGCCACACACATACAAGGGCTGGGTGATTATTATTATTTTTTTTTAATTTTTTTTTTCAAATAATCACCCACCCCCATCCCACCCACGTCGGATGTGTCTGGCCTGTACAGACCCCGTGCCAGCATTTTCCTAAAAACTATAAGATGAAACTTGATTTATTGGCTGGATCCATTAGGAACAAATTGAGCTACCCACGAGTTGATTAGATTTATTATTTTATTTTATTTATTTATGAAAGAGCAACTGGGTATTGCTTGACTTCAATTTCAACTCCATATTCATCTTTTAACCTTAAATAATGGTAGTTGATGCTACCAAAAAATATCACCTGAAAATCTCTAGCTTGATGATTGGGATGGAACACGAACTGCGCATTCTGGTACCTGAAACAAAGGCAACGGGGTTTGTGCTCGTCGCCTCTCCGATGCTTAAGTCAGACAGGGAATTTTATGCGTGAGGCTATAAACTGAGGATAATAATGAAGAACGTACCTTTGGAATGAGCACAAATTGTGTATTTATAGGTGTTAGTGGTTGAGTCCTAGGAGGACTGATTCTGCCACAATCCTTCTACTCGTAGGAAAAGGAGTTGGTGTTTCACCTCATGTATTTAAATCACTGTTTAAGTCAAAGAAGAAGTCTAAGAAGGTAGGGATTGTGTTCAAGGTAGGATTAGTGCTTCCATAGGTCACATATGGAAGTTGACGAGTCATGACCTATACCCCGACCTCAAATACCCAAACTGGTTTTGGTGTTTTTAGATGATGATAAGGTCGGGGTTGGAGGTGTGATCGGGGTTCGATAATAACGAGATCTGGAATCATCACTGGCCCCCGTGCATCGAGGTCGTAGAGGCCGTCTCATTCTGGTCTATGAGCGAAGATGTAGAGGCATGAACATCCAGATGTTTCTCCACGTGTCGAGTGTTGGATGGGATGTCAGTGAACGATCTCAGATGGCCGCCATGTGTAATGTCAGAGCACGACCTTAGATTCTCGCCACGTGTCTTGGTCCAAGGGATGAGATTGCATGACCGTTGGTATTCCTCAGTCCCCTATAAATATCCAATTTTCACTCTCATTTTCTCACTTTTAACTCTCAACTCCCAGTAAATTGAGCTCGAGTTCGGGGATTAGTAGGGTTTGTGAGCGACTATCCACAGAGGTAAGAGTTCGAGCCCTTAAGTTGTTTTATTTGATTATAGCATAATGTCGAGTAGTGGTAGCACAGGTTCAAGTAGTAGTGACAGTAGTCAGGCTCCTAGGGACTCAAACTATAGTGATAGGCCTGAAGATGTAAATACATCCATTATACCTATGGCCATCCCCATTAACTCTCATAGCGACGTCCTGACCTATCCCAAGGAACCAACTAGGTATAAAGAACATGTAATTATTAAAATAGCTAGAGAATTCGGGGTCATGCTAATTTGTGATATTAGAACCCCAGGGCCAACTGAGACCGTGTTAAGAGCTCGAGAGGGGGAGATGACCTTTTTTAGGGATGCTCTTAAGGCCGGGCTTAGGTGGCCTCTTCACCCATTTTTCATTCATTTTCTGACCTCATACTACCTGTGTCCGAGTCAACTAGCCCCGAACGGTTGGAGGTTGTTAGTGTATTTCTTCATATTATGTAGATGTCTCGAGGTTGAGCCTAGGGTCGACCTACTTCGAATGGTGTTTGATATGAAGTTTTCCTAGGGGTATAATTGTTTTGTTTATTTATCAACAAAGGGGGGGGGGTTTAGAACTCCTGATACCCCGAGCTCACTTAGAGGTTGGAAGGAGCGTTTCTTTTTTGTGAAACCTCAAGACCTCGATCATCCATTTAGCCCGAGGTGGGAAATCCCTAACAAGGATAGGTTTAACGAAGGTCAGGCCTATTTTGAGGTTTTAGAGAGAGATAGGCTGAGGTTAGTGAACTACGACCCCTTTTGCAGACAAGATCGATTTCTTGCTTGAAGACGACACCCTCGACCTTGCTAACGTGAAAGGCCTCGAGGGTACGATCTTTCTTTTTATGCATTATTTGATATTTCATGGATAATCATCGACCTATAATTCGAGCTAATGCCTTTACATTTTTGTTTGTAGAATTCGAGATGTCTTTCGATCCATCAGCTCTCTTGGAGAACGTTCATAAAAAGGCCAAGGGCCTGAAGTCAAAAGCCTCGACAACGGCTTCGTCCAAGGGGAAGAAGCGGGCATGGGAGGTCGCTCGTCCAACCATGGTGGATTTGGGGCAGAGTTCACAAAACCCGACCCCTTCGAAGCAGCCAACCCCTCAACCACAAGTCCTCGAACCCCTTGTTATGGGTCAGACCTCTTGGCTGATGATGACGACCATATGCCCACGAAGTCGCTCGAGGAGTACGCCGAATGTGCTCTTATTCAGGGCATAGTTGAGAAATATGAGAAGGAGGTCGATATAAACGAGGGAGTTCGGACTCTAGAGCTCCTTACACTGAAGGAACGTTTTTAATATGAATGCTCGTGTAGCCCTGATCGGTTTCATAATTTGTACTCACGTCGAGCTTTATACATGTTTTTGCAGACACTAAGTGTCGCTCGAGGTCTTGGGCTCAAGGGTTTGAATTCTTCAGATCGCATAGCCGAGCTCGAAGTCAAGAGCGAGGTTGTGTTCAAGAGGGCCAAGGAGCTGGAAGAGGCCCTGGAGGCGGCCAAGGTGGACCTCAAGAAGGCGGAGGACGAGGTCGAGTTTGCAAAGGGCGAAGCAAAGGAAGCGAAGCTCGAGCTCATTCACTCGCGAAGCTCTTTTGAGGCGGAGCTTGCGAGGGTTCAAGCTGAAACCCGAGCTCAGGCCATCGATGACTTCAAGAAGTCTGATGAGTTCAAGACTCTCCTGGGTCAGTATGGGTCCGGCTCGTACTACTATGGTTTGCGTCTAGGTCGGTCGTTCCTCAGGATGAAGCTCCCCGAGGATTTGAAGTCTATAGTGGAGGAGCTAAAGACTGTGAACGAGCTCGCTAAGGACCTCGAGCTATCCTCCTCCGAGGGTGATGGGGATGATGAAGATGACGATGCTGGAACCCCCGACAATGGAGGGGGTAGTGACCACATCGACCTAGACTAGGCCTTTCCCGACCCCGAGTTTTGTAATAATTTTTCTTTTGCTGATGTTGTCTGCCCGATCTGGGCTTATGTACTTTGGTTTTTTAATATATGCAAGTTTATTGCCCGAATTGGGCCTCTGTCTTTTATCAGTTCATGCATTTTATTATTCAGATCGTGTGTTGATCTTGTATTGTAATTTTGAACTCATTATAGTTTAGAGTTTGGTTGTTAGGGAATGTGTCCTAGTCTTTAAACTTATAGCCTGTGCGCGTAGAGTATTTCGGGTGTCTTTTTTCTGAGTTCAGTGATGTACCTTTGGGAGAAGTTAGATCGCGCACTAGTGTTGAACTCTTGTTCATATTGAGGGTTGACCCCAACATTTAAGTTCGGTGATGTACCATTGGGGGAACTAGATCGTGCACTAGTGTTGAACTCTTGTTCATATTGAGGGTTGACCCCAACATTTAAGTTCGGTGATGTACCATTGGGAGAACTAGATCGTGCACTAGTGTTGAACTCTTGTTCATATTGAGGGTTGACCACAACATTTAAGTTCGGTAATGTACCATTGGGGGGAACTAGATTGTGCACTAGTGTTGAACTCTTGTTCATATCGAGGGTTGACCCCACCATTTAAGTTCGGTGGTGTACCTTTGGGGGAACTAGATCGTGCACTAGTGTTGAACTCTTGTTTATATCGAGGGTTGACCCTACCATTTAAGTGGGCAACTATATTAATATTGACCCGACCTCGATCTTAAAATTTATACATTGCCAAGCATTCTGGGATCTTTTAAGGTCGGGGATAACTGCAGCGTCATATGCATTATGACCCGACCTCGAGCTAAAGATTTATTCGTTTAACGTCATTCTGGGATCGATGAGGTTGGGCTTATATGCTCGACCTATATTAGCTTGAGGTCGTGTGTGGTATCGGTAAATATATTAGCTGCATGCGCGGGGCATGGCCTTACGCTAATTTAGTAAAAGGTTTTTGGTTGCATGCGCGGGGCACGACCTTATGCCAATTTTAGTAAAGGTATTAGCTGCATGCGCGGGGCACGACCTTATGCTAATTTAGTAAAAGGTTTTTGGCTACATGCGCGGGGCACGGCCTTATGCTAATTTTAGTAAAGGTATTAGCTGTATGCGCGGGGCACGGCCTTATGCTAATTTAGTAAAAGGTTTTTAGCTGCATGCGCGGGGCACAACCTTATGCTAATTTAATAAGGATCAATATCATAAAGAAAACTTCTTGTGTCATTTAAAAGGCTCGAGAGCGTTGCATACCCGAGCTCATTTGAGCATGAGTTAACTGGGCATTAGAGCCCGAAAAGTAAAAACGAAATTAAGAAAATATGAAGCGGGCATGCAAGCCCTAAAGGAAAATTAACAGCTATAGCTAATCACTTGTAATATATTTTCAGATTGTTGGCGTTCCATGGCCTTGGGAGTAGATTCCCTGATGTATCTCTGAGGCTATAAGCTCCCCCTTTAAGTTTTCTTATGACCTCGTAGGGTCCTTCCCATGTTGGCCCAAGTTTCCCTGGTTGGTGCGTGGCGGCTTCTGCTTTCCTTAGGACAAGATCGCCGGCTCTAAATCTCCTGTTCTTGACCTTCTTGTTGAAGTGCTTCGCCGTTCTATTTTGGTAACTTGCAGTCCTAAGGGAAGCTTGCTCCCTTACCTCCTCGAGTAAGTCGAGATGTTCGGCAGTCTGTGTCTCCTTATTTGTCTCAAGCTTTCTTATTGTGGGGAGGCTAACCTCAATTGGAATGGTAGCCTCAAGTCCAAAAGCTAACATGAATGGCGTTTCACCAGTTGCTGTCTTGTGTGAAGTCCTATATGCCCACAGTATCGAAGGCAGCATGTCAGGCCAGTCACCTTTGGCGTCTCCTATCCTTGTTCGGAGGTCTTGCAATATGATCCGATTAGTTACTTCAGCTAACCCATTACTTTGTGGGTGTGAGACCGAGGTCAGGCGATGATCAATCCCATTGCTGGCGCAGAAGTTCTTGAACTGGGGATTGTCGAATTGTCTCCCATTATCTGTGATGAGGACTCTTGGTATCCCGAATCTGCATATGATGGACTTCCATATAAATGATCTGAGCTTCGGTTCTAAAATTGTTCCTAGAGGTTCGGCTTCTACCCACTTTGTAAAATACTCCACTGCCACAGCTACAAATTTTAATTGTCCTCGGGCTAAGGGAAAATGCCCAAGAATATCAACTCCCCGTTGCTCGAAGGGAGCTGAGTAGTGAATGGATGTCAGTTCCTCAGCAGGAGTATGTATGATGTTGCCAATCCTTTGGCACTTGTCGCACTTCCGAACGTAATCTGGGCATCTTTCTTCAGACTTGGCTAGTAGTATTCATACCTTATCAACTTATGTACCAGAGCTCGGGCTCCTTGGTGATTCCCACAAATGCCTTCGTGAATTTCAGTCATTGCTTGAAGGGACTCGGAGGGTCTAAGACACCTTAGATAAGGGAGTGTAAGACTTCTGTGGAACAGGACTCCTTCGATTAAGCAATATCTAGCAGCTCTATACCGAATGCTTTGGGCGAGCCGAAGGTCTGCAGGAATGTTGCCATTACTTATGTAATCAACTATTGGATCTATCCAGGAGGGCTCATGGTCGATGTCCATGATTGTTGGTCTCTGGGCTATACTTAGTTCTGCAACCATCTTGATGTGCACGGTTTTATTGAGCTCGTCAACGCCCATGAAGACGAGTCTGGATAATGCATCGGCTTTGGCATTTTCGGCTCTGGCTACCTTCAGAATTTCACAACTTACGAACTGCCTCTGGAGGTCATGTACTTTCAAACAATATAAGCTCATTTTTTCATCCTTTCTTTCGAAAGACCACACGATTTGCCTGACCACTAGCTGCGAGTCACTGAAAACTTTGATGCGCTTGCACTCAAGATTTTTCGCGAGTTCTAGGGCAATAACAACAGCTTCGTACTCTGCCTCGTTATTGGTAGCCTGGAATTCAAATCTGAGAGCGCATTGTATCTCTGTAATCTTGTCCGGACTGGTGATAATAATGTCGGCCCCCGAGCTCGAGCTATTGGATGCTCCATCAACAAAAATTTTCCATATTCCTGAGGTCGAGTTTGGGCTCCCGGTAGGTGTTTCTGAGGATCTCGGGGTGAGCTCTACTATGAAGTCGGCCAAAGCTTGGGCCTTGATTGCAGGCCGTGGCTTGAATTCTATGTCAAATTCGACGAGTTCAATTGCCCATTTCAGCAGTCTTCCTGAGATGTCCGGCTTCTGAAGTATATGTCTGAGAGGTTGGTTGGTGAGCACAACAATTGGATGTGACTAGAAGTATGGCCGTAATTTTCTAGCAGCTACTACTAAAGCAAGGGCGAGTTGTTCTGCAAGTGTATATCGTGTTTCTGCATCAAGGAGCACTTTACTTACATAGTAGATAGGTTGCTGAACTCTTCCTTTTTCCTTTACCAAGATACCGCTTACTGTGTTCTGAGAAACTGCCAAGTATAATAGCAGCGTGTCACCGGGTTCGGGTTTAGTAAGGACTGGAGGTGTTGACAATGTCTGTTTAAGCTCCTGAAAGGCTAAGTTGCATTCCTCGTTCCAGTTGAACCCCTTATTTTCCCTAAGTAGTTTGAAAAAGGGGGGGCACCTATCAGCTGCCAGAGAAACAAACCTGTTAAGTGCTGCTATGCGACCTGTCAACTTCTGAATGTCCCTTTTGCATTTAGGGGCCTCCATACTTATCAGAGCTTGGATTTTATCGGGATTTGCCTCTATTCCTCTGTGCGTGATCATAAAACCCAGGAATTTTCCAGATGCCACCCCATATGCACATTTTGCCGGGTTGAGCTTCATGTTGTACCTCCGTAACGTAGCAAACACTTCCTCTAGATCAGAAACATGGTTACTCGACTATTTGCTCTTAACCACCATATCATCCACATACACTTCGACTATTTTCCCAATTAGCTTAGCGAAGATCTTGTTCACTAACCTTTGATATGTTGCTCCAGCATTCTTCAGACCAAAGGGCATGACCTTGTAGCAGTAGATGGCTGAATCTGCCATGAACGAGGTCTTCTCTTGATCTTCTTCTGCCATGAGAATTTGGTGATACCCCGAGAAAGCATCCAAGAAGCTGTACAACATATGACCTGACGTGCTATCTACGAGATTGTCAATTCTGGGCGGGGGATAACTGTCTTTGGGGCATGCTTTATTCAGATCTATGAAGTCAATGCAAACTCGCCACTTTCCATTAGCTTTCTTGACAAGAACCACATTGGCAAGCCATTCGGGATATTGTACCTCTCGAACGAACTGTGCATTAAGGAGTTTGGTAATCTCCTCTTTTATGACTTCTCGTCTTTCCGGTGCAAACTGCCTCTTCCTTTGCTTCACAGGTCTTGCTTTCGGGTTCACGTTAAGTCTATGTACTGCAACCTCTGGATCAATTCTAGGCATGTCCTCAACATTCCAAGCGAATACATCAATGTTTCAGGAGAGACAGCTTAAACGTTCAGCCATGATCTCTGCATCTAACCCCCGACCAATTGTCACTTTTCTTCCAGGCTCGATCTCGACCTCTTCCAATCCTTCTACCGGAGCCAGCCTTCCGTGATTTTCGTGCTCGAGCTCGAGCTCTGTAACTTGCGTGATGTCATTTTTTATTTTCGAACATTGGTCACATAACACTGTCGGGCCACGGTTTGGTTGCCTCGGACTACCCCGATGCCATTAGGAGTAGGGAATTTCATAGCCAGGTGAAAAGTTGAGATAATAGCTTGAATTCTGTTGAGCATTGGTCTTCCTAATATGGCGTTGTAAGCCATTGGCGTACAGACGACTTCAAAGGTAGTGATCTGCGTTACCTGCTTACTTTCAGTTCCCAATGTTAAGGGTAACCCGACGATACCTTCTGGGGTGATGACCCCACCTCTGAACCCTTGCAGGGGTGTTTTCACTGGCTTTAGTTGTTCGGACGAGATCCCCTTTTGAACAAAAGCTTCGTGAGACAGTACGTTTGCTGCACTTCTGTTATCTACCAGAATTCTCTTGATTTCAAAGTTGGTGATGATGGCCGATATGACAAGGGCATCATCATGAGGGAATGCTATGCCTTCCAAGTCATCCATTCCGAAACTGATGTCCTCTGTACGACCAAGATCTGGTCTTGAGATGAGCGGCGGCTGTTTGGCATATTGTTTTCGCCCACTACTAGAGTCTCCTCCCGAGGCTGTTCCTCCGACAATGATATTGATAGTGCTTGCAGTTGGTTGCTTGTTTCCCCGATCCTTAGGGCCTTTTCCCCCATTCTGGTTATTCCTCGGACGTTTGTCATTGTTAATGTAAGAGCTCAAAAATCCTCTTCTTATAAGAGCTTCGATTAACCGCTTTAAGGCCAGACAATCTTCTGTGGTATGGCCGTGATCTCTATGGAAATCACAGTATTTGCTCTTGTCACAAGTATCGGGGGGAGACCGCAATCGGGGAGGCCATTTCAGTTCCCTAGAGTCCTTGATTTCCATCAGGATGTTGGACCTCGAAGTGTACAGGTGGGTAAAAGCTGTTGAGGGTGGATCTTTTCTTGGTTTGACCCTAGGTGTCTCTTTACTTAAGTTGGACTCATGTGGCCTTTTCTAATCCAACCTCCCTGATGAGGTAACTTCCCTTTTTGGGGTCATGGTTTCTTCCATATTGATGTATTTCTCAGCCCGTGTGAGTAGCTCGGTTACAGACTTCGGTGGGGTTTTAGACAAGAACTTTTTGAACGCTTCGCACTTAATGGCGTAAGTCAGAGCTGAGACTGCAGCTGTGATATGTAGATAGGGGATCTGAAGCCTTTCTTTGTTGAACCTGGTCATGACACTACGCAGTGTTTCGTTGGGTCCTTAACGTATCTGCATGAGCGATACAGCTGTCTTTCGGATTTTTTTGCTGCTTGCAAAGAAAGTGGAGAATTTGTCAGCCAAATCTGAGAAGGAGGTGATGGAGTTCGGTTCCAATGTGGAAAACCAATCTCTAGCCGCATTCGTGAGGGTTTGAGGGAATGCCTTGCACATTACCGCATCTGGTGCAACCTGTAAGTTCATGATATCCGTGTAGACATTGAGATGGTTGATGGGGTCGGTTGTCCCGTCGTACTCCTTTATCCAAGGATACTTGAACCTATAGGGAATGGGGTATGAGAGGACTTCTGGAGTGAATGGTGTATTGGGGGTGAACCCTGTTGCTGCTTGAGTATTTTGTTGCATACCTGCTACTATCCCTTCTTGAATAGTTCTTGCAAGTTCGGCGGAGTCTATTGTAACGGACCTTGAACCTGATGCAACTTGTGGTACCCCTGAGGTTCCAACCCCATCGTCATCATAGGTTGCATGATGAACTCGAGTCCGGGCATCTGCCATAAAGCCACCTTCAGGTGTTGGGGTGTGAGATGGATGCGAATTTCTCTGATTTAGCAGTTGGGTCAATGCAACCACCTGCTGGCGAAGTTCCTCAAAAGCTCCGGCGGAAACAACAGCTTGAGGAGGTGCTGGCATCTCCGACGACTCTTCTTGAGGCATATGGTGAGCCTCAGGAGGTGGAGGGTTATCCGGGACGGATGAGCTAGCTGGAGGAAGACCTAAACGTGTATTGACCATGGCTTTTGGTAGCGAAGTTCCCACAGACGGCGCCAATGATGCTACCAAAAAATATCACCTGAAAATATCGAGCTTGATGACTGGGATGGAACACGAACTGCGCCTTCCGGTACCTGAAACAAAGGCAACGAGGTGTGTGCTCGTCCCCCCTTCGATGCTTAAGTCAGACAGGGAATTTTATGCGTGAGGCTATAAACTGAGGATAATAATGAAGAACGTACCTTTGGAATGAGCACAGGTTGTGTATTTATAGGTGTTAGTGGTTGAGTCCTTGGAGGACTGATTCTGCCACAATCCTTCTCCTCGTAGGAAAAGGAGTTGGTGTTTCACATCATGTATTCAAATCACTGTTTGAGTCAAAGAAGAAGCCTAAGAAGGTAGGGATTGTGTTCAAGGTAGGATTAGTTCTTCCATAGGTCACATATGGAAGTTGACGAGTCATGACCTATACCCCACCTCAAATACCCGAACTGGTTTTGGTGTTTTTAGATGATGATAAGGTCGGGGTTGGAGGTGTGATCGGGATCAAGTAGTTGGGGTTCGATAATAACGAGATTTGGAATCATCAGTAGTTATTTCTATTAGAAACGAACACCAATTCATCTGGCCGGAATGAATGATAAAATTAATTTAAACAGTGGTCTATATACTTACAATTATAACGCTGAATTACCAAACCTTAGTAGTTTATGACACATGGTGACAGTTTTATATGTTAAACTGTGTTAATGTGTACTAATGACAATGGTTCATTTTTTAAAACCATTGTGGTAGACTGCCAAAGTGGCTGAAATGTGTAAAATCGTTGTCTATGCTATTAAGGACAACTATTAAGTTATATAACCGTCGTGAATAAGCGTTTCGACAAGGATATTCGAGTTTACAGCAATCAATGTCATTAAGGATATAAGACGACATCCGACTAGACAACGGATTTTACTCTCATTTAATAACTCGTAAAACCCGTTGTCTTCGCAAAGATTTTTGGTAGTGTACTTTATTGATATTAGAATTTGCTAGAGATAACAGTTAGTGTCTAGTCGGGCGTTGTGTCGTAGAGGATATAAGACAACGGTTTAATGTCGCTTCACATGTTGGTCATCACCAACGTAAATAAATAATGATGTGTAATGTGTATACGCACATACAGTTCTCTAACAATTATGGGCTCACGATTATTTTAATTGTGAGCTCTATCTCTTGTATATAAGAGGATTATCAATCATAATGTCAAAATTACTGTACTTACTACTTATAGCATTGCCAATATTTTTACTCTATAACTCTTCGACTCATTCCGTTCTCTGAATTTAAAACTTTGAAAGGACGACTGAGTTGCAAATTGTCAACAAACCTATCAACACGTGAAGTATGGGTCAGCCCATAAATGTAAAATAAAGCAATTGAAAAGGTCAAACATTCAAATGCTCACGCCGACATTCATTGTTGGATGGTTGACTAAGTGAGATGTAATTGTTTCATAAACAAAGAAATGCATTAGTCATTAATTTCACAACTTTCACCCACAAACACTTTTATTAGCCCCCGTTTGAGCCCCAATACCTAAAAATGAAAATGGGGGGAATAATATTTTTTAGAAAAATGAGTGATTGAAAAAGAAGGAAAAGTTTTCGATTTACGTATAATATTATTTTATGAAAGATTGTGTGGTTGAAAATAAGAGAGAAAAAATGGAATGTAATGTAATTTAATTTAATGGGGATCAAACGGGGGCTTAATATCGCACTACTTGTCTTTTACAAAGATAATAGGAATATAATTTAGGTCAGGGAGAAATATAGAGAGGAGTGGGAGTTCATCTAATAGGTTTAAGTTCAAATTTGATGCCCCAACTTGATTATTGTACCATTTGATTTTGACATCGCAATATAATTTCGAGGTGTCAAATATTAGTAAATAATTAAGTCGGGAGAGCAGATTTGGACTTGTGTATCATTATGTAAAAGAACAGAACAATCGTATTTCACTAAATGATTAAACTTCATGGCAATTTTAAGGTGCCAAAATTTTAGATATGAGAAGTCGAGCCGGGACAACAAATATGAGCATTAAAGTCTCAAGTTATTTGTAACTTATTTTTATGTTTGATTAATACCTATAATATTGTTGCCTGTTTAGAAGAGGAAACTATGTGACATATACTTCACTCTTTTGATTTCCTATACCTTCTTCTGACTCACAAGGACAACACTATAGGTTTGAGAGCTTATTTTTATTTTATTTTATTTTCATTCATGCTTTCTTTATAATATTGGATAATACGACGAAAAAAATTAAATTCTAATTCATTACATTGTCTAAGAAAGTTGAATGAATTGTTCCAAACATCTTTGGAGTAGGTTATGATGTTGCACAAGAAACAAATGTTAAATATATCATGTAAAAAAAATTTGGGAAAATTAAACAAGAAAATTGAGATGCATATAGACATTATCCAAATAAAATCTTAGATCAAATTATTATATGAGCATAAATTGGACCTTATCAATAAATTCTTAATCAATCATAACATAATTATCTCAAGCAATTCCCAATAACAAAACTATGAGCACGTTTGAATCCCAAAATTCATTTTGAAATAGTATTTTCATGAAGAATATGCATGAATAAAAAATAAGGAAAAATTTTGGGTTTGAGTGTAATAATATTTTATTAAAAAATGTGAGAAAAATGTATTTTGAAGATAATGGGGACCAAACAAGGGCTATATAGCATGAATCACATACAATCTATAACAAGGTTCTCTTAAACACCCCTATTGAATTAGAGCCTAAATGACTCGAGCCAAATCTATACAGAACTACAAAAACTATATAGGTTTAATATTATCAGTGCCAATTTAAAAGTGTTACAAATTAAGTCGAACTGGTGTAAATAGTCTATAAGCAGAGTTGAGATATATTGGCACGAACTTGTTATTTCTTGACATTCCTTCTAATACATTATTGACACTTACGTACACTATCCATTGTTAGCAAATTAGAAGATGTCAACATATTTTCTCATGCTTCATCTTCTCACTTCAAGAGAAGATGTAATTTGTCAAGATATCTGATAGGTCCAAATTGTAATTGGCTAGTTCCCTGTTGAAAATCATATTTATTGAATTGTAATTAAAGTCAAAGAGTCAGGGGTTGGTTGTATATGTCTCGAAGGAGATAAAGAAGTCAAAGACGAAATAAAGAGAAGAAATCACCTTAAAATTGCTCACTGGCCTCGTGAAGAGTGATGAATAAACATTTCGTATAACATGGCATCTCGAATAGCAAGAAATAAATCTCACGCGATGAGGCATCTCAAAGAATGAAGAATAAACATCTCGCATGGCGAGAGATAAATATCTCGCATAACGAGGCATCTTGAAAAGTGAAGAATAAATATTTCGCGTAGTGAGGCATGTCGAAGATGATGCATGGAAAGGCTTCTTTTGTAAGGACAAACAAGTCTGACTGGGCCACAAAGATGCTCATTTTTCAAGGGCAAATATTTCAAGATTTAGCTTCTTCCTTTATTTAAGAAACGAGGACTCTAAGATACTAAACCTTTCTTTATCGGTTGTACTACATATACATAATATATTTAAGTAATGATTTATGTACATATGATATGGTGATATATGATTGGGTCTGAATTTCTTCAACCAAAAAAATAATAATGATAGTAATAAATCCACTCTATTTTTTATAATTCATCTGTATGTAAACTATTATATAATTGTTTATGTACAAGTAGCATTATTTTTCCTTCATTCATGGAACTAGGACCCATAGAATGTTGTCTCTGATAATAAGAAGTACAATTATTAAGGGCTCGTCTTTTTTTTTTTTTTAAGCAGAGACATCTACAAAAGTAAATGAAACGCAATAAATCAGTAAGTACTACTTCCCATACAAATAAAAACTAGTCTATAAACATTTAAAGCTGGACAGTCCATGTCTGTCAATCTGTACAAGTGCCATCATCTGGAGTTAGGACTCGTCTTCAATTATTAAGAAATCCATGAGCTAGAGCTTGCCTTCAATAAATAAGGAATCCACGAGCTAGACCCTATTTGCAATTACTCATGGGCTCGCCTTCAGTTAGTAAGAAAACCACAAGCTATGGCTCGCCTTTGAAGATGTGAGGTCTACAAGCTACTCCTGGTCATGCAAGGTCTTAGAGCTTGCATTGAATGATAGAGATGAGGATCAAAACGACCTTTAAATAATAGAGATTTGGGCAATGTATTTTGTCGTATATTCATCGTACTTTCTCGCAACCTTGAATTGCGTGTACAATGTGCCTAATCATTGAACAGTAATTGTTGAAAGTAAAACTCGCAGAAGAGAAAATATAGTTGGTCATTGCTTCCCACTCTACTTGTTAATTTGATGGTTATCAAATAATTCAGCCACGTCCAAGAGAATTTGAGCTTCCTCTCTGTAATTTTTAATGTAGTAGCAGGTGGCAACTATACTTCAAATCACTGAGATTCAAAAATCGCAATATTTAATTTCGTATTATACATCTCTAGATATTGTTGGATCTAAATGTTCACTATATTATATTTTGCAATATCAAAAATGCATCGAAGAGAAAACAAATTTGAATTCCTACTAACATATAATTCTACATCAAGCCACTACCCATTTCATTTCACACCCATTCACTCAAAATGAAAATTATAAAGTTCCTAATCCTCCATTTGATTCTCATTTTTATAAGAATGAGAATGAAAAATATATTCATTACGGAGACTCATCTAAGAGAGAGAAAATCAAATATGGTAACTTGATGTGATGGATAACGATCATATTTTAAATTTTTTTGCCAAAGAATGGAAAACAAACACGATCTAAATTAGTAACTTGTAACCTCCCCCGTCACCCCACCCCACAATGGGAATAAAAAACAAGCATTCTCAATTGGAAAAATCGGACAGCAGATTTGTCATCAATTTAACCGAATAAAGTATTAACAATTTAGTCAATGCAAGGAAAATACATACACCCCATTAATTCATCAGTCTCCATCACCCCTTCTTTCAACCCAAACTTCACAACAATGGTTAACAAGAACACGAAATCTCACATCGCAAAATCTCACATCCAAGTAAACCACCAAAATCCTCCTCCCACCACCATCGCCGCCTCCTTCTCCGCTGTGGCTGCATGGCTTCCTCTTTATATACTACCACCACCACCACCACCACCACCACCACCATCTCCCTCTTTCTCCTGTATTCTGCACTTCTGCCTTACCCTACACTTTCTGGCCGAGTTTTCAATCACTCTATAACTCCAAACTTCACAGCTTCTTTTCTTCAATTCGTAGACCATTCTGGTGCGTTCTTGGCTTCAAAAAGTGGATCTTTCCAGGCCCGAATAACAAATTCCAAGCAAGAATCACAATCCTACTACTTAGTCATAATTCATGTCCTATCCAACACTATAGTTTGGTCTGCCAATCGCAATACGCCTATTTCTGAATCTTCCGAGCTACGTTTTTCGCCCGATGGGCTAACTCTATACAATGAAACGGGCCACTCCATCTGGTCAACGCCGAGCAAAAAAAGACCCTCTTCTGTTTCATCTTTGCAACTGCTAGAATCAGGGAATTTGATCATGGTCGACGGTATGAATAAAACTGTGTGGGAAAGTTTCGATTCCCCGACTGATGTGATTGTGATGGGACAAGAATTACTCGTCGGAAAATCACTGGTGTCTTCTGTAAACGAAGAGGATTTATCAGAAGGTAGTTATAGATTTGTGATTGGTGAAAATGATGCAATATTGCAATGGAATAGGATGACATATTACAAATTGTCAATGGATACGAAGGCTTTCAGGGACACAAGTCTCGCGGTTGAGTACATGGTAATGAATTTCACTGGAATGTATTTGATGGGCTCAAATGGTACTGTAGTTGTAATACGAGTTATCTTGCATAATTCTAATGCTGTTACTGATGATTCCTCTACTTTTCGAATCCTTAAGCTGGATCCTAATGGTGTTTTCAGTATTGTAAAGATAGATGCAACGGATAGATCCCAAACTCCAGAATTCATGGGTCCAGCTGATATATGCAAAGTTCCATCTATATGCAGAAGTCTTAATGTTTGTACCAATGGAGGAATATGCCAGTGTGCACCAGGATTTCACACTGATCCGATGATGAAAAATGGCGATTGCGTGCCTGCTGATAATTCTTTGGATCTGCCTGATTCCTGTGATGGCTCCTCGTCATCAAATGGTACTACAATAAAGTATACGAGTATGAGGGATAATTTGGATTATTTCTCCAATGATTTTATGGATCCTATTTTGCGTAATGTGACTGTTTCAGTTTGTCAGGATCTTTGCTCTAGAAATTGTTCTTGTTTGGGCATTTTCCACAGTCAGGACTCGGGATCTTGTTATGCGATTCAAAACTATTTAGGTTCCTTTATGATGAAGTCCAATCCAGCTAGAGATAAGGATCGTCTGGGATACATTAAAGCAATAGTGGTCGGAAATCCAAATGGTAATTCGGAGGATAAGAAATCCAATTTCCCTGTTTTGGCAATGGTTCTGTTACCATCATTAGGGGTTTTGTTAATTGCCATGGTTCCAACTATAATTTGGTTGAGGAGGAGGAGGAGGAGGAGAAAGTGGGCTAGAAATGTAAATAAAAAGACAGGCCGTGCCAATTCTTCATCCTCTGCAGAGGGAGAGTTTGAATTTTCTGCGATTCCTGGTCTACCGGTGAGGTTTAACTACGATGAGCTCGTGGTGGCAACTGAAGATTTCAAGACTCGGATTGGTTCTGGTGGATTTGGGACAGTGTACAAAGGTACTCTTCAGGATGGAGCCGATGTAGCTGTGAAGAAGATTACTTGCTTGGGAGCTCAAGGGAAGAGGGAATTTCTATCTGAGATTGGCATAATTGGAAAAATTCATCATGTCAATTTGGTTAGATTAAAAGGCTTTTGTACACATGGGGGGCAAAAGTTTCTAGTCTTCGAGTACATGAATCGAGGCTCGTTGGATCGTAGTCTTTTTGGCAATGATGGACCTGCTTTGGAATGGCAAGAGAGATATGAAATTGCCCTTGGAACAGCAAGAGGGCTAGCATATTTGCATACTGGATGTGAACACAAGATCCTCCATTGTGATGTAAAGCCAGAGAACATTCTTTTACACGACAAATTACAAGTAAAAATATCAGATTTCGGGCTCTCAAAACTGCTTAGCCCTGAGGAATCTGGTTTGTTTACAACACTAAGAGGCACACGGGGGTACCTAGCACCTGAGTGGCTGACTAGCTCGGCTATATCAGATAGGACCGACGTGTATAGTTACGGAATGGTATTGCTTGAAATCTTGAGAGGCAAGAAGAATTCCTCGGCTCAAACCCGAAGCAATAACATTTCAGGAAACAATATCAACACCGGTGATAACCGGTCCTCATCTTCGTCAGGAGAATCTGGACATCGACTAATATACTTCCCCCTCTATGCATTGGAAATGCACGAGGAAGGGAGGTATTCGGAGCTCGTGGATCCAAGACTTGGTGGAAAGGTGAGAATGGAGGAAGTGGAGAAACTAGTAAGAGTAGCTCTTTGTTGTGTGCAGGAAGAGCCATCACTAAGGCCTTCTATGTCTAATGTTGTTGGGATGTTGGAAGGCATTTTGCCTTTGGGGGAGCCGAGGATCGAATCCTTAAACTTCTTGAGGTTTTATGGGAGGAGATTCACTGAAGCATCTAGATTGGAAGAAAACAATGAGCAGAATGAGGTTATTTTGTACAGACAGCCATTAGGTAACAGTAGCACCACTGGCTCATACAATTCTTTCTCCTATATGTCATCACATCAACTTTCAGGTCCTAGATAGTGTTTTTTCTGTGGATATGTGTTCATGTTCATTCCCTCGATATGTAAAAGAAATTTATGTAGTCGACATCAAATTTATTGAGAGTTCATTCACAAGATTTGTCTACCATGCCTTCTCACCAGCGTTCTAAGATTTTAAATATTAACTGAGTAAACACATGAAAACTACAAAACAAGAACTATTTACATGTTCTCGACAAACATACTAACCAACACATGATGGGTGAGTCACTCTAGGAAATGGCGAGGTCAGCAATAAGTTATTTGTACATGTGAACAATCTTTCACATGTTCAGTTTCATTCAACTTGAGCACTCGACTCTTTTTTACACCTGGTCTCGCAACGTTCCTTAGCATGACAACATCGAGCTTCATTTGGTATGTTGTATTGTACTGAAGTGTATACTTTGTTAAGAATCATAAACCCCAATTTTATCGACATCAAATTCATTCTGGGTGAAATAATATATATCATAAAAATCCAACATAAGTAGATTATGTTTGCTCTAAGTATTGTTAAGAAGTGCACGTGTGTGATGTGTGCTACCAAAATTGAAGAGGCGTGTGTTGTGACTTATTAGTGGAGGTTTTTATTGAGATGGTGACATGTGGACTTATGGTAGCCGTAGGATGAAGATTTCTGGGGTGCTCAGTTGGCATAAACCTTCGTCTGGTCATTCCGATGAAATAACTGGTTTTTATTTGTTGTTTCCATTGAATTTTCATTCAGAAAGATTAATGGGAGGCCTTGAGAATCTGAGATAAATTCAATACGGGTTGTATTCTTGGAGTTTCTTGAAGGAGATAACCATGTTAATACTTTGATCTTCTGTTTCTTTGATAAGCCTACAATTGTCCTCTTTCTTTCCGAGTTTATTTTACCAATTTGTTGATTTTCAAAATGATTCTGTGTTTTTAGATAGTTAAAATGTATTTGATTGACATGAAAAATATCACCTAAAAAAGAAAATATTTTCCTTGTTTTGAGAAAAATAAAAACCACCTCCACCCAAGGAAAATATTTTCCTTAAAAACAAGGAAAATTAGGCATATTTTCAAAAGTTGAAAAATATTTTTCATGGAAAAAAATAGCAATCAAACACCCTAAGTAGGAATTTGGATGGAAAACTGATATTTTCTATGAAAAATAAATGTAATCAAATACATCATTAGTGTATCTTTCTGTGAAATAAATAGAACATGCTTTGTCAAAATTTTGGGTTGTAACTTTCTTAATAACTTCTACTAAATTTAAATTGATTTTTTTTATTTTTTTAAATTTTAATTATTACTTTTTTCTTTTTTTCTTTTTTTTTATTAAATGGGAGAAGGAATATTACTATCTGGGGGTAGAAATTAAAGACTAGTCTAATGCGACAACTATGTACTAAAAGTTGTAGATGATTCTTGGCTTGATGACAAATTCCAAGATATAAACTAAAAGCGATTGTATAGAAAAATATTTTCTTTCTTCTGTTTGAAAATATTATAAAAAATATTGGTAATATTTGCGGCTGAATTATGGAATAAACTTCAGGTCCAATATGTTACTAAAATTATTCGAAATAGATGTTACTTATTAACATGTGAGGTGCACAAGAACTTTTAATTTTTATAAATATTATTTTTTGTTATGGGTTGGTATAAACAAGATAATTCTATTGTATACGTAACTTTTCTAAAAGGGAAGTACTACATGTACATAATTATCTACATAATGGTATTTATAATTATACGTGACACTGAATACAACTTTAATTTCAAATTTCACACTTGCACATCAACAATCAAATAATAGTCACATTACATTATGGACACCAATACGTGCAATAATTATGTACAAGTAGAATTTTCCTTTTTAAAATATTTGAGAAGGAAGAGAATAGAAGGGGTTCATCTAAGAGGGCAAAAATAGAGAGAAAAATATAAGAATAGATGGATATAATTGTTGACCCTGTTTTCCGTAATGGTCACATGGACAATGGATGTCTGGCTCACTCGCAATCACACAAGCAAATTTTGACAAGTTTTTTTACTGGAGACACGGTCAGAGATGCACGGTTATGATGAATTGTTGAGGTGAAAAGCTTTATAAAACTATGACTGACTAGTCTATATAAATAAGCTATTGATGGTGAATAATATACACAAGAATGTTTCGCAAAAAAAGAAAAGCACATTGTATAGCTATCAAAAAAAGAAAAAAATAATAATAATAAGGAAAAAAAAAGAAAAAAGCAAAGCACATTATAAAGGAAATTTACAAATTTTAATCAGATTTTAATCTAAGTCAAAGTCAAACAATTAATATTAACCACATCTTTCAAGAGTCCCACAACTTTTCTATAATTCATTTATAATTGTTGAGTCTTTGCAAATCACATATAATTTATTTGGTATGTATCCAAGGGTGTGACATATTGAACAAATCATGTATAATTGCACTAGTCGTGTGCGACGCAGTTTGGCCTGTCGATTTGATACCTCTAATACGAAGTGACATCAAACTATGACTTGGCTTGGTGCGAAACTTGAGAAGCAATTTCACATAATGAAATTGTAAATGCCAACCACCTTGTGTCTTTGTTACTCGGCTTTTTCATCATTGATTTATTATTTATGGACGTTGAGTGCAGAAGTTTCTTCAAGCAATTATCTCGAGTGAACAACTAGGGCCGGCATGACTTTTAATGGGATCGTCATCGGCTGGTAAAAGTAAATTGGTGTTGAGTGCAGTGAGCACCATTAAAACAAGTGAAACTAAAACAGAAATTGCAGATAGAAGGAGTATTAAGATATGAGCAGCACTGTTTTTCACTTGTTGTGCAGACTTAGTTAAAGCAATGGCCATCAATGTTAAAGGGAATGAATAAGCTCACCATGTTACATTGAACTTCTTCATGGATTTCTTGAACAAGGTTGGTCTACATACCCGTTTCACATCAAATATAAGAAGAGGTTATCAGTACTCTAAGAGTGAAAACGTAAGTTTGAAGTATTGACCAATTTATTGACTAGCAATCACATCTATGGATTAAGACACGCTTCTTTCGATCCTATTTTAATTTATTTCGTTTAAACAAGCATAGATCAACTAAATGATATTTTTTTGTAACAATTAGGTCTTTAAGTGGATCAAATTTCGAACCTTATCTAATAACTATGATTTAAGAATTTCCAATTAGTCGAAGTGAAACTTAATATTTGTGGACAAGACCAATGGACGATGACCTTTAAGGTTGCTGCCTTGACTAATTTCGAACATGAAAATGACATGCACACCGTACACAAAATCTTGCACTATGCCAACTTGAAAGTCTTTATGCCATGAAAATGAAAGGTACAGATCACATGCACAAAACCAATTTGAATACCTCTAACAAAGTTGTTTATCTCTTTATGAACTCTCAATTTTAATCATTACCTCTGGTGGCTCGCCCATTTTTTTGTTCTATTTTGAATAATGCAATACATTTTGAATCTCGATATCATAATATTACGAAGTCGAACTAGTGTTTTAATTTAATTCTTGAATTTCGTGTATTCATATCTTAGTAGAATCCGTAATTGAGATCTCATTGGTCCAACGAAGTTTCGATCACTTGGCCAATTTAACCTCCGATGAAGGCGCAACCTCTTACGAAGAAGATGGGTCCCTCTCTAATGGCTGATCTTGCCATTGTCATCACCTCCAATAATTGAAGGTATGTTGACAGTTGTTCAAGGGGAAGTCGTCGTGGTCACAGATCATGGTAGCAGATGAAGAAGTCAACGAAGATTGGTTAGAAAAGAATCTATCACCTTATATATGTGTAGTGGGGTGTATTGTAGGGTTTATACACACACACACATTTGAAAAACAATAAGCACCTGATTTTTGAATAATAATAATAAAATAAATAAATAAACAAATAAATAATTAGTACCTAATTTTTAAAAATGAAACTTAGCCTTTGTTTGGTGAGAATCAAAATCGGAAATTGTTGACACATAAAAATTCAGCCCAAATCGAACGGCCCAAGGAATGAAGCCCAATTGGAGGGTCCCCAAATCAGATAGCCCAAAGAACGAAATCCAATCAAACAATTCAAGACGAAGGCCCAAATAAGGAGGCCCAAGAACGCGGTAACACCATCGCCCAAGTTTGCAAGTCGCCCAGAATCTGAGCGAATGGAGTGCCATGCAGTCGCCCAGAGCTGTTACTCTATTCTAGCCCAAACCTTTAAGTCGCCCAAGGTCTTAGCAAACATAAAGTGTTGTGGTTATTAAGAAGTGCAGTTATCAAAGCAGTTATTAAAGCAGCCCTATCACGTTCCACGATTCAAGGAATTCAATCGAAAACGGTTGAACGACGAAGAGTAATGGCAGCAGTTAAAAAAGGCAATTTCATGACAAGTTGGCCATTACGAGGAAAGTGGGCAGTTGTAGAACGATCAAGCAGTTTTTAAGCGGTTGATCACAAAAAGATCATCCATGGAGTATAAAAGGGAGAAAAGACATAGAGCAAATGACCGAATCAAAAAACTCTCGAATAGAGAACATGTAATTTTAAATTCCTTAACTTAGATTTAAACACTTCTTTCAGTAACTCGTGTGCTTGCGCCCCTTGGAGACATTCTATTTTTAATTTCCAATTGTAAAGTCATCGCCAATAAAAGAACGCCCCTTTTTGGGACTTTGTCTCAAGAGGTTTGTCCCTTACACAATCGTCTGATCCCTTTTAATTGTTAGCGACGAACCCGCGCGAAACAATTTGGCACGCCCAGTGGGACAGTGGTGTTTGGTGTTGAAAATACAAAAGGTGAAACAATATGCCTCAGAGATCCAATAAGGAAGTAGCAAGTCAGGGAGGAATCCAGTCTACGATCGAGCGATACGAGGAGCAGCATGCCTCTCCACGAACAGATGGATAGAATCAGAGCAGTAACAGTCGTTACGAACCAATGATGGAGTTGAGTCCTCGAACCATGCGTGCATTATTTGGAGAACTCACACAAGATGTCATTGAACAGGTAAATTTTCGAAGCATTCATAATATGGAAAGATTTACCTAAAATGGGAATGCACATTATGACAACATGGTCAAACAACTAAACACTTTGAACGAAAAACTGAATAAGTTAGTAGGCCAAATATGTCAACCGGTTATACCTCTTGCAAATCACTTTCAAACTAGGACAATTGTGGGACATAATCCCTCAGTCCTAAATCCGAACCAAGAGGTAGAACCACTTTCTGGTCCCTCTACTTTAAACCAAGGGGGTACCGCAGTGCCAAATCAGAACAATATTAGTGGTATGCCTAACTTGGGGGTAATCCAAATATAAGAGATAATGTCCTAAACAATGGACAGAATACCCCACGTGTTAATGAGGGAATAGATGTTCAGGCTAATGGTAATGGCCCTAATCATGGTAGTTTTGTTGCCAATCAAGGACCAGACATCAGGCCTCATGCAAATCAACCGGTTAACCAGCCTGTAGGAATTCCATATGACCCCAACGTCATGTTGAGGAATCAGATTATGGAAATCGTACAGGATCAGATGGCTTTTGGGGTGCGTCCCGTCATTAGACTGACTTACACAAAGTCATATCCTGATTGGGTAGACCAAGCATATCCATGGCATAGAGGGTATAAAGTGCCAGAATTCTCACTGTTTACCGGTTTAGGAGAGGTGTCTACTCTAGAACACATAGGGCGATTCACATTGCAAAGTGGTGATGTAATTGATTAACACAAAATGAGGCTTTTCCCTAGTTCATTAACAGGAGTAACTTTCTCCTGGTTCATCAACTTGCCAGCGAACTCTGTTCAAACATGGCAACAATTTTAACAGCTATTTCACGCTCAATTTTATAAAACTGAGTCTGAAGTCACTTTGGCTGATTTGGCGAATCTACGTCAAATGCCAAACGAATGGGCAGAAAGTTTTCTCCAAAGGTT
>NC_036238.1:9597943-9599562 GCF_002742605.1 Olea europaea var. sylvestris
GTTCGACGATAAGAAGAAGATGGCAGTGGATGAAAATCCTTTTCCACAGCCACTTGGAGTGAACATGGTGACGTCTGGTTTCAAAAACAAGTTACCAAAATTCAAGTTAGCCGTAGATGATGGAGAAGAGGATCGTAGAATACATCCCAGTGTCTTTGAACGAATCAAGGGGAAAGAACCAAAAAAGGACGAAGACGTCCTGTGTGCAAGATGTAAAAGAGAAGTGAATGGAAATACAGAGAAATCAGGGATATGACAGCATCCCCATCACCCTACTTTCTTCCCAAACACTCAGCCTGGTAGAGGGCGAGGTACATCATTCGATAGAGGACCGCCTTTTGAGAGGCAGTTCAGGCCAGCAGATAATGGGAGAACATTCAGGCCGCAACCTCGTCGGCCAAATGTATGACATTCATTCCAGTATAATGCAGGAAGGGCAATACCCTTCGATGAGATGACTAGAACCCAACAAAGGCGTTTCCAACGAAACTATGGACGAATGATGAGGCAGCAACAAGGAGTGCCACATCCTAAAGCGCCTAAGCTACTCAAAATAGCCAATCAAAATGTTCTCAAGGATAGTGAAGAAACCGGTACAGATGAATCAATGAAAGAGCTGCCAGAAACTTCTTATGGGAGATCAAAGTTTGAGCGGGACAGAAGGGATGGAGAAGATCCAGATCAGCCTCGGTACGTTATCTCCTGTCGTGGCCAATAATTACTTACTGACCAATGAATTCAAGAATAAAGAAAAAGAAGAAGAAGAAAGGGAGGACAACGAAGGAGAGGTTTGCGTGCTGGAATGTGAAGAAGGTCAGACTTCTAGAGAGGCCTACAACGATGAAGAGGATGACGGGATGACAGACATTAAGAAAAAATCTCTATTTAATAATCTTAACACACACAATCCCAAAATACGTCCATTCACACCAAAACAATTTAGACAAAATCATTATTTCAAGTTACCGATGGCATTACAAACTAATCCCATAAGTCTCGCTATCTCTCGAGTCCAATTATGAACGTCAACGTCATCCAATTGTTTTCGACAACCTAGTATTCCTTAGGATATATTTTCTAGGCCCAAGAGTTCATTAGGGGACATCTAAATGTTGAAATCACATTAAATACCCAAATGGACAGAATCTGTTTTCTAGGTTTCCATCACCGTCCACTCATCTTTCAAATTCTTTTTCATGTCCTTACCTACATTTAACGGTTCCCAAACTTTTACCACACACCTATAACATATATGTGAAGATAATCAGATCATAATATTGTGACAAATGAAGTGTTTGGAGCTTCAAAAACAGTCCATTTTCCACTACACAAAATCAGGCAGTTTTTTCGCTTTGACTGTTTTCGGTTTCCTTTTTATTATTATGATACCAACAGAATCCTAGGCCATTAAAAATCATTTCTACACTCCCTACTTACATATAAAAACGTTCATATTGATATATATAAGTTAAACACTAAGTATCATCCCAAAATCAAGGTATAAATCACTCAATCCAGCAATTCCTCATCTCTGTCCAGATTAATTTCTTTCAAATTCTTGTCATTAATTACCCCTATTTAGGCATCATAACATCATTAAAAACACTCCAAATTAATCA
>NC_036238.1:9601345-9605163 GCF_002742605.1 Olea europaea var. sylvestris
ATTTCCATTCCGGGATAGGTAATGGTTGTAATGTTCCTGCTGGCCTTTGATGTTCTGCTTTTATCTGTTGACAAGTTAAACATTGTCCCACGTATTCGGCTATCTCACTTTTCATGTTCGGCCACCAATAGTGCAACTTCAAATCTCTATACATTTTAGTAGCTTCAGGATGAATAGAATAGGGTGTCATATGAGCTTCAGATAAAATATCACCTCGGATATTTTCTGTATCAGGTACATATAATCGTCCTCTAAACCGCAAGATATCATCTGCTGATATATGAAAATCTGAAGCTTTCCCATCATGTATATCATTCTTTATTTTTGAATAATAATCATCTTCTTGTTGCCCTTGTTGGATTCTGTTCAGTAAGGTTGGCTGAAGTGTCAACGCAGCAAGTTTAGCCTCTATAGATCCTTGTGACATAACTTCAATACCCATTTTCTGTAAATCTATCAATTCTGATTTTTGAGTTACAATCATATTCGAAACACTGGATGTCGACTTCCTACTCAATGATTCGAAGCACTGGATGTTGACTTCCTACTCAATGCATTAGCTACAACATTAGCCTTACCGGGATGATAGTTTATTACACAATCATAATCCTTTACCAACTCTAGCCACCTTCTTTGTCTCATATTCAATTCCTTTTGTGTAAATAGATACTTCAAACTTTTTTGATCAGTGTAAATCTCACACCGCTCTCCATACAAATAATGCCTCCATATCTTAAGTGCAAACACAACTGCGGCGAGTTCCAAATCATGTGTAGGGTAATTCTTCGTACTCTTTTAGTTGTCTAAAGGCATATGCAATAACTTCACCATTTTGCATCAATACAGATCCCAAACCATTCTTTGAAGCATCACTATAAACTACAAAATTTCCAGTACCAGATGGGATTGAAAGGATAGGGGCTGAAGTTAGTCTTTTCTTCAATTCCTGAAAACTTTGCTCACAAGCATCTGTCCATTCAAACTTAGTACTCTTTCTGGTTAATTTCGTTAAAGAAGAAGCTATTTTGGAAAATCCTTCCACAAATCTATGATAATATCCAGCTAAACCCATAAAACTTCTGACCTCTGAAGGATTTGTAGGTCGTGGCCAATTATTAATAGCCTCTACTTTACTTGGATCTACTGATATACCCTCACCCGATACTACATGTCCCAAATATACAACTCTATCTAACCAAAATTCACATTTCTTAAACTTAGCATATAACTGCTTGTCCTTTAAGACCCGCAGAACTATTCTCAAGTGTTTCGCATGTTCTTCCTTAGTACGAGAATAAATAAGGATATCATCAATAAATACAATTACAAACTTATCGAGAAAGTCTCCAAATACCCTATTCATCAGATCCATAAAAGCTGCTGGGGCATTTGTTAACCCAAATGGCATTACCAAAAACTCATAATGACCATATCTCGTACTAAATGCTGTCTTAGAAACGTCATCTTCCTTTATTTTAAGTTGATGGTATCCAGATCGCAAATCAATCTTCGAAAATACAGATGCACCCTGAAGTTGATCAAACAAATCATCAATCCTCGGTAATGGGTTTTTATTTTTAATTGTCACCTTATTCAACTCTCGATAATCGATGCACAACCTCATAGTACCGTCCTTTTTACGAACAAACAATACTGGTGCACCCCATGGTGAAAAGCTAGGCCTAATAAAACCTTTATCTAACAACTCTTGTAATCGTAACTTCAACTCTGTCAATTCAGTTGGGGCCATTCTATAAGGAGTCTTGGAAATTGGAAATGTTCCTGGGATTAAATCAATTACAAACTCTATCTCACGATCTGGTGGTACCCCAGGTAAATCATCAGGAAATACCTCTAGAAATTCTTGTGCCACTGGCACATCACTAAGATTTGGATTGTGTTGTGCTTCCATAGCCATAATACTAATCAAATACCCTACACACCCACTATCTAGTAACCTTTGTGCTTTCAATACCGATATGATTGGAGCTCTAAAACCTTTTTCGATTCCAATGCATGTAAATGGTTTATTCCCCAAAAGTTGAAAGGTTACTGGCTTTTTCTTACAGTCTATAGTAGCTTGATATTTTGATAACCAATCCATACCCAAAATTATATCATGATCTTTCATTTCTAACACAATTAAATCTGCCTAGAGCTCTCGATTTTCTTTAAGAATCACACATGCTTTTTTTTTTCATTTGTAGGCCAATGCTGTCCTTGACCTTGCCTAAACTGTCGACGAGCCTCTTGAGCACAACTAATCCTTTGTTTGGCTTGTTCTGAAACTAAGGCTCTCTTCGCAATTTTGAGAATATGAAACATCTTGGATTCTTGCCATGCTTACATCTCTATATAGTTTTGGTCTTAGCCCCTCAAGAAATCTTTCTACCTTTAGTACCTCAGTATTAACCATGTGGGTAGCAAATCTGGATAGTTGTTCAAACTTACGAATATACTCTCCTACTGTCATCCCTCCTTGTCTTAACTGTATAAATTCATTCATTTTCATGGCTCGAATAGTAGTTGTAAAATATTTATTACGAAATAACTCTTTGAATCTCTCCCAAGTCATGGCATTTACATCTTCAATGCTACTCATCGTATCCCACCAATGTCCAGCACTACCTCGTAGCATAAAGGATGCACAAACCACTTTTTCTACTTCTGAGACTCTCGTATACCGGAACATATTCTCTGAAGTTCTCAACCAATCCTTTGCTGCAGTTGGATCTAATGTATCCTCAAATATTGGAGGGTTTAGTTTTCTAAATCTTTCTCCAACTGTCTCAATATGTTCAGCCCTTTGCTGTGGTTGTAAGAATTCAGCCCTTTGTTGTTCTCCCCTTTCTCTTTGTTGTATTAATTGTTGAATTTGTTGAGATTGGCGCTCAACTAATTCTGTAAGTCTATCAATAACAACATCCCGACTGTCATCTTGAACAGATGCCTCTTGCCCTGGAGTTCTAGCTCTACTACTACTAGCATCTCTGGTTCTCACCATGACTGCAAATAAAGGTTGGCCAATATCATTCATGAAATATGCAACAAATAAAACTTACTGGCATAGCTGTGCTCTTTCATATTCCGAGATCATGTACATGGACAGTCTACAGAATTAAAACCTCGCTCTGATACCACTCTCTGTCACACCCCTAAATTAACATTAATATCTATACACAACCTAGATATAAAATTTTACATATTTTTTTTTTTTTTGAGTTTGTTAACTTCTAATCACCTGTGACACGATCATATAACATATCGAAACTCAAAATCATATCGTCATCATCCAACATATATATTCTGAGCTTATAAACATGTCTACAGGCCATTTCAAAAGTACACTATATAGGATTCCAAAATATAACCCTACAGATGGCAGCCTACAAAATAACCCTACAGGTCGTCATCCATGTACATCGAACTCTGGAATCCTGTAGGAGCTCCACAGCTAGCCATGCTCTCTATGTAGTTCCGTGTTCACCTACAATGCAAGAACTACATAAGCCAATGCTTAGTAAGCAAAATCATGCATGTCCTGAACATGAGTAATAACAACATATGACACCATGCCATTTACTTTAAATATCACGATAAAAATATCATATTTCAATATTCGTCAAAGTCGACTAGAAATCATTTCACTTGAAATCTTTCATTTCATTGGGCCCTTGACCCACCTACTATGCACCGGATAGAGCTCTGCATAATATCAATATCAATAATCAAATGGCCAGTATGAAATCGACACCGACAAGTGGACCATCCTCTCGTGACCACTAGAGGCCCATCCCCTGACTACCCCTATGATCACC
>NC_036238.1:9605945-9622173 GCF_002742605.1 Olea europaea var. sylvestris
ATTAATTACCCCTATTTAGGCATCATAACATCATTAAAAACACTCCAAATTAATCATAAACAACTTCAGATGTTCAAGAAACCATAAACCCCTTAAGAAATAATAGAAACAAACCTCAAAACTGTGGAGTAACAAGGCTGTTCAGAAATTCCAGCTTCTTGTTTCTGTTTCTCTTTGACTGTTTCACCCTCTTTTCACTTGGAATCACTTAGGGACGAGTTCAGGGAGTTAATATATTATCTAGAAGGTAAATTAGTGGTCTTTAAATAGTTGAAGTCGTGCATATTACTTAAGGATTAAGAATATCATGGGCTGCAGCCACCTCAAGCAATCAAGGTGAGTCACTAAGCAGGAGCTGTCATCTTGGCTGCAATACTTGACTTTTCTACCATTATTTTTGTGTCCACTTATGAACCCGATTCTCAACCGATTTCAACAATTCGCACCTCAATATTTATAATGTCATATAAGACATATATTATTACGTTGTGATAATGTCACTTCATCCCTCATGTCCCAAATATGTGAATTACCTATCTAGGGTTTAAGGTGACCTCCATTAGCCGAATGGAAAGCTTGAACCTTCGTTGATACAAATTTTCGGCCTTTCAAATATTACATTACTTACCAAGGCAATCTCCAACATTTAGTTAATATAACTTTCTATCATAGCTCAATATAAAATTCACCACATAGATCGAAGAGTCGAAGGTTATCACCATGTAAAGATTTTAAAGCCTTGATGATCAAATGCATCGTTTTAAGAGAAGGCAATCAGAAAATTGATACAAATGATAATGTAATTAGCATGAAATGCATGAATCATATTGGCCAAATGTAGAACATGAAGTTCGGGGTATTACACCCTCCCCTCCTTATAAAAATTTCGTCCTCGAAATTTGCTTACCAAAAAGTTCAGGATATTTAATCCGTATTTCGTCTTCTCTTTAGAACGTAAAGTTCGGGGTATTACATATACCCTCATCGCTCCATCAATGCCTGATCTTTTGGAATAACAAAGGCGAAGCAGTGGTGGTATAGACCGATCATAGGCCTTTTGTAGCAGAAGCAAACTCGGTGTAAAAGTTCATGTACGAAGGAAACTATGGACCTGTCAGGGTAGTACAAGATGGGGAAGAAATTCAAGTTATCGTGCAAAGTGAAAAGCCATTTTCAGTGGACGCACTCACTGAAATGTTCAGACAGATGAGGCCAAATATAATGGCCCTGGAAGAGCTAGTAATTGGCAAAAGAATAATCAAGGAGTCTTGAATGGATTCTAAGTTATAAAAGCAAATGATCGATATTTAGGCCTTCAAAGCCAGACTAATGGCTTTCAATAAGGAATGCAATGACAAGGCAAAAGAATAGACAGCCCTGAAAGCACTGAAAGACAAACTAGCAGTATTCGAGTTAGAACAAAGCATTGGCCGAGAAGTCAACAAGGTGGACTGTTTAGAAGAAGGAGTACTTACAAGGGAACTGGACGAAGAAGTAATGCGGATCATCAAACCTGGATACACTCAAACACAAGACCCTCTGATCAAAGTAAATATTGACAATGAAGGAGAAGGTCGTCCAACATTCATCAGCCAGATGCTCAATCAAGAGGTTAGTGATAAATTAATCGCTTTGTTAAAGGAGTATAAAGATTATTTTGCTTGGGAATATGAACAAATGTCTGGTTTAGATAGGGACTTGGTAGAACATAGGTTACCAACTAAGCCTAATTTTAAACCTCATATGCAGCCTCCTAGACGTTTTGCTCCCAATGTACTCCCTGAGATTAAGAAAGAGATAGGGCGATTATTGAAAGCAGGTTTTATTAGAACAGCCAGATATGTCGAATGGTTGTCCAATATCGTGCCAGTACTAAAAAAGAATGGTAAACTAAGGGTGTGTATAGACTTTAGGAATTTAAACATAGCTACACCCAAAGATGAGTATCCAATGCCCACGGTGGATTCTTTAGTAGACTCGACTGTCGGACATGTCATGTATTCTTTCATGGATGGGTATTCAGGATACAATCAGATTTATATAGCTGAAGAAGACATACACAAAACTGTCTTTAGATGCCCTGGGTCTCTAGGATGTTTTGAATGGGTGGTTATGCCTTTCGGCCTAAAAAACGCAGGGGCAACTTATCAAAGGGCAATGAATTTAATCTTTCATAATATGATAGGCAAGTTTGTTGAGGTGTATGTAGACGGCATAGTAGTCAATTCCATTAAAGAAGAGGACCATTTCGAACAGTTAAGATGTTCGTTTGAACAAATGAAGCAATATAAGCTAAAGTTGAATCCCTTGACGCGTGCATTTGGTGTTAATGCAGGGAATTTTCTTGGTTTCTTAGTACACAAGAGAGAGATTGAACTTGATAAAAATAAAGCGAAAGCCATTTTAGAGGCTAAACCACCTAGCAACAAAAAAGAATTGCAAAGGTTTCTAAGCCAAGTAAACTTTTTAAGACGCTTTATTTCTAACTGTGCAAGGCGAGCTAAAGTCTTTTCGCCGCTCTTAAACCTGAAAAATCAGGACGAATTCGTCTGAAAAGAAGAACATCAAAAGGCTTTTGAAAGCCTGAAGACATATTTATCAAGTCCACCAGTGTTGGTGTCACCAATCCAAGGACGGCCAATGAAAGTGTACGTATCGGCTGAAAAAGAATCAATAGCTGGAATGGTCGCACAGGAAGATCAATTTGGTGAAGAGAGGGCAATTTATTACTTAAGTAGATGGTTAACAAAATATGAATGTAATTACTCTGCTATCGAAAAATTATGTCTTGCATTGTATTTCACATGTACAAAATTAAGGGCTTATTTACGGTCCGTAACCGTTTATTTAATTTCTAAAGTAAATTTAGTTAAATATATGTTCTCGCGCCCTATTTTACACCAAATGGTAGGCCTTTGGACATTAGCTTTATCAGAATTCGAGATACAATATATACCTCAAAAGGCAGTCAAAATCAGGTTTTAGTTAACTTTCTAGCCGATCATCCATGCCTTGACATGTCTGAAGAAATTGAATTAGAAATCAATTCGTTCGAGCTAAAACCTTGGGTGTTGTATTCGATGGATCAAAAACCTCTAAAGGTGCAGGAGTAGGAGTAGCATTGATTAATCCTTTAGGAATTTGCTACAAGTTCGCATTCACTTTAGACAGAATGTGCACCAACAATCAGGCCGAATATGAAGCCTTAATTGTAGCAAATTCCTAAAGGATTAATCAATGCGCATTCACTTTAGACAGAATGTGCACCAACAATCAGGCCGAATATGAAGCCTTAATTGTAGGCCTAAAAATAATGATAGATATGGGAGTAAGAAATGTGATCGTTAGGGGCGATTCTCAATTGGTAATCCACCAATTGACTGGTGATTTTAAATGCCAAAGTAATTCCATTATAAGTCAATATGAGATCGCCCAAGAATTGTTAGAAGAATTCGACCAAGTAGAACTTCAATGCGTTAATAGGATATATAATGACGTGGCAAATGAGTTAGCCCAAATGGCCTCAAGGTACTCAAAGGTTTTGAATTGAAAGTCTACTTGTGAGTATGGAATCATATTGCCCGTGACTCAAAGCAGGGCGAGAAAGATTGAACTTCACTGCATACAAGATAGAGATGCAATGGATTGGAGAACAGAGATTAAAAGGTTCCTTAAAGAACCTAATGGAGGGATTAGTAGGAAAATGAAGCTGTGTTTGCTAAACTATACACTAATAGATGAAGAGTTGTTTAAGAAATGCTCCGATGGTGCATTACTAAAGTGTGTAAGTTTGCAAGAAGCCAAGACGATCATGGCTGAGGTGCACGAAGGGATATGTGGAGCTCATCAAGCTGGCCAAAGGATGAGATGGTTAATTATTAGGAGTGAATATTTTTGGTCAAAGATGAGAGAATTATGCGTTTAGTATGCAAAGAGTTGTTTAGCATGCCAAAAGTATGGTCCAATACAAAGGGCGTCAGCACGAGAGATGGCACCTATTATTAAACCTTGACCGTTCAAGGGTTGGGCGATAGACCTGATAGGGAAGATTTATCCCCCATCGTCCAAGCAACATACTTTTGTTATAGTTGCAACCGACTATTTCACTAAGTGGGTGGAGGCGGTACCTTTGAAAGAGATCACCCAAAAGAATGTCATAGAGTTTATCCGTGAACACATCATTTATAGGTTTGGAATTCTACAAACGTTGATGGTAGATCACGAAACATCTTTGAATGGGGATCAAGTGAATAAATTTTTGAGCGAGTTTGGGGTTAAATTAGTAAACTCCACACCATATTACGCTAAATCCAACGAGCAAGCAGAATCTTCTAATAAGATTCTAAAAAAATCATCAGAAAGATAATAGATGAAAATGCCAGAAATTGGCACAAATGTTTGAACAAGACCTTGTGGGCTTATAGAACACCACCTCGATCGAGTACCATTCCAACTTGCTTATGGACAGGAGGCCATTTTACCTATGAAAATCAACGTGCAATCGATTAGAGTGTGCTTGCAACATAAGTTGAATGATAATGAGTATACTGAATCACTAGTTTAAAATTTATTGGAGTTGGACGAATTAAAGTTGGACGTCTTAGATAGATTACAAGTTCAAAAACAAAGAATGGCTAAGTTTTATAATAAAAAGGTCATAGCCAAGTCGTTCAGTCTGGGTGAACTAGTTTGAAAGACGATACTCCCTTTGGATAGCAAGGATCCAAAGTACGGGAAGTGGTCGCCCAATTGGGGATGACCATACAAAATAAACAGTGTGTTGCCCAATGGAGCGTATCATTTGAAAGATTTAGATGGCATCAAGCACGTGAGATTCATTAACGGAAAATATTTGAAAAAATATGTTCCTTCTTTATGGGAATGTGAACAGATAAAAGCATAATCAAAATATGTTAAACGATTAAGGATAACAAGTTCAGAGCGAAATACATTCAAATAAAGTCTTTTATTATCAAACGTTCAGTACAAAGATGCAAAAATACAAATGATTGATGTTCTACAAACTACAATTAAGAGTAAGTTAATCTCCCGATCGATCGTCGAGTAAGAGGGTGGACTGGCCTCCCACCGCCTTCTTAAATGCATCGCTGCAATGGTAGGATCGCCGAGTAAAAGGGTGGACTGGCCTCACACCACCTTCCTAAAAGCATCGCTGCAATGGCGGGCAAAGAGGCTGAGAAGCACTCTCAGCAAGCAAGGTGGCCCGCAAGCATCCCAAAAATTGCCTTCTATCATCGAACTCCTTGCAAAGGATAAAGAGACGATGGGAAGAATTTTGATAGTAAAAACTTTGCTGCTAGCCAAAGAATATTTCCTATACCTCCTACACCAAAGGTGACATCAAGGCAAATGGTAAAATGGGCGGACCAAACAATCCAATTTTATAGAAAGACGACAGTTTCGGATTGATTGTCAGAATGCCAAACAATGGCAGCAAATTGATTTCAAAGGAGAAAATGAAGATGAAGATGGAAGATGGAAAGTGCGAAGCATACGTACATTTATAGGGGTGGAGATGAAGAGACAGAATATGAGCAGACACATTCTGCCTAGTAAATGGAATTAAATAGCCCAAAATCTTGGGAAAAGAGGTGGAAATATCAAAAGAAAATGTGCAAGATTTTTAGCACAAAACAGTTAAATGCTAAAAGAATTGGCGATTAAAAGACAAACGTCAAATAAATACACAAGAAGTTAACATATATGTTCATTAATAATGAACAAGGTTACAAAGGGAAAATCAAATGCGAAATTACAAAAGAAAAAGGCGTCATATGTCTTAATTACAGTCCACCCCACACTGAACGAATTCGCTCCCTAAGTTTTTCCCAATCCTCGTTCTGCCGAGAGGAAGTGATGTTCAATTCGGCCACGACATCATCATCAACTTCCAACTTCTTGTACTGCTCAACCAAGGACTTAGTTCGCTCAATTTCCTGGGAGGCGTTGCGCTTTTTAGTAGCCATTCTCGCCTTGCAGTCGTCCATTTTGGCTTGAAGTTCCTTCATCTGAGCAGCCAAACTAACCATCAAAGAGTCTTCAATCATGACTTCGGAAGAGATTTCTTTCAACTCATCCTCAGCCTTGTTGATCTCCAGACGCAAAGACTCTTTTTCAGATACGGCGCGAAGATATTGAGTACTTTTGGCCTTTAGTTCAGCATTCTTAGCCAGCAAAGAAAGCACCTCGGAGTGGATAACTTTCAACGTCGCTTTAAAATCGGTAGAAAGATTGAGTGACGGAAGTGTCAGTGCTTGCTCCAACTTCACATTCAAATGCTCAAGTTTATCCTTGTGTCTGGCAGCACTAGCCCTACCAATATCCATATCCATGAAAGACACATACTCAAATATCGACTGCTTGAGGAACTTCAAATCTTCCTCTGAAAAAGCAGCAGGACGATCAGATGGAGCAGGGCGAGATGTCTTGATTTGCCCCCAGGAAGCGAACAAGTCTTGGATAGAACGCACAATCTTGTCAGCATCCTGCAAAGAAAATTGCCAAAATTGAAGATTCTCACTACAATGAACAAGATGGAAATAAAAGTGAAGCGAAGATTACCTCATCAACAATCGTGGAAGATGGAATATCCTCAGCCAAATCTACCACCTGCGACTGCTCCATTCGTGAGGACTTCCCCTTCTCTGAGCGAGAAGATGTTGCCACAACGGGCAGACTCATAGGAGTATCTGCAGAACTCAAAAGCAACAAATCAGAAAGCAATAGCACAAGCAAAGGTAAAGCATCAAAAAACTGAATTACCTTCTGCTTCGATGTTTAGGGGGTTGACGCCCTGGGAAGAAGGTGGCTCATCCATGGGTTGTGATGAGGATTCTGGGATTGAAGATGTCTCTTTAAGCGTAGTCCCCTCATCAACCGATTTGGATGAAGCAGCCTCAGCGGAAGATAATGGAGCAGGAGCTGCCGATGCCAAAGCCTTTAAAGGAGAGGCTGAACTTTTCTGAGAAGTCCAAATAAATTATCAGCACACAGAAAAGTTTCAAGTATGAAAAATACGCTTGTGAGTAAACCAATTTAATTACCTTCCTCCTGATAATAAGAGGGGTATCATCATCATCATCATCAACATCATCCTCTAGAATGGGAGATGCTGAGGCTGGTCGTTTGCGGCTTGGGGCACTCTTGGCTGTAATAGGCTTGGCAGGGAGAGAAGAAGATGGACGAGCAGACTGTTTAGCGCGACGAGGAGGAGAAGAACTCCGGATGGACAAAGGAGTGACTAAAACAAGAAGAGGGGAAGAAATGCTCGGCTGGTCCAGTGAATGAAAGGCACGATTGGCATCAGTCGCAAACAATCTGCGCTTCACTGACGGCCAGAGCTGTTCAAAAAGAGGATGGATGGCGTGGCTAGAATTGAAGGGGGCTAATGAAAAATAGCTTGTTAAAAGAAGATTGCGAGCATTTATAGCCTCTGCCTCCGCCTTATTAATAATATGAAAGCGGTCAATCAAGTTCCTTGAATAGCAAGGAAGAACAGACCAAGTTTGGCCGAAACCAAGTTAGCGAGCAAAAAATTGGGGAGCATAAATTTCTACCCCTGCCTTGGCATTGGTCCCAATTAAAATGTCATGAAATAACTCCCTCCCGATTAAAAACTGGATCCAAATGAGCAAAGAGGTGCTTGCGCTGTCTATAGTGGAGGGGGATGCACATAGTTTGGAGTCAAAAAAGAAGGAAAAGGAAAGAAGAAAGGGATTGAATCCAAAGAATAAAAGAATGAAAAAATTTCCCTTCTAAACATATTTACAGGAGCTAAGGGCTCAATGGCTAGCTCAGAGCAGCTAGCAGAGGAACGAGAAATTGATGGAGCACCAAGCAATGGAAAATAGGATCTCAACCACAGTTGGATGAACCAAAGAGGTCCACTACCAGTGGGAGATGCACCATTCTTCAATTGAGTTTGAAGAGAAGTCATGCCTCTATAAATGGCAGGCAAAAAGAAAGAACATAAATTCAAAGGCCTGTCACGCGCCAATTCAAGCGCTATGGGTAAATAACTAAGGGAGGGCTTTATGCTTGGCACACACAAAACATATTTACAAAGCCAAACCAGAAGAAAGACCACTCGCTCAGTATGGGAAGGCTCAGTGCTCGAATGATTATGAAGGGTTTGCAGGCTTGAATAAGACTCGATGTAGTTTTTACCAAACTTTGGGGTGCCACCAGAAACCAAGATACCAGGAAAAATGGTATCACCCAAAGGTGGTAGATTCACTAGGGCCCCAACATCCCTTAAAGTAATAGACATGGGGCCAAGAGGGAAAATAAAGGTATTATACTCGGAAGACCAAAAACTCAAAGCGATCAAAAAAAGTGCTGAATCAAAAGTAGGGGTTAAATAGAGATTTCTAACAAATCAAAAATCCTAGCATTATCAAAAAATACCTTAGTAGGACCATGACCCACAAGACGAGCATACCACCTACGAAAAATTACATCAAATTTGGGCCAAGTGCGAATACCGCTTTCGCGAAGTGGCCCCAGCGGCAGAGAGTTTAGAAATTGAAGGTCTTGAGTACAAGGAAACAGCTGGCCCACCGTCACCTGTTCGACTGCCTCTGCATTGTTGAAGAAAGGACCTAGGTAGAACTCATTGAGTTCGACATTGGCGGGCGCGAGAAAACTCGGAGTTATGTATGGACGACTCAGAAGTTTTTGAAAGTCATCAAAACTAAAGGAGTCGCCAGCTTGAGATTGTGAAGTAGCCATTAGGGATGAAACTGAGTTTTTTCAGAGTTACGTACTACGGAAGCAAAAGATGAACAGTAAATCGTGGGAGAGACGCAAAAAAGTGAGGCGTGGTTTAATGGTGCAGTGAAATGGCGTGTTTGGGGGTTATAAGGGTTTGCAAAACATCGCACCTTTTCAAGTTATGGAAGAAAACAATGATTGAAATTCTTGGGAATTTCGAATGTTGCTGGAAACACAAAGTGAATATGGCAAAATTTAATAATTGGTATTAATTCTGTCATATTGGGGAGTAATTGTTGACATATAAAAATTCAGCCCAAATCGAACGGCCCAAAGAATGAAGCCCAATTGGAGGGTTCCCAAATCAGATAGCCCAAAGAATGAAGCTCAATCAAACAATTCAAGACGAAGGCCCAAATAGGGAGGCCCAAGAACACAGTAACGCCATCGCCCAAATTTGCAAGTCGCCCAGAATCTGAGCGAATGGAGTGCCATGCAGTCGCCCAGAGCTACTACTCTATTCTCGTCCAAGGTCTTAGCAAACATAAAGTGTTGTGGTTATCAAGAAGTGCAGTTATTAAAGCAGCTCTATCACGTTCCACGATTCAAGGAATTCAATCGAAAACGGTTGAACGACGATGGCAACAGTTAAAAAAGGCAGTTTCATGACAAGTTGGCCATTACGAGGAAAGTGGGCAGTTGTAGAACGATCAAGCAGTTTTTAGGCAGTTGATCACAAAGAGATCATCCATGGAGTATAAAAGGGAGAAAAGACATAGAGCAAAGGACCGAATCAAAAAACTCTCGAGCAGAGAACATGTAATTTTAAATTCCTTAGCTTAGATTTAAATATTTCTTTCAGTAACTCGTGTGCTTGCGCCCCTTGGAGGCATTCTGTTTTTAATTTCCAATTGTAAAGTCATCGACAATAAAAGAACTCCTATTTTTGGGACTTTGTTTCAAGAGGTTTGTCCCTTATACAATCGTCTGATCTCTTTTAATTGTTAGCGACGAACCCGCACAAAACAGAAATTTATCAGATTTTACTAAAAGTTGAAGAAATGTGTGGTTAAAAAACGAGTCCCAAAAAATATGTGATTATAATTAATTATTAACTCTGATTGGGATTAAAATTTAAATTCTAATCCCTACAAAACATGGGCTTAATATTTAGGTTTTGAAGTAATTTTCCCTTCTCTAAAAGCTCCTTATAGATATTGGTTAAAGATTTGCACTACAATCATGTTGGGTAACTAAAAATGCTTATAGCTCATATAATGTTATTTCTAAACATTGTTGATGGCCAACAAAACCGCGTGACAGTGGGGTAATTGTCCATTCTTTAATGAATTAAAATACAATCCAACTTTATTGGAGAATGTGACAATGCTCACATTGTCGTGGGTGCACATTATATATCTCAACTTTATTAGAGAAAGTGATAATGGTCCATACATTCTTCGAACATACTATTAATGCTCTTATTATTCGTACAAACAATTTAAAAATTTGTCAAACAGAATGAATTTAAAATCATTTATCAATGATGAAGCTTCATTTTCAGCCATATATTATAGCGGACTCACAAATATTATCAACATGTTCATCGCTCAATTCTATTCTTTCCAAATAGGAGCTAAATTGTTATACTTCAAAAAAAGCTTATCATTTTTTATGTCCCCCCCCCCCCCCCCCCCCCCCCCCCACACCACCCCACACCCACACCCAAATCCAATAAATTTCTGTATAATGTATGTTCTCTTTATTGAGAATCAATCATTAAAATATCAATAGCTAAAATATGAATTGAATCCTCTATATCTTTAAAAATTAATCAATGTAATAAATGAGGCCCCGTCATTCTTCACATTAATCATTTATATATTATTTTATCTAATAGATTTGATTCAACATACATATACTAGATGATTAAATTTTAAATTATGAACAAAATTTTCAAATTATACAATCAAAACGGTATATCTTGTTAATGCTAGTGATTCTAAATCTCAACATTTTAATAAGTGTTAGTTGAGATGTCGAAAAATGATTTGATACTATTGTTTGTTAAATGCCTCCAATTAATTTAATTGAGAACAAAGTTATTCTAATTTCTTTTTAGGGAATATTATTATACATAATGTCAACATCATAATTCTCCTTGTTATAATTGGCTTTTGGTTAAAGCCTATTTTTCATCTACTTATGTTGATAGTGCAGTATATGTATAATTGATCAACTACAATGCACCTAAATGGAAAGTAAAGAATGTTGAGAATAAATGAGTAGTTTGAACCTTTATACAATATATTAAATCATAACGGGCAATGTTTTGCAAAGTGACTTGATGATTATGAATTTGACTAATAATTCTCTCAACACGAGGGGGGGGGATTAAGAAATTGGAAATAATATGAAAAGACATTATATCTAAATCGTCTCAAAAGACAATTCGAATAAGAAATTTGAAAGATAATTTATTTAGATACATTTACTGACCAAAAAGATCAACAATATCTCACATATCTACTTTAAATGCTCCAATTCGAATTAGAAGCTTGATCTACAAGCAGGCCTAGGGATAGGCCTAAAAATAAGGGGTTGAGGTGGGTACCTCTTTTTTGGCCTGGATGATAAGCTTTTTTGTTCGAATTAATATCCTAAAGGACAATCAATTAATATTATACTTAATAATTTATGACACATTTTGAAACATGATGATATTCGATTCTAATATAAAAATTCTTAAATGAAAATGGTGTAATTAATAAAGATTGTCCCATTAAAGAGACATATACTCTTGATATATCTCAAAAAGTTATGTAACTATTGAAAAAAATAGAATCCAAAATGAAAAGGTTGTCGACAATGCTTTCATACATAATGTGTTGCATCATATAGCGAATGATCAATATTTATCAATCGAGTAATAATTGGCCAAATAAAAGGGTTTCAATTCTAAAATTAAATATTCTAGAGAAACATGAAATTTCTGAACACGCAGTCCAAAAATCTAAATGTATATACTTATGCGAAAATGAAATTAAAAAAAAGAAGAAGTTGTAATGTATAATGCACGACTCTTAACATAGAGAATTTAGCAAAGATTGTAGTTGATGAAATCACGAGTCCATATAATGTTATCTTGAAGATGCATGAAAGTTGAAATACGATTACAGTCAACTCATCGGCATGATTATTAATGTTATCTCTAAAGAATTTAATATGCTTGAAGTATAATTTAAGTAATAATATCATGAGAGGGAGAAATGCGTTGTACTTTTTTCTTTTGACCAAGATTTTGTCCTATTAAATTTTTCCAGCAAATTTTTTAACTATACAATTTAAAAGAATAATGTACTCTTTTTCCTTCATTAGAATTTTTCCCATAGGCTTTTCCTAATAAATTTTTAACGAGGCATATTCTTTATATAACGAATGATCATAACATAGAAGACATTTATTTTCAAAATAATACCCCTGTATGTATAAGACTTCCTAAGAGATCAACGGATATTTTTCAAATGAAAATATTGTAAATAATATATTTATTAGTGAATGACAATTATATCATTTTAAAATCCCAATAAATATTACCATTATATCTCTAAATTTTTTCCAAAAATATGGAACTTTAATTCTTAATAAAACACGTCAATTTATTGAATTCTCTAATTTTTTTTTTTTCCGGTTTAGTTTATAACAGTTTTTAATATTTTATTACGTAAAACGAACAAGTGTACAAATTGCACGCACTACGCAACCTATGTACAAAATAATGCGCACAACACAAAGACCATTTATCCCCAGCCCTGCGATGAAACAACCTCATTAGACCAAAGTACAGAAACTTAAGATCCCCATTAATTTCAACTTCCCTGAGATTAGCATCTTCCGGTGACTGGTTTGTTTCAAAATCCCTCTATCCTTGTTCCGTTTATCGTAATATTGCTTATAATTCATGTATTTGCACAGAAAGATTACAAGCTATAAAATTCAATTCGTTACTTTTAATTTACGAATATGGGTATCTTGATTTTGACAGTGTTATTCTTTTTTTTTTTTTTTTTTTTGGTTGGTTGCTTAGATATCGAATTATTATGGGATGGTCTTCATATGCGGCCCCGATTATTCAATTAATTAGTTCATGAAGGGGTTTCGAGGGAAAAACAGTGATCCAATTCATAATTCTGTTAAAAGAAACTGTAATTATCCTTCGAACGGAATTCCGGGTTCTGTCTCATCCGAGGCAGGACCAAGTGCCACCAGTATTAAGCATCACAAGTCTGTAGCCATTTGGTCGGGAATCTGGCTACCGTCTCTGTCAATTTTTGGGACTTCGAATAGTAATAACAATAGTGAGCCGAAAAGTAGCTGCTCCAGTAGTCCTAGGAAAAAGTCTGCGAGTGGGAGAAACTATTATGAGGGTTGGAGAGCAGCTGTGAGGAGGGTGATGATGAATGGTGGATCAATGAGGAGAATATTGGGGTTCACTAAATCAGGGGTTTCCGTGTCGAACAGTGATATCTGGCTTTTGGGCATTTGCTATAAAATTGCTCAAGAAGGAGATGACTTGAATTCTTCCAGTTCTGATCTGACTCAGAGAGAGGGATTTGTCACGTTTGTTGAGGATTTCTCATCTCTGATTTTGGTCACATACCGAAAAGGTACTATATATATGTGAATCAAATGAATGTATTAATGAATGATGATGACGAGGTTAATGAGATTCTGTTTGTTTTGGTGAGCTTCTAGGATTTGATCCCATTGGAGATTCAAAGTACACTAGTGATGTTCATTGGGGTTGCATGCTTCGAAGCAGCCAGATGCTTGTTGCTCAGGCATTACCCTCTTCTCTTGTTTTTAGAGACATGATTCATATCGTGTGTATAATTAGCAAATGCTGATTACTTTCCTATGTACACAGGCATTTCTTTTTCATAAATTTGGAAGATCGTGGAGGAAATCTGTACACAAGGTAATGTACATTAATGCTGAATCTGATCATTATGCATTGATATTTTAGTAATGTAGATATATATAATTTAAGCCATTTACATCCGATGGCCTGCAAGTTTTGTTGATGGTAACAATGATGTCATTCTAATTATGCAGCCACTCGATCAAAATTACACCGAAATATTGCAACTTTTGGGGGATTCTGAAGACTCACCTTTCTCCATACACAATCTTCTGCAAGCTGGAAAGGCTTATGGCCTTGCTCCAGGATCATGGGTGGGTCCATATGCCGTGTGTCGCACCTGGGAAACTTTGGTGCGTATTAAGAGGGAGGAGAATGAAAATGGAGGCTTGTCCTCAATGATGGCTATATATGTGGTTTCTGGTGATGAAGATGGGGAACGAGGTGGAGCTCCTGTTCTTTGCGTTCAAGATCTTTCTAGGCACTGTTTCGAGTTTTCCAGAGGTGAAGTTGATTGGACCCCTGTCCTCATGTTGGTTCCATTGGTTCTAGGGCTGGACAAAGTTAACCCAAGGTATGAAGTTAGATGTCAAAACCTTGGGAAATGAAAGTACATCATTGTAAAGTTACAAATTTTGTAGATTTGATTCAGTTAAACATTCTTATGTTTGCTCTGCGATCAGTTCGAGATGATTTAGGACACGGTAGCTAGTCCTATCTGTGTTGTTACTTACTACTAATCTGGTTAAAAGTGGATAAATCAGACTAGAAACTTGATTTAAAGTATTAACATGACAAGCTTGAAACATATTTTGGAGTTCAAATGTGTAAAACAGGAGAATGATTATTAATTTTAAAATGGGTCAAATTATTATATAAGAAGTCCCTTTTCTGTATATGAACTTGCAACTGGGATTTTTAAGGCTTCTATCTCATTGATGCTTTCCACATTATTATGGTAATAGGAAGAGTTGTGCTGCTGTTGCCTCTAGGACACAGTACATCAAAAACTTCGGAGTTATCTAGAGATCTTGGGGAAGGTGCTAAATTGATACCTGTCTAGCCAGATCAATTAAATTATAGGGAGGACATCTTTGTGGTTTTACATCAATTTCTTAATAGTTTGCAGGCTATTTGTGTTTTTAAGGAAAGTCATTTCTCTTAGATGAAGGTATTGGCATGAGATGAATATGACTTGATGAAGATTAAGCTTTTCTACTTTTTTAGTTTGGCTATATACATAAAATACGTCCTTTCTTGAGTAATTTTGAGACGATTTAATGAAAAAAATACTGTGCTTCGGGGAGCAAAAGGTGAAATAATTGGTCATGCATGTCATTTTGACACGAACCAAGTCACTCATAGCAGGCACTTTTACTTGGTTTCATCATAAATGATGACATTTGAGTTTTATGTAGTAATATTCTTGGGAGGTGTGATTATCTGTGCTTTAACATTATTGCAAGATAGTGTATTTATCTTATATTTATTAATTGGACTACAAGATTTTGTGATGAAACTGTCCAGCAGGTTTCCCTTCGGACCATGAAGAATTTACAACTATTGTCAAACTAAGCATAGTCATCGGACTTTACATATTGTAAATGTCTTTAAGTGGCTGTTAAGCTCCAAAATTAAGTTGCGACTCTTCAAGTGTCTTTCTCACTTTTGTATGAGTTATGGATAAACTGAATTATTCTGAATATATTGCTACCTATATATGAGCTCCGAAAATGTATCTTCAACTTCGTAACTTTGCCATCAGTTGATGGTTGAAAACGATAGACCTAAGGTCACTGCTGGTACGTTACCAAGTAACAAATGAATAACACATTGCAGAGCATAATTGGAGTTACTGATGTGTAGTAGTAACCACGTCACTTTAATGGTAAATTGAACTTTAGAGCTAGAGAAATGGAAATTATACTGTTAAGGAAGTTTTTGAACGACTTCAGTCTTCATGCCACTTCTTATCTATTTAGCATGACCCTTTTTTAATTACACCTGTTAGTGATAACCATTGAATTCTTGCTAAGACACAATCCTTCTTTCTCTACCATGAATTAACACTTGGCACATTCATACTTGTGAATGATGTGTGCCGTTTATGTTGATTTGCTATCACTGCCATACCCTTCCACCTTGAATCTCAGTGGCATGAAACTTTACATACTGGAAATGCTTGTTGAATGATTTTTGATGAATAGAAATGTAAATATTAAGGAACCTACATTTCTACTTCAGTAGAACTTGCACGATATCTGGACACTTTTTTAAGATTGAGTAGCATACTTACTGCGTAGAAAGATAAGTAGATGGCCAATATAGGCAATTGAGTAAATGAATTACTAATAAATGCATAGTTTAGGAAATATAAAATTGCACAGTCAAGGAATAAATTGCACTCAAGGATTTTAAGAAAGATAGAAACAAGGGAAACACACTATGTCAAGACTCGCATGTTTTATGAACCAAGTGGTGGAGAGACTGTGGTGATACATTCTGTTCTTTCGATTATAAGAAAGGGCAATTTGTGATTATCTCTCTCTCTCTCTCTCTCTCTCTCTCTCTCTC
>NC_036238.1:9625486-9630369 GCF_002742605.1 Olea europaea var. sylvestris
GGTTTGAGTTTTTTTTTTTTTTTTTTTTTTTTTGCTTAAGCCGAGTTGAGCTTTTACTTGGCAAAAAAATCTAGGCTTGACTCGACCTTTTGACTCGAGTTTTATCAAGCTGAGCAGACTCACGTTTTTTATTTATTTTTATTTTTTTACCTACAGGCAGCTAAGCATGTAGGCCTAGTTGCTACCTTTGTAGGGAAAGCAACTTGCTACCCTATTTAAAATAAATAAATAAATTAATTAAAATTTAAGGCTCACTTCTTCACTAGCTGAAAAGTGGCCTACGCCATGAGCTGCCCTATATAGCTCGACGAGCAACACGGGCTGGCTCGGGCTTAGGCTCGGTAGAAACGAGCTGCGAACGGGCTCAAACTTTTTTTGGATCAATTCACGAGTCACTTCGCTAACGAGCCAAATTAACATCCCTAATTTGCATTCATTTCTCCGTCAGTTGACCAAGATAAATTGACTTTAACTGTATTTGATCAAAATGGTGATATAATAACTTAACACTTTTCTCATTAGATAATTAAAATCGTTAAATTAAAAAAATTAAATAAATACTTCATCTCTCTTTCTACTTCCCCACCTCCCGCCCATCTAGACTGACAGATTTTACTGAATACTTTCTCGTGTATTCCTTCACTTTATAGTATGGTACAAAACTATGTAAGGAAAATATATAATGGAAATTAATCCCGATTTTGTGTGATAATTAGCTAGCTATTCAAGGTAATAAACTAATCAGCTAGTAATAGACTTTAATATCCCCTTCAAATTGATGATGGTGAGTCCACAATCATCAATTTGCTCGCGAGAAAATTATGACGAAGTCGAGTCAAGATATTTTCAAGTTGATGGATAATGGAAACGTGGAGAGAACTGATGACGTTAGAATCATAGGCATCTTGAATGTAATGACTGTCCATTTCAATATGATTGGTGCGTTCATGGTACATATGGTTAACGACAATCAGAACAGCACTAGTGTCACCACCATGGAGAGGCGTAGGCTGTGATTGGAAAATACCAAGTTTTGCAAGAAGACCATGCAACCACACAACCTCAGCACATGCAGCGAACATAGCGCGATATTCAGCCTCAGTATTGGACTTAGAAATACAAGCATGCTTCTTACATTCTCGAGAAATAAGACTATCACCTAGAAAGATACACCATCCAGTAGTGGATCGACAGGAGTCAGGGCAACCAGCCCAATAAGCATCACTATAAGTGGTAAGGTCAAGCGGAGTCCCTCAAGGGAAGAACAGACCACTATAATGAGTCCCAATAAGATAGCGAATAATGTGACAGACAACCACCAAGTGAAGATGACGGGGAGTGTTTATAAATTTGCTAATAGTATGAACTACGAAGAAAATATCTGGACATATAACAGTGAGATAACCACCTACCAACTTTCGATATAGAGGAGGGTTTGGAACAATATTGCCTACGTCTTTTCGATATTCAACATTAAACTCCAACGAAGTATCAACCAAAGTAGCATCAGATAACTCAACCAACTTGATTAAGTCCTAAGTATACTTATGTTGATTCAAGAAAATACTATATTGTGCTGTATGAAATTCCAAGCCAAGAAAGTAAGTGAGATGAGTCAAATGACCAAGGTCTTTCATATGAAAGATCGAGCGAAGATGTTCCTAAAGCTTTTGAATGAGGATGCAATCAGATCCAGAAATAATAATATCATCCATATATACTAATAAAAAACGATCCCAACAGTACTTTTGTGCAAGAACAGAGATGCATAATATTTACTTTGAATAAATGAAAAATCCAAAAGAGTGCAACGGAACTTGTCAAACCCTGCTCGATGAGCTTGTTTAAGACCATACAAAGGGCGTTTGAGCTTACATACAGAGTGGGAACAAATTTTGGATGGCATTTGAACGAACAAAAAAGTGGGTGGCAGAGATAGAAGTTCAAATCATGTTGAAAATATTATACTGAATATATAAACAAAAAAAAGAAGAAGAAGAAGAAGAAGATGATAGAAATCAATAGCTCCCTTACGTCATTATGATGTTAGAAATATTGTAACAATATGGTGTCTTGTAATGTACACTTGGTGTCAAAAAATAAAATAAAATAAAATGAAGTTGGAAATATGATTATACAAGGGGAAGGCATAATGTTCTCACAACTTTTTAGAATTAATTTTCGTCAATGGCATTTTTAACTTAATTATAATTATATTTTTCTATTGAAAAATCATATTGATCGGGGCATTCATAATATTATAGATTAATATTTCAATCTCAATTAGATCGATCCTTTATTGAGCATGTTAATTATATTAGTTACATTCTTCAAAATTATACATTTATGAATATAATTAAAAAGTGCACAAATGAAGAGATTACGATTTTACTTTATGTATTTTAAAGTTTTAGGATTCACGAGCCTACCTTATCTATCCACTTAATCTTAATCATCAAATTTCGAAACCAACCAATTGCGTGCATCTAGTTGAATTCTTCTAAACTAATTCATTTACCTCTCTCGAATTCAAATCAACTAGGCTCAATTAAGTTAATAATTATACATACATAAATCAAAATAAGTTTTAATTAAGAGCAGTCAATCACCGAATAAATAAATTAAATACCACAAAATTAGTACCAAATGTATATCTTCTTTTCATCAAAATTTCGATTTTTAATATGTAGTCCAAACAAATTACTCATCTTTTGATTTGTTGTCGTTCATAAATAAATGGATTAATGATCGAATAATCCAAAGTCATGAATAATATAAGTAAAAATGGTCCAGAAATATCAATTGAAGATCAACACTTAATAATTAAAATTAAGGTTCAAATTTAAACTATATCATTCATCCCAATTCATTATTTTAATATCACTTCTTGAAGAAGAAAATTACAAGTCAGATATAGAGTACACTATCAATTCAAAGAGGAAACGAGAAAAAAAAAGTGTCGGGATGCGAAACCACGATCAACATCCGCTGATTCTTCTTCACCCATGATTGGAGCAATTTCTTTCACGACATCTGACCACAACATTCTATAAAATGGTTTACAACAGTAAGTGATAGACGCACATTTGTATTTCGAATGCATACTTAAAAATTTTGAAATTTTAAAATGGGGTTCTGAAATTTGTTCATTTTTGTTTTGTTTACATTTTTCTCCTTTATTTATCGAGAATGTATGCTCCTACAGTAAGAGGTTTCGAAAATGCTCCTGAACATGGTAAGTGTCCCTATTTTGTGGTTTCTCAGTTTTTTACGTGTTCTGGTTTGAATTTTGACCTATTACATGTTCATATGTTGTTTAAGACTCAGTTCGGTTTGATTGATTTTATTGATTTTTCGATTTTTTTGGCCCAGTCCTTGTCCTACATTTTAATTAAACAAGAGGTCTGCAGTCTTATCATATTGTTGCACTTATGTTCGCAGCTTTATTCTCAAAATATTTTTATCTTCAACCAGGGGCGGACTCAGACCGTTCGAACTGTGGGGTCAATTTTTTTTTTTTTCGAACAACATATTATGCACAAAAAGGAAAAATCGGTTGTTTGTTGTTCATGTTCGATATTTGTACTTTGGGAAGAAATCGGTGGATTATATGATATATCTATGGACTAAATAATGGATATGGACCATGTGATATGGATATAGATTTAGGATTTGGACTTTTTGGGGCAAAAAATTAAGTGTTCAACAAAAAAAAAAAAAAAAAAAAATTAATTCCAGAAAACTGTGGGGTCATTTGACCCCCACATGACCCCATGTGGGTCCGCCCCTGTCTTCAACCATTCAGTTAATTATAATAGCATGTTCGTGATAACGGCTTCCATCCAAAATATCCGTTATAAGGACGTAAAAGACTTGCTATTCATATTTCAAAACAAGTAAAACAGCAACAAATACTACAACATAATATTTTTCCTCATTGACTAACAAAGTTTTTGGATAAAAGCTATCCCCAGGAGCTCGATGTGCTAATTAAATGAAGATTGATGATAATAATTCAACAAAAAATTGGGAGTATAAATACAACAATAAGAAAAGATTGAAAATTTTAGAGCAATCAGAAAGTTGTGCAATAAAAGTGAGGTGTCGTTGGAACCGCCCTTATGAAAAGACAATGCTAATATAAAAAGGAAAAAAAAATAATTAGAAAAAAATAAATTTTTCTTCTTTTAACTAAAAAAAACATTGCCATCCAAATCAAAAAGCATGAAAAAAAATTAAGATAAAAAGTCCTTTATTGGCCCAACTGAATTAGGGAAATCCATGAAATCAATTTGATCGTTCTTTCTTATTAAAAATATGAACTATGAAAATAAGAAGAAAAAGAATAAAAACATATAATTTATATAATTTAATAACAATTTCAAATATAGTTTGAAGCAAAAGGATAAAATCAGAGAGACAGTAGTTATTATTATTATTATTATTTTGGCTCATCTGGTTCTAGCATGATATTCTAGAGTTAAGGGGTGATTCAAATGCCCTCACGTGAGGTCAGCTGACTCTACACTAGTTTTTGAATTTTCGTTCTTTTTTTTTTTTTTTAACACCTATTTGCACAAAAAAAAAAATAAATAAATAAAAAGGGAGTGTTCTTTCATTTTTCTTGTTAACTTCTCTAAAATTTCAAATCTTATTATTCTCTCAATACCTAAGTTTGTCAGTTTTACTAAGTAAATATTTTTGATACTTAGGGTCTGCTTGATTGCGAAGATAAAATTTGGGTGGAAAGAAAATGAATTTCAGGGAATTGAATTACTTAGAAATTGTTTTCCTGAAAATTATAAATTATTGTGTTTGATTGGTATAATTTTCCACGTGAAAAATATTGAAGTAAAAGTGTTTTTTGGTGTTCGTTTGGCTTT
>NC_036238.1:9630573-9646837 GCF_002742605.1 Olea europaea var. sylvestris
CGAATTCCAAGCTCCATAGAAAATTTGGCGAATCAAACGGAGCGTTAGTTCATTTGCATAGACTCCAGCACTATAGACTTTTTCTCCACTTCATTGTCGGGAATCTCAATCCCTCAACCTACGGTTTGAATTAAGCTGTTGAATTGGAAGTCAATGATTGAATGATAGTCTAATTGTTCATATTGAAAATGATGCATTGGACAAAGTTGATACCCATGTAATTATATAATAATGAAAACGTACACTACTAAAAAATAGCTTTTTACTTACGGAAAATTACCAACGGATGGTAATTAGAAACGGATGATCTGTTGGTAAAAGTTACTCACTTTCAGCTACGATAATCAGCAACGAATTTTTCGCTGGTAACGATGATATCTCTTTACCAACGAATATTTTGTGCCTCATGTAATCATTTAACATTTGGATCTTTCACCTACGGAATATCTGTAGGTGATATACCGAATATTACCAACGGATGAAATCCGTTGATAATTAAAAACGGATTATCCATTGGTAAAAGTAATTTACTTTCAACTATGATAATTAGCAACGGATTTTCCATTGGTAATAATAATATCTCTTTATTGACGGATATTTCGTGCCTCATGTAATCGTTTAACATTTGGATATTTCACCTACGAATATTCCATTGGTAAAGTTAATTCACTTATCTCACATCGAAAGTTCACAACAACATCTTCACAGTTGTTCTCTATAAATTAATTTGTGGTCCAATAAGTGGTTAAACAATATTTTGGACTTTCAATTCGATTGGTTAAAAGTTAAAAAAATTAGAATTATTAAATAAATAATAATAACAATAATAAAAATTAAATAATTTTTTTTTACCATGCCTCACACCTATGCAATTATTTACAACATTGATTTTTTCCAATTGTAATGGTGAACATTTACCAACAGAAAGTCGGTTGGTATTGGTTAAGATTTTTACCAACGAAAATTTCGTTGGTAAAAAAGATTCATACTTTATCAACGAAAAATTCGTTGGTAAAATGTTTACTCTTTACTTACAGTAGGATCCGTTAGTAAGTATCAGCGACTCTCAAATTAACAACGAATTTGCGGTTGCAAATATTACGTTGGTAAAGAGTAATAGCAACGGATATCTAGGTTTCAGGAACGAAAAATCCGTGTCTGAAGCCATGTTTTTTAGTAGTGGTGTATGCAATTTTTTTTGTAGTGCATTGAATTATTTTCATGTATGTTATGTTACTCAAAAATTTTAACTTAATCTTTGCCCCACAACGAAGAATGTCTAGCTCCGACAAAGGTTTGAAATGTTGTTACTTAAAAAGTTTTAACTTAATTTTTGTCCCCACAATAAAGAATGTCTGGCTCCGACAAAGCCTTGATCGTCACACTATGACATAGGTATTGAAGGGAGTCTAATGCCAACACATATTCATTCCTAGTTATTTCCAATGCTGATTGAACCAAAGTTCCGTATTTTGAATTAGGCTATGAGAGCATTTCGTCGGTGAGACGGATGGTTCGACGCTTTACTTATTTGATGACCAAAATATAAGATATTAACTATAGTGAATATATACTTTTAAATAAATTTTTTTATCATCTATCAAGCAAATCCAATTAGAATTAGATTTTGAATAATCAACCAGTCTCACTAATTCATTTTATTTAAGATGCAAACTTATATTAATTGATCCCTCTAACTATTTGGTCAATAACACTATGATTCAACAATTATGAACATAATTTTTTTTTAACTTTGTAAATAATATTACATCGTGTGTATCTCAAGCATTGGAGTGCCCCTATAACATGGCCCTTTACAAGTTTCAAGATATCTCGAAGACAATTCTCGAAGTACCGAAAATCTTAACCAACTCGTCAGAATCGTAGAAATTACGTGAAATCATGGTTATAAACAAATTCATACCACTTGGACTCTTTATGGAAACATCACTAACAATTTACTTTATCATTATAGACAAAAGAACAGGATCCCATTTTGACCCAAATAAAAGGAAAAACAAAAAAGAAGATTCCAAAGAGTTTGATTTAGTTGGTTCCACATAAAACTTTATTCATAATAGTAATTAATAATAAAAGTTGAAGGGCTGATCTAGACAGTAGTTATTTGAGGAGTTAATTCAATGGGGTAGTTACCAAGCAGCGTTATGTAGGTCAGGTCATCTCATGGAAAATGTCATGACTCGAAGGCCAAAATCATATTTTGACTTAAAGGGATATCATATAGTTGAATGAAATCGAACTCGAGCTTGTTTGACAATCATTACTGTTGAAAAAAAAAAAAAGAGTTTTGAATAGTGATTTTTAGGAGAATGTATGGTTAAAAATAGAGATAAATTTTTAGTATTTTTAAAGAATATTTAATTGTGTGAATATTTGATTAAAAATGATCTTATAATAAAAAATTAAATAAATTAATGGGTGTCAATCAGTCACTCAAAACAAACTATTCTTGTGCAAGGGGTTGCCATCATTCAATGGTCAAATGGGTAATTATTGAGATAATTTGTTGAGAGGAATGAGGGTATGGATGACTAGCATACCAATATGCAATATAAACATAATTTTAGATTATTTTCTTTTATTAATGTTTTTTTTCCTACTTTCTGATATGATAATTTGGTAATTTCTTATATAATTGGATTCTATCATGTTGCATATATAAGATTATCTGGAAAAAGAGAGTTATGAAATGAAAAAGAAAAAAAATGACTTTTCTCGATTATGTATTTATGTGTCCAACTTTTAGTATCAATACGAATAATCGAGCTCAGATAGTTTTTTTAAGATTCACATGTGAATTAACAGGAGTTAAGAAGTTTGTAAATTTCGTGTTGTATGCAACCGTACTTCCTTCCCTACATCACTATACCACCTTGTATATTCTTGTGATTTTATGACATCTTTGAAATTGAATTTAATGAGATATTGCGGTGGTAACACAACAATCACAAGAATATCCAAAATCAATGGTGTGATGATATTTTCCTTTGTAGCCCTATCCCATTATCGAAAGATATGTATTGACATTGTAGACTTCAGTATTTACATTTAACATGAAATAAATAAATTTTTAGAAAAAAAAATAGCTTTTGTGATATATTTCTAGTATGCACGAGTACTTATAATAGGTAAGCCTCCATTTTAAACGAATTTTTATAAATAGATTAATTTATAAATAGATAGGATTGTGGGTGAATAAGCGTTAAGTACTTATGAATATATTGAATGTGATGTTGAAAATAAAATTTAATTATTTATAATAGTTTATACGTTTTTACTGAATTGAGGCTTAAATTAATTAATAAATTATCAATCCTATTAAAAACTGTTATTTATAGAACAATTTGAATTACTTTAAACACGTTCCATACTTCCATCCTTAAGATTCCATGCAAGTGACAAAAGCAGTGACATATTACGTACACATCCTATTGCTCCACGTGTTCATTTAATCAGTCTTTAACTTTCGGTCACAACATATTTATTTTATTTTATTATTATTATTATTATTTTTATCTCAATCTAGTCAATAACCCCTGTTTGACAAACATTAACCTCCGTTTGGCCCTATTCTCATTTTTTCTCTCTTATTTTCCACTACACAATTTTTCATAAAATAATATTACACATAAATAAAAAAATTTCATTCTTTTTCAATTATACATTTTTCAAAAAAATACTATTCCAACCATTAAAATTTGGATAGAATCGGGGGCCAAACGGGGGCTAATTGTAAAAAAACATAGTTTTGAATAGTATTTTTTAGAAGAATGTGTAGTTAAAAAAATAGAGAAAATTTCTAAGTTTACATGTAAAATATTTTATTACGTGAATGTGTGTTGAAAATGAACATTTAGAAAAAAGAATTTGAAAAGACTAATTGTCTAACAGGGAATAAATTTTAAGTAAGTTCACATTTATAGCCTGTTTGAGCCACATTATAATGAGAAATAGAGCCATTATGGGTCCCACACCAGAGATAGAAATTTAAAAATGGTGGCTTGATGTGATGGATAACGGTCATATTTTTCATTTTAATGAGGTAAAAATGTGGCTCAAACAGAGGCTTAATCATTAATTACATGCCGGTACCATGGCTCTCCAAAATGATAGAAATCGCTTAATTGACAATTATATCATAATTGATCACATGACAATTTTAATGAATAATGCTATCTAGCATCAGTCTTTGTGATATGCTCAATTAAATGTAAAATTATATAATTCATTTAATTGTAAATTTCATTTAATGACACTTAATGACAACCTATACTGATATTGTAAAATCAATGAATGTAAATAGCATTACTCAATTTGAATAATGCTATTTGTACATAATGAATTATACAATGATTTACATATAAATGAATAATCCAAAAGGGAGTAGTGATTTTTTTTTTTTTTAACACAATCATATCTCATCATTATGTATATGTAAATTATTATGTACGCGTAGGACAATCGAATCAATTTTACCATCTATTTCTCTCATTCTCGGCCTCTTTGGCTGCGGTCAGCCCCCCGTGGAGCTAGTCTTCACCCCCACGCAACCCGTTCCCGCGGCGGCACAACAGGGAAAAATGAATTAATGCAGGGGCCCACATGTGCAAATGATCTTACACGCAAATCCATGTATATATAGACATAAATGTTCCATTTCTTTGTCTCCAAGCAGCCTTTGAGCGTTGGGAAAATTGAACTCAACTGTGAAAAGTTTAAAGAAATTCTATAGTGAATGGCGGACGGTGGTGATCAAAATCATCAGAAGTTGGAAATGCCGGTGGGATTCAGGTTCCATCCAACCGATGAGGAGCTGGTGGTGCATTACCTGTGCCGGAAATGTGCGGGGCAACCGATTGATGTTCCGATTGTAGCTGAGATTGATCTCTACAAGTTTAATCCTTGGGACCTTCCAGGTTATTTTTTGACCAGGGGAAAAAAAAAAAAAAAAGGGTCTCTTTAGTGTCTGGTGCTTATGTAATTATAAGCTCAAAAGATAAGTGAAAAGTTTGATTTATTTGATTGAACAGGTATGGCACTGTATGGTGAAAAGGAGTGGTACTTCTTTTCTCCAAGAGATCGGAAGTACCCGAATGGTTCTCGGCCGAACAGGACAGCAGGAGTTGGACACTGGAAGGCCACCGGAGCAGATAAACCTGTGGGAAAGCCAAAGCCCCTGGGAATAAAGAAGGCTCTCGTTTTTTATGCCGGAAAACCTCTTAAAGGAGTCAAAACCAATTGGATTATGCATGAGTATCGCTTAGCTAATGTGGACAGATCTGCTGGCAAAAGGAACAATTCGAGGGTGCGTAGTTAATCTTTACTGTTTTTTGATGGATTCGACACTACAATGAATAAGATTTTAACAATTTTTCGTCCCTTTGAATAGTCGATTCTCTAAACCGCACAATCTTCTATTCCATCATTCTGTTTTTCTCTCCTGCAGCTTGATGATTGGGTATTGTGTCGACTGTACAACAAGAAAGGTACTATTGAAAAGTATTACACGGTTGATCAGAAGACACTGCAGTTTTCAGATAGCGAAGAACAAAAGCCGAAAATAGGCACATCCCCATATACGGGATTAGTAAACCAGATGGTGCCACTGGTTCAAGAATCAGAATCGATGTCGTTACAAAAGATGAGTGACTCTCTGCATTTCGACGCATTCGAGTTAATACCTGAGTTGCACAATGATTCAAGTAGTTCGGAGCACGTGTTATCACCGGAGTTCACGTGTGACAAGGAGGTCGTAAGTGAACTGAAATGGAGCAATTTCGAGAATTCCCTCGAATATCAGCTTAATCACACGGACAGCTTTCAAGATCACGATTTTGCTTCGCAAGTGCAGTACGACGACCAGCTCTCTCTGTTTCAAGACATGATAATGTACATGCAAGAGCCTTCTGAGTTCTGATTGTGGGATCAAATTGCTTTGATTTTGATCTTGAGATTATATTATTAGGTATAATTATAAGCCATGTTATTCATTATTTGCAAGGTGAAATCCAAAACCTTTATTCTCTTTTCCGCCTCCTAATGAAAAGAAAGGAGGTCTGGCCATTTAGAAAGCAATGAGATATATTCAGAACACCCATTAATTGAAACGAATACTGGATTTGAGCAATGTTGTGAACACAACTCGCAGAAGTGAAAAAAAAAATGTTATTATTTGATCAAATTCTACACTTTTGAGCAACCTTGAGCTCTTACACATTACATCAAATATGCACACATGCAGACTGTTAAGACTTAGAGTTACGTTTTAAAAGGTCAACCTTATTAAGAGGAGTAGTTCAAGAACTTATAAGTTGGTCTATGTTTTCATTTTTATTTGATGTGAGATTTTATCTCTTAATATGCCATTGCAAAATGGTGGCTCGTTTGAACAGATCAATTTTAAAATCAGTGTGCTCATTTTTTTGAATCTTAATCGGATCGAATTGCTAGTTGAAATTTAATGGACTCTAATATCATGTTAAGAATTTGGATTCTAACTTAAACGGTCAATCTTGTTAAGAGAAGTAGTCCAAAAACTTATAAGATAGCCTATGTTTTCATCTCTATTTATCCCTTAACACGGATAATACTTAGTATTAGGAACTACAATATTGACTAGTCAAATTTTTGGGACGTGACAGGAAGATAGCCTTGTGGTTGCTTAGAGTCAAATAAATATATCAGAGATGGAATTTATGGTGTTATCCATTGGGGGAGCTGAAGATGAAAATGATAAAACTCATTGTGCCATACATTTGAGTTGAATCGGTACCGAAATAAGGATTACCAAATTGTAGTTGTGTTTGAGATCTACTAACAAGCCCATGCTTGGCCATACATTTGAGGTAATGACGGTTGAGATCGGTATTACCGATACCCTTTCGCCATTTCAATTGTATTTGGTAGTATTCACACACTACTTTACACTCTTTAACTCTGTCGACCGTACGACTGTTGAAATCAATTTAAAGAGCTCATAACATTTTGGAGCTTTTTTACCCTTTCGCTCCCTTCTTGTATCACAAATTTCTTGTTTCAATTTGACAGCATCTATAATGCCTCGAATGCTAGTAACCCAATGCCTTACCAAACGTGAATTTCTTAACATGCTTAAGTAAATAATTTCGATATAATGGGCATATTCAATAAAAATTGATAACCTTGAATAAAAAATAAATTTAATTTCTTAAAATTCGTGGAATGTTTTCGATCTTATCATTCATCAAAATATTAATAAAACTAGTTTTAACCTGAAATTGAAATTGAACTAATTGAAATCATAATGTTACTCAAGACCAAGTATAATACTAGAAAGAAATAATCAAACGCTTTTAGAAATTTTAACATCTAAAAATTAAAGTACTTCATGAAGAGGATCCGCTAGTTTAACAGCACGTCCATCCATCATGCTAGTTTTCACCTGAAATTTATAAACAAAGCGGGATGAATATAATAAATTATACTCAATGAGAAGTTTGATACTTCACATTCAAATCGAACATGAAATTATGCATAAACTCTCTTATCAACATAAAATAAGAATTATCACACCATAAAAGATGATGATTCTAGCAAGCTACAAAATAATGTGAAAGCTAACTAATATCCTATGATCTGCAGTAAATTTTATCATGATTTCTTCTGAAAGAGCCCTAAATTGAAGTAATTAAATTAATACTTAACAACAGATTTGAAAAAAATGTGGAAAACCTATTAATATTAATAGCACTGAGCACCTCACCTTTTAAATATGAATTTAAAGAACAAAATTGTGGGAAACTGAAAATCGAGATTCTTTAAGACAATCCAAAGACTATAAATGATGTTTTTTTTTTATTTTTTATTTTTGCAAAAATAATGTTGTGCGCAATAGAAAGACAAAAAAAGATATAGGCAATTGGCTATGGAGAATAGTTTATTGGAAAAAAAAATCACATCAATTTTTTTCCTCCAATATCATGTCTTACATAGTGGGATGGTAATTTGAACCGTCAAAATCGAAAATCGTGGTTAACCAACGGGACGAATCGAACTGATGGTGCAATGAAATGGATATTTGATTTTAGTGACCCGGTTCGAGGCGGGCCGGGTATGGTATTTGCACTGTCATCCCACCTTGAATCGATTACCCGTTAAAAAAAATTGGGCAATTGAACTTTCTATTATTATTTCTATTATATTTTGTCTAGTCCAAAATTTATGGCTCATTACCGACCCATTAAGTAACCTAACACAGTTACCACTTACACACTAAGTACCAACCCTACCACAAAGAAAATTGGACTCAAATTCAACAAGACATTAGCCGACAGTCGCCTTCACTCGAATCTCTGCAGTGCGTCCCTAAAATTTTTCTTTTCCACACCGTACTCTATCTTGCTCGCCATCACTAGCCCTAAATAGGGGAGTATTTTTCTTCGTCTTCTTGTTTGTAAGACTCGATGGATCTCCACGTATCTAATGATTTATGCTTCTTTACTTTACAAAGAACTTTTTTCATTGTCTAAGGCAAAGAGAGCCTTAATACAAAAGTGTACCCAATGAGAGTGATTGGAACTTGGCTACGGAGATTTGTGATAAGTTGGAGAGATTTTATGAAGCGATTAAATTATTTTCAGGTACAAAATATTCTACTGTCATTCTGTACTTTCCAAATATTTGTGACATAAAGTTGGCAATTTGTGATTTTGCATTTGAGAATTGAGATATTGTTTGCATTTTCATTTGAGATGTTGTTTGCTACATTGGCTTAATATTATGTTTTTTGTTTTCATTGGCCTTTTTTCTTAAGTTGTTTTTTTTTTTAATTTCACAGTTGGATCTATAAAAAATAATTTATTTTCGTGATTATTAATGACTCGAACTGAGCCGAAACAGAGATATGAACCGAATCGAGCCGAAACTGGACCGACTTAAGTGGTTATGATATGGCTAACAAATTGGTGGTTCGGTGATGATTTTGGCTGAATCGACGCTGAACCGAAACGTTGCCAACCATAAAAACATGATGGATAAACATAAAAGTCCCCTAACAACTAATCTTTTATGCATACTAATCAGATATTAGTTATAAGCTATGTCAATTATATAATAGAATACAATTTATATCCTTATCAAATGTATATCTATATACGTGATCCAGTGAAAATGGAGTCCTAATATGAATTACTAACTGGATTTGAACGGGATTAATGTTAATTTATTTATACTAAAATAGGAAAAAGAATTTGTTATCACCTGGTTAGCATAAAAAATAATAAAAATAAAATAACAATCCTATTTTGAATTAAAAAACAATGGCCGAATTTGTAACTGATCAATTTTAGGGAAGAAATTCATTTAGACCTTGTCTGGGAGCAATTATTATAGAATTTTAAGCATTAATATAACCGCTATACATCATCTGATCCTTGAAATTCTGACATGAATTGCTTTCCTTTCTCTGATTTATGCATGATTTACTACTTTAATACCCGTTTATAAAAATTTCACCTTCCCTCTACACCATTGTACAAAGGGTATTTTTAGTAATATCTTACCTGCAGCTTCAGTCAATTCTGGTAGCTCTCTGATACCATATACTGTATAACTGTTGAATTTTTTTTCTTTTTAATATTAAAATTTAGTAAAAGAATGCCTAGACAGGCACTTAATTACAATTAATATTATTAGCTAAGTAGTTTTCTTAATTGACTCTAAACTCAAGTTTGGTTTATCCAAATTAAATATTTCTTGAGCCTACACTTCGTAATTTATTGGGAGCTTCAAAATGGGCCCAATATTGATGGTGTAATTCTAACTTTTTCAATAGTTAACTACATGGCCGAATTAAATAAAAGTATAAAATCTAATACTTATTTCTATATTAGTCCATCAACTATTAAGAAAAAATCATATAAATCTAATTAATTATTGGGCATAATAAATTGACTTGCATAACGACTTGGCTAGACATGACATTTCTATCAATTGACAATTAAATTGTATGCAATAAAACTCATTAAATTTGGGTTCTACAACATCTTCATCGATGTTATCCAAATCAATTAGATTATACTTTAGTGAGCATCATCAATATCCATTCTAGGGAAATCGTCGGGAATGGAGATGTTGTTGAGACTGGCAAATTCATTGTGAAATTGAGATTGTGGCGTCATAGGTAAATGGCCACCGAACAAGCCCTCAACAAAAGTATTAGGACCCATGTGTATGTAATAGAATATAAATGTATAAAGATGAAATAGAACTATAGTAGAGAATGTAATTTGAATGATGATGAAAAGTCGACCAAGAAGAAAGAAGGCTTCATCTGTTCCAAATGAATGTAATAGAATATGTATGTGTATGTAATATAGTGTATGTAATGAAATTGAAAGTAATTTGATATTTTAATTGTAGAGAAAATGTAGAAGTATTTATAGAGTTAAAAAATAAATAATTTTTCAGTATCGTTGCAGGACCCCAATGGTCAAATATAAAGTTTAGTGAACATTTTGGGACCTGAATGATCACAAAACTTGCAAAAAGTGACTATTTGGTTTCTTTTTGTTACCATTAGACTCGGCGAGCCACAAACTTGGCCGAGCATCAGCTCATGGGCGAGCCATAATTTGCTCGCCTAAAATGGTGAGCCAAGCCTCGCTCAGCTCACGAGTGCTCGTCGTGAAACAACACCGAGCCTAATGGGCAAAGTCACAATGTGCTGATGAGCTACTCGACCTTTTTGCCACCTCTAGTCCTAATGTGGTTGTGAATCCATTACAACATATTCTTGTTTTTCGTGTTCAATTCGATGTGACTAGTTTGATGCACATTTTTACTATTATGAAAGAAAATATTAAAAGTCTACGACTACGAAAATGTATTGAAAAGCTATGAGCTTATTGAAATAATAAATAGATATAGAACATAACCTAATAAAACACTCAAATATTTTGGGGACATATTTTTTTATGATAATAAAAAATGAGAATTCAAATGTCGCTTTTCATTTTTTGGGATTGTGTTTTAGCAGAGATACAAGTGAGGTAAAAAATATGTATAATAAAGCTTAAATTATGAAAGTTTTAATCTTTATATTTGGAATTATTTTCAGAAAGAATTAATTTGCATAATTGGATAAATGTGCATATTTATATTCTTATTGCACATTTATGGAATCACTTTTATTGAATTACATGATATTTGTTAATTTGTGAATTATAAAAAATGCTAAGGTTAATAGAATTAGTGAGATTTTTATTTTCACTTATTGATCACTCGATAATTGAAAGATTTTAAAAAATATCACCGAGAAGTACTATTTAATTCATCAACTGAGTGGGAGTTCTAAAGTTGGAAGAATTAATACAATTCTCTCTTAGAATTCATAAAATTTTGCATTATGAAATTAAGTTTATGATCGTAAAACAATATGATTACGGATGATGATTGGGAATATAGTGAACTTTTAACTCTGTGCCTAATATTGTACTATCGTATAAGTTAATTTACATTAATGCAAAATGATATGTGCATAAATGGACATTGATTAAGAATAACTATCTCTAAAATTTGATAGATAATGAAATAAAAAAATGTATAGTTGTTGACCTTTATAGAGATGATAAGTTAAATGTAACAACATTTGCACGATAAGATTTTGGGTGTACTATAAGAATATGATACTTTTAGAGAGTATCAACCACGCAATAGAAATGCTGATGTGTGTCATACTACTCAAGAGAATAGAGATCAAAAACTTTGTCAAGCACGAAAAACGATATATTCTAGTACTTGAGCTTTTTATTTAATAAATTCTGTTATAGATGATCTTATTCTCGAATGTGATTGAGCTGAGGTGGTTAAGTTAGTGTTGACAATTTTAGTTGGTCACTTTTTCAGATGAATAGTAACTTCAAACTAATCTTTTCTAAATAGTTTGGAACTTTGAAAGTTAATGTAACTTACAAATTGAAGCTTCAAATTTCTTTATTGACACTACCAGTTGTGTTGAGTTTAAAATCATGCAATTTGGTGTTGTTAAGTCTCAAGAACATGCTTTTGTAGCAATGTTATAATTCGTATAAGACTTCAAGTCTTAATATTAAATGAACTAGGACAAATGCTGGATAGATAGGAAAATTGAAATGGGACAACGAAGAATATATCAGATTGTAAGTACATGAAAGTGGTTTTGGTGAAGGATTAATATTATAAAGGTTCAAGTCCTTCAACTACACGATTTTGAATCTCTTAGCTCGAAAGTATTGAAGCTAAAAGATATTACCCTAGAATATATTCCTATTAGTACTGTTTACAGGTCAAACACTATATATTGGATCTTATCATGTTTGTATAATGGATTCAAGAGTTAGAAATCCACTTAATATGAGATCAAGATGTGCATTTAGTGTATTGTCAAGTCTTTGATTTGGTAAAAATAAATATATACCAATAATAAAGATGGAGTGGAGATTTATACGGTTGGTAAATGTAAGCAAGGTGAAGAAACTAACCTACTGTTTGATATTACGATAGTATCAAAGGCTCCACTAAACTCGATCTTAGTTGTTATTCTTCCAAGAGTGGTATCTAACTTGAACTTATACTTGGTAGTTTTATTTGTACGCACGGTGTTGATGTTTATTATGGCTCTAGATATTTGTCCAATTGTTTGAGGTTTTGAGTTATGAAAACCTTTCAAGACTATAAGAGCTAAACTTTCATATAATTAGTCCATTCAAATTTTTATGTGAGCTATGATTAATAGAGATAGAGATGAAACCTCATTTTTTCATTACATTTTGACGAGCTTGGACAATCTTAATTCTTGATCTAATTTTATATATAGCTTCCACAGTCTTTTCGACCAATTTTGGACCTAAAACTTTCCTTTCACCAATTTCATCCGAGTAAAATAGCGAATGACACCGTGGACCATACAAAGCTTCATACGGTGTCATGCCAATAGTAGCTTGGAAGCTATTGTTGTATGTGAATTCAACTAACGGAAGATGATCTTCCCACTTACTACCCAAATCTAGAACACAAGCCCTCAACATATTTTCAAGAACTTGGATAGTTCGTTCAGATTGTCCATCAGTCTGAGGATAGTATGCAATACTAAATGTTCACTTGGTACCCATAGTTTTTTGAAGGCTTATCCAAAACTTCGAAGTAAACCTTGGGTCTTTGACAGATATGATAAAAACTAGAACACCATGAAGATGCATAATCACTTTGATATAAATCCGTGCGAACTGTTCTAAGTTATAGGTTGTTCGAATTGGCATAAAATGAGCATATTTTGTCGGTTGATCCATAATCACCCAGATTGCATCATGACCACTCGTTGATCTAAGAAAGCTAATGACAATATCCATTGCAATCTTCTCCTATTTCCATTCGGGTCCATAGGATTTAACGACTGTGACGGCTTCTGATGTTCAGCCTTTACTTGTTGACAAACCATGCATTTAAACACAAATAAAGCTATATTTCCTTTCATATTTCTCCACTAAAATGTGTCATGCAAATTTTTATACATTTTAGTTCTACCTGGGTATGCGACATAAGGAGTAGAATGAGCTTTAGTCATAATCTCATTCTTCAAGACTTCATCATTTGACACGCATAGTCGGCCCTTAAACTTTAGGGCTTTATCCTTGACTATTTCAAATCCTTTCCTCTTCTCAATTCCCACTTCAACTCTGATCTCTTCCAAAAAATGATTATCTCTTTGAGCAGCTACTATTCTGTCCGTGAGTGTCAGTTTCACAGTAAAATGTACTAACATTGTCGATGTCCTTACTGGTGGCGATAATACTTCAATTCTAATGTTCTCAAAATCTCTAATTAAATAATCCTGCCTTGTGCATAATACTGACAATTGTCCCATGCTCTTTCTACTCAATGCATCAACGACTACATTAGCCTTACCCCGATAGTACAAGATGGTGCAATCATAATCCTTCACCAACTTTAACCACTGTTGCTGTCTCATATTTAACTTTTTTGGATGAAGAAGTATTTGAGACTCTTGTAATTGGTATAAATCTCACACTTGCTTCCTTATAGGTAATGGCGCCAAATCTTCAAGGCGTGCACTATTGCTGCTAGTTCGAGATCATATGTAGGGTAATTATATTCATATTGCTTTAATTGCCTCGAAGCATAAGTTATCACTTTCCATTGTTACATCAAAATACATCCTAAACTAAGCTTGGATGAATAACTATAAATCATAAAACCTTTTGAACCGTCGATAATAGTCAACACTGGCGCGAATACGAGCTTGTCCTTTAACTCTTGAAAACTCTGTTCACATTTCTCTGACCATATAAACTTAGTACCCTTCCGAGTCAATTGTGTCATAGGACTCGTTATCATGGAAAATCCTTCTATAAATCGTAAGGATGGCAATGGGGTAGGTTTGGGACGCCCCGCCCAAATCTCTCCCTACCCGGCCTTAGATGGAGCGCGGAGTCGGGTGAGGCAATATTTTTCGCCATTTAATTTTTTTTCACTTTTATATATTTTTATTTTTTTTACGTTTTCAAAATTTCGAGTTATGTCATTATTAGAGAATAAAATACAAATTCAAAATTAGTTTTTAACGGGCAAATAGTCTAGAAATAAAATTATTTTTAATCTTTTTTTCCTTTATGGGACGAGGCATCCTCGCCCCACCCCGTCCCATGCTCTGCCCCATCCTACTAACTCATTTGGGACGAGTTTTTTTTGCCCCATTCGGGGTGGGACGGGTGGTTTTTTGCCATCACTAATAAATCGTCGATAATAGCTAGCTAAAGACAACTCTGCACTTCTCCAAAGTTTGTAGGTTTCAGCCGGTTGGTCACAGCCTCAACTTTGGATTGATTCATTTCAATTCCTCATGCTAAAATAGTATGGCCTAGAAATCCCACTCGTTCTAGCCAAAATTTACATTTTTTGAATTTGACGTATAACTTCTCCTCACCAATGTTTCTAAAACTATCCTCAAGTGTTCTTCATGTTGATGAGGATCTTCGAGTAAATCAATATGTCATCAATAAATAGGATGACAAACATGTCAAATACTTATAGAACACTCTATTCATCAAGCATCACCGTAAACTTATAATGCCTATATTGGGTCCTAAATGCCATCTTTCGTATGTCAACTGACTTAATCTTCAGCTATAGCTCGACTTTAAATCAATTTTCGAAAACATGGATGCACCCTTCAACTAGTCAAATAGATCATCAATCCTAGGAAGGGGATACTTATTCTTAATTGTCAACTATTTAGTTCACGGTAGTTGATGCACATCCTTATAATACCATCTTTCTTCTTTACAAAGAGTACCGGAGCTCCCCATGGAGATACACTTGGTCTGATGAACCCTTTGTCCATAAATTCTTCTAATTGCATCTTCAACTCTTGTAATTCCTTTGGTGCCATTTGGTATGGAGTTTCAGACACAGGAGTAGTCCAGGTATCAGATCTATCGTGAATTCCATTTGTCTATCAGGTGAAGTACTTAGTAGATCATCAGGGAACACGTCAGCATACTCCCGTACTAGTGGCACATCATCTAATTCTTTTTATTGAGTGGAGGTGCTAATAAGACTGATAAGATATCTTTGACAATCAGCCTTTCTCAACATCCTCTATGCTTTTAAAACTGAAATAACGTGAGGAAGGGCCTTAATCCTCGTCCATAAAATCTGAACTCCTTTTTTGTCGATCTCCGAAAAATTACCTTTTTTTCAAAACATACTATCGTGGCTCGATTCTCACCTAACCAATCCATATCTAAAATAATATCAAAATTTTTCATCTCTATTACATACAAGTCGACCTCTGAAGTCTATCCACCAAAATTTATCTGTATTCCTTTTGCTATCCTATATGTATCAATAGTTCTCCCTATTAGTATGCTAACATCTAGTACACTATCATTCTTCTGAAATGAAGCATTAATCTTAGCTAGACATGCATTAGATATGAACGAATGTGACGTACCAAAATCGATCAGGATGTAAACAGGAGTACTAGAGATGGATAAAATACCTGCGATCACGTCCGAATTTTTGGCAGCCTCATCTTGAGTCAAAGCAAACACCCTTGCCTTTCCTTCTTCTCTTGCTCGAGTTTCTTAATCAATGGGCATGAAGAAGCCATATGATCAAGTTGGCCACATTTATAGCAGGCATATTTTCCATGCAAACATTCTCCTTTATGAAACTTATCGCACTTAGGACATTGGGATAAAAGATT
>NC_036238.1:9650107-9653817 GCF_002742605.1 Olea europaea var. sylvestris
CAAAATAAATCATTTATACAAATAAGTGGGTCGAGTTTACCACTTTCACCTCCGGACTTTTAGTGTGACGACAAATCTAGATATGGACTATTTCATTTGCTAAATGATCAATATTAAGTTTAGGTCAATATGAAAAATAGTAAGAAAATTTTGGGGTGTTACATCATTTCACCCTTAAATTAATTTTGTCCTCGAAATTATCTTAGTTAATTGAAAAGCTCTAGATACATGACCTCTAATTTCTCTTCTTTCTAATGGTTTGATAAGTTCTAGCTTCATTTGTCACATAAATGTTTAATTATACTTTATCTTTATTAGTCAATTTATAAATTATGCTCTTGTAAAATGACTAATCATTATATTTTCATGTATAGTAAACAATAGAATAACTTACATAACATATTTCATTCTAAACGTCATAAGCATTTCGTGAAATCAAATTTAAATAATTCATAAATCATGCTTGAAAGTAAGCTTAAACATAACATTTCATTCATACCTTGGGTTCATTGGACGGTAGTAGATCAACGAGCGCTAAATGCCATGGATCTTATTTTAAATACTTGTTCAATGAAAATCTCATACAACAAAAATATGAACAAATAAGCATTTACCCATTATAATAGAAATCATTTACTTAACAAGTTGACAAGTTACATCGAACCCAATAGAGTAAAATCATTTCACTTATTTTAGAAATTAATTAATTTTTTTTTCAAATAAATATTTTCCTAGTGTACATGCTAAAGGACACTTCAATCATGAATTTTTAAAGTCATTCAGTACTAGTTCACCTAGAGTAACATGGAGAGTAGACCATTTTTTTTAAACACAATTAAATTTGGTTGCAAGAAACTTGTCGGATGGAAAAATCATGCTCGTGCACAATCAAGGTGCGGCAAAACAAAAGTTGGCAGAAATTAAATTCTCTTATACTACAAACATATATCCTGAACAGTAAATAAGCCCATTCACAGATTTAAAAACCTATGTCTCTACATATTGTACAACCAATATGTGTTAACAAAATAACACAACTAAATTGCCAACTTCATTTCATTTGCTGCATTTTCACTTCTTAACAAACAAAACAAGGTTTTTTTTTNTACAGAATCGACTAAACTCGTGCTCTGATACCATTCTGTAACACCTCGAGCTATTTTTATTTTAAAATAATAATAAAAATGAAGAAGATTTCGGGGCGTTACAAACTGCCCATAAATAACCATAAATCTATTCGACCACCTCTAGCCACGCTGCTGGCAAAGTCTCAATAAGAAGGCGGGTGACTCGACGACCAGTGACCATATGGCCTAGTTGTCTCACCTTCCTCCATCTTATTAACATTTCTCAAATGTATTAGCTCATGTTGTGTATTGGATTCCACTGATACTCTTCATATTGCCTCACAATCTCATATTGACGAGGCATCAATGAACTCGTCTCCCTACAAGTTTTCTTAATCCATACCATCTGAGTCATACAATTATTCAAAGCCCAATAAGTGAGTGTCTAATAAGTTTTAGATAATTCTTAAGGACTTAAATAAACATTTAATCTAATCACGTTCTCCAAAATACTTGGTACAATAATGATTATCCACAAAAGTATTTAAACTCCAATATATACTGATATTCATACATACATTTCAAATATTGTATCAAAACTAAACTTTCTCATACTCATCACAAAGATACAAGCGTATTTATAAAACTTTCTTTACCTCAAAATCGGTATAGCGCGACTATGGCAGGCACAGTTCTCAGGATCCTCATTAAAAAAATTGATCAACTCTATATGTGACACAACACACGTAAGATATGGTTCTAATGCAAGTCTACAAAAAATAAAGCTCTGATACCAAATTGTAACGCCCCAGATTCTTGGAACCCAAAGTGTTATAAAGTCAATCTTTCTTTGGTTTGACCCTTTTGATATTAACCATAAATTGCAAACAAGAAAAATTTTGGAGTTTGGAATATATATATATATATATATATATATATATATGAGTGATATTTGTCCACATAGACTTAGACATATAAAAAAGATTTTGGGAAAAATCAGCAAGTACCAGTTGTGCAGCAGCGGATTGAACAATATGTTTGGTCTAGTAGACGTCGACTAAAAATTTTGAAATTTTAACAGAGACTATTACTTACAAATACATACAATATATAAAAAAATTGGGGTTTCGATGATAATGTTTGAAGCACAAAAATATTGTTCAACTCTGCTAGATAGAAAATTCATATTTGACCCGACGTAGTCTACTAAAACGAACATAACTTTTTCTCTAGATAACATTTTTATAAAATTCCAAAGGAAACAGTTAAAAAGCTCATAAATCTTTTTAACCCCATTGCTTTCACTCTAAAAAATGCACTATGGCCCAAGTTATATAATTTTCAAATAGAATGACAGAATCTAAAATTCAATCTAGAAACAAATAAACTTTATGCAATTTCATTCTAACATTTCCAAATTATGGCTGACATGAAATATATACAACGAGACGGATCAGACGTTTAAAAAATTTTAAAAGCATCGTCTAAGTATTCATAATTTACACAAATTGAAAATTTTACTAGAAAGTTGAAAGTCTTTCAAATCACTGAGCACTTGCCACTATGCCAAAGCACTCCATTCCTCGAATCAACCTATAAAATTATAGTAAGGATGAGTACCACAAGTAATACTTAGTAGGAAAACATTTAAGTAAATTGTAAAAATATATATTTTCAGAAATGCAAACTTTACTCAATTGTGTCACCGACAATCTATTTCTCTTATTTGAACCACTCATACGGTGTTTCCTTCATGAGTAACACAATAACACAAATACAAACTTTGGTCATTAGTGGCACCTTCAATTTCTTTTTCTTATTTGAACCACCAAATGGTGCTTTTATCATGAGTAACACAATAACACGTTTAATGCAAAACGAAAACATATAATACTTATATCACTTACAAAAGTGCTGAAAACACTCCTACTTTAAATGCTTGGAGTTTGAATACCCTTTTTGTGTCCAAAAAAATGCAACATACTAAACCTCTCATTCGGATAAATTTTCAGACACAAAATGCCTTAGTCCATAGAAAAATGACCAAATAATCCATGTATAGGTACAATAGTTTGGGGGAGAAAAATGTGGCCTTAGAGGTTATAGGAGATTTTTGATTTTCAATTGCAAAAGAACGATCGCAATAGCCAAAATGGGATTTAAAAAACAATGTTAGTGGAATATTAATTATGTGCATAATTCGTGAGTTACAAATGTCTAGGATACATTTTCATATGAAATGGAAGTTTTTTTATATATAATAATTAACATAATAGGCATTAAATGATTTGAAAGTTTATCGCATTTAGTGGATGATTCAAATGACAAGTCTAGTGGGGGAAGAAATGAAAAGCCAAGTTGAGGAATAATGAGAAAAAAAAAAAAACTAGAGATGCATTAGTGAAGTAAAATCGTGAGTGAGAAAAATGTAATGGAATGAAATTGGGATTGTTTGGTACAATTTAATCGATTTGTCTATTTTTTTTCAATTAAGCACTAAACATATAAGGAACAATTAACATAAAGTGTGTCGTCACAAATAACATAACAAAGTAAAAATATATATATATATGTCATTTAAGAGAAATTCGTACCTTACAAAAGTTTTTAAAAATAAGTGCGCAAAACTTTACCATTGTGACC
>NC_036238.1:9653917-9685289 GCF_002742605.1 Olea europaea var. sylvestris
GTGAAAAACGAGCCACGAGCTCAGCTCGCCACGGGAGCCCGAGCTGAGCTCGTGGGTTAACGAGCCGAGCCGGCTCGGCTCGGCCCACTGCCACCCCCTATGTCCAGGTTCACGCCATCGTTGCCATCACTAGGCGGATTCTGCAACCTATCACTAGGCGAATTCAGCAACTCTAGTTTGCAGTTCCCCTTAATTGTGGGAAAAAAAGTTTGCGGACTTTTTAAATATATATATTAGCCCCAAAAAAAAAAGGATTTCAATATAGCCCTCGTTTGATTTCATTCTTTTCAAATTTTAATAGTTGGAAGAGTGTTTCTCTGAAAAATGTGTGGTTAGAAAAAAATGAAAATTTTTTGTTTTGCGTGTAATATTATTTTATGAAAAATTGTGTGGTTGAAAATAAGAGAGAGAAAAAGAATGAAATGGAGAATGGAGGCCAAAAGGGGGCATAATTTTCTAACTTTCTTAGTGTTCGTATTCATGAGATGAATCATGTATAGAAAATAGGTCGTACTTGCTCTCTCTTTTGTTACCCGACATCACATTCTAGTGCATCCAGTCATATTGTTGGAGCATAAGTAAAATTCGGGGTAATTTTGAGAATGGCCGGAAAATTCTTTCTATTTTTCACAATGGCCTTTTTTGTTAAAAGTACTATATTGCACTTACTATAGTTATTTTCAAGATGTATCCTTTATCTTTAAGGACTTGTCAATCAGGACTTATATCTATATTTTTCAATCTTTTGAACACCTTTAAATATTCTCTATATCTTGATAGTTCTTCAAAGATTATAGGTTGTCCTTTCTTAGTTATATATCCTCGAATTAAACCTTCAGAGATTTCTTCTTGTATGTTTCTATGTTTAGTTATAATATCTTCTACTTTTCTTATTTCTTTATAAGTTCTCACAGAATCAAATCCTATATTATTTTTACAACTATAATCTATATCTCTATATATTTCTTCAATTTTTTCTTTACCAACAGGGAATATATCATCCGATTTTTCATCTAATTTAAATAAAAACGAAACATCTTTTTTATCTAAAAATAAAATAAAATTACTATCACATTAGCAGTGGAGGTGGATGCTTGTGAATTGTTCATCAAAATAATTAAAGCATGAGCATGTGAAAACAAGCAAATAACTTACAGTAATCAAGTGGAAATAAACAGGCTTTCCCTCCAATATGCTCTTATAGGTGCTTTGCATGTACTTAATCAATCTTCTGAATCAAGTAAAGATTTAAAATGTTTTTGAAATCATTTGGGTCCACAACTGCTTCCGCAAAAGACTTTTCAATTAAGGTTGCACTTCTCATTCTAGAGAACTAGCCGTGTTTCCAGAGACGCTATCTCACAGTATCCAGAGTCTCTGTTTTCACCTCTATCCAAACTCTTTTTAAAATCAAGTTCCTACTTGGAACGAAATTTTAAAAGATAACTCACACACAAGGTACTACAATTTTTTGTTAGAAAACTACCTTTTTCCCCTAAACCATAAATCAAAGATGGGTACTTTTTCACGGCTAACATCCATTCAAAATCAATGTTTTGAAAATATTTAAAAATCTCTATATGTACTGCCGAGGAATCATGAGAAACTTAACGAAATCCTTTTATAAAAGCTTTGTTGAACATAACAAACTTTACTTTGATATTCATAAACTGAAATTGTACATGCTTGCAAACTATATTTACATACATTTGGTACTCACCTTATGAAGTTTAGAACTCCATAAGTGATTACCTTATTACACGCTTTCCTATCTTCAAGCTATTTAATATTTTTTTCTGAATACAAGTGGTGTATACAGATTACAAAAAGATTTCTCTTAGATATGTTTAAGAGATAAGCTATTTCGAGATATCTTCCTCATTCCTTCATGCCCCCTTTTATAGGAGGTTTTGAAATCTTATCTTGGACAGGTGTTTTCCACCTTTCTTTGTTGGGTAGCTAGGCCATCTTATCTCCACCGAATTCTTCATTGTCTTCTTGTTGGATGGACCTCTTCTCTTGAAATTAGATGCCTTATCTTTTGAGTTTGTCTGCCACTTGTAACCATTAGTGGGGAGTAGTCACAATTATAGAGACTTTTCTTGTATTATCTTCTGTCTTCTAGTAGCCATAGTTTTTCTTTAATAAATTTTTTTATTAAAGTAGTGATAAAGGGCTACTTTAGTCACCATCACTTTTCCATTTTTGAATCAAAGAATTCTGCAGGGAATTCTTCATCATTAAGGGATGCTTGACTCATATCTTCAACTACACAGTATTCACAATGGTGATCATTGTAATTCCAAAGTAATTTGCATAATTTTTTAGCCATATCCTCTGATCCGTGTACTTGGTTGGATATAATTGCAGATAATAAATGATCGAGATAACAAATATCTTCTTCTTTGTTATCCATCCTTGCATTGGAATAGATGATATGATCTTCACATAGATAAACCCATATTTTTTCTTTCTCAGTAATTATCTGAGTTACATGTTCAAATATCTCTTTATACCCTTTTGCTCGTCTGTAGGGCATCATATTTAGAATATCTTGATATCCATTTTTAACAACCTTTTGATTGGTTGGTAAAAAATGTTGACTTGTGATTCCCATTTTGATCACATGGAACGATGGATGCATATATTCAAGAATAGGATCCCACTCCATGGTTGCTGAATGGAATCTTATATATATATTTGTTTCTTGATAACTTCAGTATATCTTTTAACAGCTTTCCTAATGTTGGCTGGAAGCTGAGCTGTCTCTTTGAGATCTTTGCTAGGATATATACAAAGTATATTTCCTATTTTAAAGCAATTTCGAACCCAGTTGGCTGGTGCTCCTGGATAAAAATTTATTTTGTTGTATTTAGAGTAATGGAGAGTTTTCATCCATTTTCCAATCTCCAAATACCAATCTGATAAAATATTAAAAATAACAATAAAGAAAGTTACTTCTTCATGGTTATCTTTTCTGGGAAATTTTGCTTCATGGCATATTTTGACAATATCTTTTGGATCTATCCTTTCAATAGAAAGTTTAGATTGGGTTTGGCTCTATGAAGAGCTACCTTCTCTTTTGATATCTTGAATATCTTTATTACCAGTAATAGGTTTGAGTATTCCCTGTGAAGGGGTTCCTATCACCTTCTTTTCTTTCCCTTTATCCTCGGGGAGAGCGCTAGTGTTCACAAGTCCTTGCGAAGGGATACTAGTCTTGGTACAAGTAATTTCTGCCTCAAGGGCTATATTTTTGCCTCGAAGGCTATCTTGGATATTTTGAATTTGGGTTTCCAAATAGGAAACTTTTATCTCAAGTATTTGGACTTTTGTCTTTAATTGTTCTAGCTCCATTCCTGCTAAGATAATCAGGAAGAAAGTTAGTTTTACCTTTTATATATTCAATATCAAATTTGAAATATGAGAACCAAATTTATATCCTAATAATATATCTATTGGTAATAGATGGATCAACATTATTTTTCAAAAATGCTTTAACTTGAGTATTATCAGTTCTGATCAAGAACTTCTTTGGTAATAGATAATCCTCATATTTCTGAACTCCTCTTTTCACAGCAATGAGTTCTTTTCTATTCGTCTCATATCTTGTTTCAACCTCTTTGAATGTCCCTGATGTATAACCTGCAAGTATCTCAGAACAAGAACAATATTTTTCACATTTATATTCTTTATGATTCTTTTTCACCTTTAATACTGCTCCCCAATAATGATCTGAAGCATCAATTTCAAGGATAAAGAAGTTTTCTTCTTGTGGTATTACAAGTTTGGGCAATATTTTTAATTTTTCTTTAACTTTCCTTATATTTTTACAATCTTGTTCTTCCCAAGACCACATAATATTTTTTCTTAACTTTGGAAGAAAATAATTTTTTAATTTGGCACAATTTTCAATGAATCCTTCATCATAATTTAATATACCAAGGAAGCTTTGTAATTGTTTTTTATCTTTGATTTCTTCAGGAAATTCTTGAAATTTTTCTCCAATGTGAGATTGCAATTGCAATTCTCCTTCTTTTATAAATAATCCTAAAAATTCTATCTCTGTTCTAGCTATCTCAGCTTTCTTTTGAGAAAGTGTAATACCATATTTTTTCATAATATAACAAAATTTCTCAAGATGTTCAATATGTTCATCAATATTATTTGAATGAATAAGTAAATCATCTACATATGCAATACAGAAATGAGTAATAGATTTGATTACCTCATCCATTCTTCTTTGGAATATCTGTGGTGCATTTTTCAACCCAAATGGCATTACATTCCATTCGTATTGTCCTAAAGGATTGGGGGTACTAAATGCAGTTAGTGGTTTACTTTCTTCTGCAAGCATGATTTGCCAAAACCCTGACTTACAATCAAATTTTGAAAGTATCTTTTTGTTCTGTACTTGTTTAATAAGGGTATCCTTATTTGGTAAGTAATATCCATCAAACTTAGTAACTTCATTCAACTTTTTGTAGTTTATTACTATTCTGGCTTTTCCTCTTTTTATGTCACTATATTTTCTAACCATAAAGGCTGGGCTGCTATGTGGGCTTTTACTAGGCCTAATCAATCTGGCTTCTAGCAATTCTTTTATCTGGTTTTTAAATTCTTTTTGATCATCAACACTATATTTCATAGGTTTGACTCTTACTATAGTGTCTGGATTGATTAATTCTATCTTTGCCTTTATTTTATCAGTATTCCATTTTTCTAAAGGATTTTCAGAATATGTTTTAGAAATTTCTTTTTTCAATTTTTCTAATCTATTTTTTGTTATCATTTTTAAAACTGTAACTGGTTTAAATTTTTCTGTACTCCAACATCCATCACACTGGGTTGAGGACCTCTGATGGTTTATATCTGTATATGCAATTGTAACAACTTTATTTATTTTTGGTGTAAATATTTTATGTGCACAAGGTGTTGTGAACATATACTTATCAATATATTGTGTAAATGGTGCATATTTTAATAGGAAATTTTGTCCTAATAAAATATCACATCCTATTGTGGTTGACATATATATTGTATCAACAAATACTTCTCTAAAGGAAATTAGAAAAGGTACTTGCATAGCATACTTGCTATATATTACCTTATTTCCACCTGCTGTTGTAGCAGTGACTATCTTTTTTGAATTATATTTCCAGTATTCAAATGGTAGTACATTTGGTAAGCATAAGCTTATTGTACTTCCTGTATCTAAATAAGCATGAAATTTAATTCTACAATAGCCTTTTATATTGAGTATAATTTCAATATATTGACTCATGAGATTAGTACTAATTATTCTTTCCATGATAATAATGATTTCATATTTTCATCTATTCTTGGAATGATAATTGGATTATCGTCAACTGTTATTTTCAAATATTCTTGACATATTTTATAAGGACTATAGTTCTCAAAAAAGTTCATTCCTAATAGAATAGGTGAACGATCTACCCCATATAATTCATCTTTATATAGAATTATTTCCTCAGTATATTCTTTTTGATCTTCTCCTATAAGTATAAGAGGGAACTTAACATATTTTCTTATTTCAAGATTATTTCGTATTTCAAAGTCTATTAAATGACTAACAAATTTGGCATTTACATGACTTTTATCTGCTCCAGTATCTATGAGGACAAGAAGATTCTTCTTGTATCCTTCTTGATTTACATATCTTATCTTAATGTAATATTGAGAACTTGATGGTTCATCAATACTTAGATTCTTAAGTCTGCTTATTCTAGAGTCTTGTCTAGAGGGAAATCTTGCAATAAGATTATTTCCTTCTAAGCTTACACTATTTCTTCTTATTAATTTTCCTTCAGAATTAATTTCTTTTGCTTGTTTATGAAAGTCAAGCATTATTTGTTCTGGTATCGTTACTTCATGTTCTTGATATTTCCTAGGAGGTATGTATTGTGCTAATTCTTCAAAATCTTTATGTATAATAATATTATCAGTTATCTTCCTTAGATTGTTATGATGGCTAGTACTAAAAGCAAAAATTGATTTTATGCTTATACTAATAGCCTTACTTCTTCGTAACATTTTCAAATTTCCAATTCTATAGTATAGATTGAAACTTTGATCAATATTTTCATCATTTAATGATATTGCATAATTTGGTTTTACTGTAAATATTATCTTTTGATAAACTAAGTTTCCTACAACTGTTCCTAATAGAGCATCTATAGGATCTTGTAAGATTCTATTATCCATACAGTAGATTTCTATTGGTATATTCATACCTTCTCTAAAGAATCCTTTTACCATTATCTGGACTCCTCCTAATTCAATACATTTCAATTTATTTCTTACATTTTCTGGGATTTTGGATAATTTTTGTTTTACCCATTCTTTTGTAATTATAGGAATTCTTGCTTTTCCTATAGTATCTTCTATATTGATAGACATTTCTTTATAATTTATACTTACAATTGTTTTATTTACTCTTGGTAAAATTTCTAAGAATCCTTGGTGGAAGACATCTTTTTCTTATAGATCTGATATCTTTTTAGTGATTCCTGCATATTTTTTAATATCAAAAGTAATTTCCTGATTAATACCTTCTATAGAATCTTCAACTTCTTCAATTGTTTCAATTTCTATTTCTGATTGTTGTATCTCCTTATTCATATATATTATCTCCTCATAATCTTCTTCTGATGAAAATGTATCTAATTCATAAATACTACTGCATTCACTACTTAAATCTTCAAAATATACAATTGGTTCTATGTCACTATCTTCTTGGAATTTTTCATAAATTCTAAGAGTTTTTATATTTTGTCTATCTTTCTTTTTAGGACATTGAGGGGGCAATGTGTCTTTCTTCATTACAAATAAAACATCTACATTTTTTAATGTTTCTTGGTTTAAATTTCTTATTCCAATTTCTTTTCTTGAAATATTTCTTATGTGGTTTAAAATTCCTTTTATTGAATTTTTTGTAATTTTTGAATTTTCTTTTATATTTCTTATATGGTTTATATTTCTTCTTATGGCATCCAAATTGTTCAACTTGGCCATTATCTTTATAACAACATAATGAATTCTTTCTTATTTTATAAGCTTTCTTATTTTCTAGTGCTTCTCTGCACCACATACATATCATTCTTCTTGTAAATTCAATCCTACTTCCAAAACTATCTATTTTAACTCCTTCCTCTTCTCCCAGAGGTAATAATTTCTCATATTCTTTTAATAGCTTGATTCCCCATGGGAATGGTAACTTTGTAAAATAAGATCTTAATATAGGTTTATTTTCTTGATAATCTCCTTGATTAAGTATATAGTATAATTCTTCAAATTTACATGTATATCTTTCTAACTCACACATATCACATATCTTTAGATTTTCCATTGCTATCATTCCTTGATTATATTCATCCTGTATTCTTTCTTCTTCATTAGAAGTATACCTATCTCTTAAGAATTTTGTTCTTAAGATTTTTTCAAATTTTTTTAATATCTCCTGTATATTTTGTTTATTTAGAGTATTTCTATTATCTAATACTTCAGTTCTATTTGTTCCATATTTTACCCTTCCTTTAATAATTTCTGGTAATTTTTTCCACCATTCAGAAACAATTCCTCTGAATGTATGTTCTATAAATCCGAAAACTGTATATGTTTCCCATTTATTAAATTGTATTGCTAAATCTGTACTTTTCATCCATGTTTCAATAGCTTTATTTTTATCTACACAGTCTAAGTCTAACCATACCCCTGTTGTGTGGATTGGTTCATTATAAGATTTCATTGGATTTATTTCTTTTACTGCTTTCTTACATTTTCAGTGTATCTTTTCTGTGTTTTTCTATATTGGTTAATACCATCCTTAAGTGGTATTGTAGTACCATAAGGATAATCTTGTTTTTCATCACTACTGAATTCTACTTTTATATTTTGACTTGAAGATGGATTAGTATTCATCTTTATATTTTCCATTTTTTCAGTTAATTCTTCTAACTGTTTTTTATATTGTTCATACTCTTTTCCTGTAGATTCTAAAAAAAAAATTTCTATTTCTTCTACATCTGTTATCATATATTATTTTTCTTCATGTTTTTTTCCTTTATTATTTTCTTTTTGTGTTATCCTAAAATCTTGAGGTGGATTAATTATAATCCTATCTTTTCCTTTTAGACTTTTATCTAAAAGAGCATTTCCTACTTGTAAATTATGTTCTAGATTTTCTAATCTTTTATGTATATCTCCAAAATTTTCATTTGTGGTGTTTTTAGGTAAATAGGGATAACTAGGTTTTTTATGTTTTTCAACTTTTTTCAAAAATTCTTCAATTATATTTTCTTCATCTACTATATTCATCATAATTTTTAGTTCGTAGCCAGGCTCTGATACCATCCCGTCGGAGTGTGCAGCGGAGGGGTTATTATTTTTGTGCCAATTAAAATCTTTATAAGTATCTAAAATGTCACAATAAAATTTATAAAATTCACTATTTTTTATTAAAACTTTTTCTTCAATAATTATTTCTAAATCTCTAATCCTTCTTCTTAGGTTAAGAATTAGTTTATATATATCATTTTCTGTTTTGATTATATTATTATCTATAGAAACATTTTTATTTCTTAATTTTTGATCTAAATATTCTGTAAAGAATCCTTTCAGATCTTCTTCTAAATAGTTAATTCACTTTCTGTTGCAGTTTTTAGGTCAATAAAATTTTGTATAATATTTGGATTTAGATTTATTAAGGATTTATGATCTATATTTCTTTGAAGACCTATTTGAAGGTTTTTATACATTGTAGTGGCTTTTGTTGCAATTTTTCTATAAGGGGTATTTTTGGAAAGATGATTGTTTGAAGACTATTTTTCAAATATTTTCATTTCTTAGTCTATTTTCAAAAAGCTTCCTTTTATTTAGGCTGTTTGGATGTATTTCCCGTAAAATTCAGCCCTTGCATGATAATGATTAAAATAACTCTTTTTTTTTTCCAACTCATTTTCAATCACACATTCTTATAATAAAATATTTTGCACATAAGTTTTAATTTTTTTTATACTTTCCAACCATACATTTTCCAAAAAGTCATTATTTCAAAATTCATTTTTCCAAAAAAATTATTTTTAATGGTTGTCAAATAGGGGTTCAATATGTTCATGTCATCAAATAGAGTATAATTTTTTTGTGATCAAATACTTCAATGTTTGGTATTGACTCTTGACATTAATTTTAAGTAGCGGTTAACTTAGCTCTTGTTTGACATTCATTATAAAGAGAAATTTTGGTAAAATGTAATATGAAAAGTAGTTTCAATATGCGGTCAAAAAAAAAAAGAAAAAAGAAAAAAAAAAGAGTTCTTAATTTATATGTAATATTGTTTTATTGAAAAAAGTGTTATTGAAAAGAAGAGAAAGAAAAATATATTAAAATTTTAAAGAAGGTCAAACAAGTGTTAGTTGTCACTTAATGGTGGAGATATTTCTTAGTTTGACTGCATTTCCTTTTCATTCTTTTTATTTTTATGCGTTAGTTGGAGCTAGGGATGTCAAAGAGTCGAATCGAGCAGGTTCGCTAGCCGAAACTCAAGGCTCGAGTAATATAAAACGGGTTTTTTCGAACCCGAGCAAAAGCTCGGCAAAAAAAAAAAGGCTCCACTCGAGCCAAGTCGAGTCGGAGCCGGGCCGGCTCGGTTTTTTCTCTCTCTTTATTTATTTATTTAAAAAAAACGGAAAAAAAAAAAAAAAAGGCTCCACTCAAGCCAAGTCGAGCCGGGTCGGCTCGGTTTTTTCTCTCTCTTTTTTTATTTATTTATTATAATTATAAATAATGGCTCAGCTGCCTTTTAAAATAAGGCAGCAAGCTGCTGCCCTTTTTATTTTTATTTTTATTTTTTTTTTACTTTTCATGTGTTTTTTTTTAATAAGGCCCGAGCCCGAGTCAGTGAGCCACATGGGCCGGCTCGGGCTAAGCCCGAAACCTCAAAATGGGGCTCGACCTGAGCTTTGGCTAGGTTCCACCGAGCCCCAAGCCGAGCCGGCTCGAGCTTTTTCCAGGCCGAACCACGGTCAATTCGAATCGGCGAGTCCAATTGACATCCCTAGTTGGAGTAAATGCAAAAAAAAAAAGTGTGAACCACCAGAGATTCTTTCGATGGGATTGTGGCCTTAGTATATATGCCGCCCTATGAAACTTTTTGGGTTGGTCCATCTTTTTGTGTAATATAATTTTTTTTTTTTTTGGTGATAAATTGAGCATCTTACAAATAATATGATATGGTAGCAACACTGAATGGACAATTAATATTAAGGTAATTATAGTGGTGGTCCTAAAACTTTTTAAATGGTGCAGATTTTATCCAAATTTTTGATTTGTAGCTGTTTTGGTCCCTAACCTATAGAACTGGTGCTAAGAAAAGACCTCTGGACATTTTGGTCCAGAAATTTGTTAGTTGATCAAGCCCTTGTTTGAGCCACATTATTTTTCTTAGAATGCATTTTTGAATAGTGTATTGACGGAAAATGTGTGGTTGAAAATAAAGAAAAGTTTTGGATTTACTTATAATATTATTTTTTTGAAAAATGTGTGGTTGAAATGATGTCAAATCACTGTTTAATAATATATTTTTTTTGAAAAAATGTGGCTCAAACATGGCCAAAAATCTAGTTTTTAGCCAAAAAATTGAGCAATTGTAAAAGGCACAAATCAGCCGTTTTAATCTTTTATTAATCAGAAAGCGTAATTTTGTATCAAAAGTCCAAAAATTTGCAAATATTTAAAGTGAATGTCCCAAACGTTTAATTAAAATTTACACTAAAAGGACATCTAATGATTTCTATCAAAAAGCTAGTCAGTTGATAAAAATATTCGTCTTTCCCAATCCACACAATCACCCAACTACAACACCTAACCCCTAATTCAAACAACCCCACTCATTGGTAGATGGCGAAGTTGCCTCGAACACTGTCATTGTTGTTGGTTTAGAAGATAATTTTTATTTATTTATTCTGAGTTCTTTAAATGTTCTTATTAGGAAGAAATGAAGTTGATAGGGATAGAAAAATGGGATCTGTGGAGGTGGAGGAAATTAGGCTGCAACGATGGAAGATGATTTTGTGATGGATCGAGGAAGATGAGTATTTTTTAGTACACTTTCTTGTAGTGGTCATCTACAAATCAAAACAAATGCTTCAATACTTAAAAAAATCAACAAAAGATGTATGTTGACGATGTAAGGCTTCAAAAATTAGCATGAATGGCCATTAGGTCAAAGCAGATATGATAAGAGTGCTTCAATTTATAAGGCAAGTGAAACTACAAGCCTTGGATGGAAGCTTGTAGATGTCAACGATCCCCCACAAAATTGTAGAGAAAACATAAAGCCCATGTTTGAGCCACATTCTATGAAAAATGCATTATTCATGTCAAATCAATGAGAAATGTGTGGTTAAAAATAAGAAAAAGTTTTAAATTTACGAGTAATATTATTTTATTAAAAAATGTGTGGTTGAAATAATATCAAATCACTGCTGAAGAATATATTTTTTTGAAATTAATGTGACTCAAACAAGCCCTAAATGTATGAGTACACAAATTAGGAAATTGAGACAACTATTATATCACAGTAGAACTCACTAGCACATGAATATTGGGTTATACGGGGAGAGGAGGGGCCGCATCGTCCTGCACAGTAGGCCATCTCTGATCACTCCCTGGCCTAGAACCAGTTCTCCTTCCAACCTTTTATGAAGGTGGGAAGCCATAGGACAAATGGAGCATAGGACAAATGGAGAATGGGGCCCTTGAAGGGGGTCTTGTAATACCAATCCTCGGAGATCTTCTCTTTACCTGCTGCTAGGAACTGAAATATGGTTTGGAACACGTGGATGGGCATGTCCTTGCTTGCCCAGAGAGACCTCCTTCTGAAGGAATTAAGCCCCTACATCTGGCTCCATGTATACGAAAACAATTAGGTCGATGCTAACATGTAGGTCCTTAATATCCCTTGACGAAAGGGTGCAGAGACAGATGCATTCCGGCTTTAAAGATGGCTTCGCTCACCTTCTTTGTCATAATTGGGGGCACTTCGATAGCTCCCCATTTGATACCATAGTATTATACTCGATTGGGGCCTCCAGTCCCATCACCTCGAGAAAGTCCTCAGTCTTATTAAAGTTGGTGACTTTCGCCTTAGAGGCTATAATCATTAAATCTAGGGGAATTTACAAAATTGTCACCAAAAATGAAAGTTAAAAAAAATGTCATTTTCACTTTTTGTGAGCAAAAATGTCACATTTTTAGGGTGCAAAGTCCAAAATACCCTTAATCACACATTTCTAGTAGCATTAAATGCTTGATGTGAAGGAAAAGCATTGACTTGATAGAAAACATGGATAAATGTGTATTTTATTGATTAATATGAATTTTTGTTAATGAAAAATTACCAAAAAATTAGAAAACGAAACATAAACAAGAAACCCTACCTCTTTTCCATCTTCTTCATTTTCATTGATTAAGAAGACATTTGTGTTGCATTCTACATCCACTTTGAGAGGTTAGCAATTACAAATTAATTTATATTACTTTTATAGCTTTGTATTTGTACATATTAAATACAACATTATTTGAAATTAATTTGAAAGTATTATGCATTCATTTGTTTGATTTTTTTGAATCCTTAATAAAATGCCATTATCACCATTGAGTAATTTCTTCCATTACCACCATTAAAGTCTCTTTAATGACAAGGCCAATATGCCATTTTCATTTTGTCATTTGGTAGGTGAATAATAATGACCACACTTAATATGATGTGTTGAAGAAACCTCAGAAATTCAATGTCGTCTGCTTCCCGACATTCTCGACAGTTAAACTGTCGAGTTCGACATTTACAAATCGTTGGGTTAGACGTTTGAGATATCGAACCTGACATTTCGAAACTGTTGAATTATACAATTTTACTTTCAATTTGGATACTTCAAAACGATACAAACCCTTGATTTGAACTTTTGTTATTGTACTGATTTACATATTATGAAGTGTGAGTTTCATACTATTAAATGCCAACATATTGATTCCGAATTGTTACCATTGCAATCCCAACATTTCAAGTATGAATAATCATTTGAGATTCGTCGTGTCGCATGGGGGAAATTTTGTTCGTGCGGATGACGAATGGAAGTGGAGAGGGGCCAAAACTACTTCCATTCTGGTGCCAAGAAGTATTACCGTAGCCGAACTTATGTTAAGGTTGAAGGAGAAACTTGGTATTCTTGATCCCCGTGCTCAAATTGAATTGAAGTTCAAAGTCCCTAACTTGAATATACCTCCGGCTGAAATATGCGACAATGAAGACTTAAATTGGTACGTATCAGTGCATAAGGAAAGTGCTATCTGCGTTACTGTTTTGGAATCCGATCTCCCAAGTGTTGACATGGGAAGGGATGCAAATTTTGAAGATCCTTCATTTGCTGCGGTAGATGTTCTGCAAAACGTGGAACATGATTTGGTGAATCGAATACATAGTGTCTCAAATAATAATGCACTTGAAACACATGAGTATGATAACGGGAGTGCACCATTAGATGAGAACTTGGATAACCCATCACCTAGTTTAGAGGCTGCTAATTCTGTTGACGTCGAGGACGAGCACTCTTTGTCACATTCCAACGATTCGGATGGATATGAATTTATGAGAACTATAACTACATCCGATCTTGCCGAAAAGGAAATATTCTTCAGCAAGAAAGAGTTGTACTCGAAAATTCGTGCACTTGCTTTGAAAAACAAGTTCCAATTTCAGGTGAGCCGGTCAAGCATGAACATGTTAACCGTTGTATGCGCCGACCGCAGTTGCAAGTGGATGTTATGTGCTTCTACTGTGAAGCAGTCTGCAATCTTTGTGATCCATAAATTCAATAATGTGCACACATGTTCTATCGATTTTCGCAGTAATGCGCATCGACATGTGACGAGTGCTGTAATTGCCGAGCATATTTTCAAAAAATTGGATAATCTGAACCGATCGTATGATCCGAGCACTATTGCACGTGACATGGAACGTGAGCTCGGTGTCCAAATAAGTTACAGCAAGGCACGTAGGGGAAGATGGCCACTTTACATATGCTGCATGGGACATCGGAGGACAGTTTTCAGAAACTATCTTCATACTGTCACGTACTAGGTGAGAATAACCCGGGGACGGTAACCCACATCGAACTTGATTCGCACGATAGATTCCATTACTTCTTCCTAGATTTTGGTGCAAGCATTCGTGGTTACATGCGGTACTTAAGGCCCGTTGTTTGCGTTGACGGTAGTCACTTGAAAGGTCCATACAAGGGTACACTTTTACTGGCAACTGCCCAAGATGCCAACAAACAGATTTATCCCTTAGCGTGGGGGATTGTGGAGTCTGAAACTAACCGATCTTGGATGTGGTTTATGTTTAACTTGAAAGATCTTATAGAAGACTCAGATGAACTTGTATTTGTTTCGGACAGGAAAAGAAGTATCGAAAGAGCTATTACTCAGTTATTTCCTTTGTCTCATCATTGTTGTTGTATGTGGCACGTGGAGAAAAACCTAATTCAGCGGCACTTTAACGCAAGTTCAATATTCCTGTTCAAACGAGCTGCTACAACTTATCGGGTCGAAGAGTTCGAACGACTAATGGGACAGATTCGTAGGGTGAGTGAAAGATGTTACAGGTATTTGGAGAAAGCCGGTTTTTCATTCTGGTCATGAGCACTATTCGTGGGCGACCGATACAACATTATGACAAACAACAACGTGAAATCATTGAACTCAATGCTGAGACATGCTCGTTCGTTGCCAATTACGTGTTTGGTCGAGCACATTCGTAAAACAATGCAGAGGTGGTTTTACGAACGTCGAAGCAACGCAACCTCATGCAGCACTATATTATCTTCGAGGATGGAGAACGAGTTACAAACAACATTTGAAGCTGGTACTAGGCTTCGAGCCCATGAGTTGACGAACAGCTTGACCCAGGTTGGAATATCCAACGATACGGAGATAGTGGACTTCTCTGATAACACGTGGACATGTCGTGAGTTTCAACTAAATCGTATGCCATGTGCTCATGCAACTCGTGGTGCTACCCTGAGTGGTAAGTCATTATACGATCTATGCTCTCCGTACTATACATCAGAATACTGGAGGGATGCCTATATGGAAGTCATATATCCCGTTACATGGGAAGTGGATTGGGTTGTTCCAAGTGAAATCCTAGGCACTCATATTTTGCCACCGACTGTACGTCGTCCTCCAAGTAGACCACCGACGCGACGTAAGCGAGCTAGATACGAGTCCACTTCCCAACTGAGGAAATGCACTCGATGTGGGAGACTTGGTCATAACCGGACCACATGTTCGAACCCTATTGTATCACAAGCCACTTGAAGAAGCGTGATGTGTAAAAGTGGTTGTCAAATGTAATCCCCAAAAAACTTAATTTAAATATGCATTGTACATTCCCAACTTATTTTATGAATCTGTTATTATTATCGTATGCCAGTGCAAATTTGGTCATTATGTTCCGCAAGCAAAGTACCGATCATTACAGTTCCATTATCACGAATGAGAGGAATACCTTTTTCCTACTATAAACTTAGCTGATCATAGAAGTTTCATTAGCTTCGACTAACAGTTTGTCAAATTGAAAAATTGATTTTCATGAGACCATACCGAACAAACAAAACACCAACATTACGTCTCGACAGTTCATATGTCGTTCCCGACAGATAGTCTTTGTAATTTTCGACAGTTGGGAACAACAGCGGCTTGAAAACCTACACTACTGTGGTTGCCTATTATGGAGATGCAGTTTCTGTACGTATCCAGAGAACGTGACCAAAATCATCCATACCACAAAATACTAAACATATTTTCCTACAAAAGGGCCATTTATTACACAGTTGCACTGCTTTTGACAATTTAAGAAGCTCCCCCACTTTCTCCATCAGACTCGTCTGAGCTAATGACAATTACTTCTGGAGGTGGAACATGAGCCACCCACTCATTCGAGTCGGACGGTGACTCGATCGGACCCCTAACCTCGAAGACTTGATCGAGAACGCTGTTCGGTGACTTAGATTCTGCACTTGACACTTCATCGAACTCGGCACCATGCTGTTCAACTCTTACATCCTCATCGTCTGACAACAAAACGATGGGAAATTCAGTGGATGAACCCAGTATGGGTGGATGCATATTGGAGTTGAATGTTTCATTGCTAAAGGTGGATGAACCCATTATCTCGTATCAACTACCTGTTTCAAAATGGAAGTCTCACAACAGCTTTAATGACATCTAAAATGTAATTTGATAGACAATGCTTGTAATGCATTCATTAAGTAAGTATAAATGTATTGGAAATACTTGTTACTTGCAAAAAATCAGAAACGTATAATATCTACAATAGCATGTTACACTAAGACACTTGTATTGGACAATCCCACCATTTTCAATTATCGAAAAGCAAGGAACTTATAAAACTTAATGGCCCGCCTAGTTGAACTGTCGGGCCCGATAGATGTTTTATTCCTTCTCGACAGTTGACGAAAACGTGCATTGCAGTAAAGATCGTATAATTTCGAATTTTGTAAACTGCAAAATAAATGAAGAAGAATAAATAGAAGCAGCTCTTTCTTACCACAATGCTGTTCAACTACATTGAAAGTGTATCAATGATCTGTAGGTAAATTCAAAGTGGCACAATACCTTGGCTACAAAATTGCTTGTAAGCAACAATGGTCTCCTGGTATTTATAATCATCCTGAAAGGAGGAAGTAATTACTTCATTTATCTACCCAACCACCAAGTTCAATCTCTAAATAAATTTGAAAAGCAATTGGTGTGATGGTTGATATAATAAGTGTACCTTTATCCCCCATTGTACCATCATTACTATGACATTGGCAGAGACTAGAATACTTCAATGATGTGTAAAATTCATGTTATCTGGTTGCTTGCAACAAATTACTTCTCATTTGCCAGCTTCTTAGTTGAACCATGGTTATAATGGTACAGTTTCTCACAAAACCCACTCATCATGTTAACCCACATAATAACATTTGAAAGACAAGGGAATATACATAAACTCATTTGTCAATTAGTTGTACCATGGAAGTCATGACTTTGACACTTTTAATGGGTCCTCATCTTAATCCAATCTATAGTTTACTAAGGCACTACGACATTCAAGCCCGCTATCTACTCGTAAATGGATATTCGTAAAACGTACGCATACATAATTTTTTGCGCAATACAATGTACGAGTGTTGACAAAAATTGAATGAAGGCACTTAGTACCGTAACTACGATTGACATAACATAATAAAGCCGGATAACTAAAACAAGTTGTAACACTATAATAATTTCAGCAACGGTAAACGGTGACAAGGCATTCACCACGAGAATTGCAAAATGTGATGAATGCTTCTAAGTGTCACCAAGCTTGCCAACTACCCTGACTGATATGTAAATCACAAAAATGGATGAAAAAGACACCAATATAACGCGAAGTAACTAACATCCTTCACCACGTAAATTACATCAAAAAAAAGACAAAAGCATGCTGAACCCCGTCACCGTGCTATGTTTGGCAATTTATCCACAATTACTTATGTTTTTGCTTTGCGCTCCCCCTCGTGTACGGAGTCCTGGTAGCAGGTGCCGGACGTCGCAGTCGTGCCGATCGCCGTCTATTTGTCGTAATTGCCCGTCCTGGTCGGGCTACATTGGCGGGAACTGGGAAAGTTACAACGTAAGCAAATGAAACGAAAAATAAATTCAATTGTCAAAAATTAAGGCAATACCTTGCACTTCATCCACTGCAGCGAGCGCTAGCACGGGGTCATTGTCGGGGCATGGCTCAATGTGTACTGTATCTGTCGAAAAGAACAATTAAATATTTTTAGTGTATAACTACATGTACGAATTTTCAAATTATGCCAAGTACATGAAACAACATTCTACAAGTTTTCCTCATAACTGACCCACATACCTTGTAGATTTATGGTTCTAGTAGGTAGCATGTCCTGCTCTTTGTCACGGTCGCCAAGCGATGGGTGGTGGCCCCCTTCGACTACAACAAATGAACAATTGTAAACTAATCGAATGCCTGAAATAATATTTGTTCAAATCGTGAAAAATAATGCAATACCTTGCACTTCTTCGATTGTAGAGGGCTCTGGCAGGGGCGATCCTCCGGGCACGGCTGAATGTGCGCTATGTCTATTCAGAACAACAACGAAACAACGAATGGAAAGTGAATTTTAACAATTTTCAAAACTTTCGAAACACATGAAATGATAATTAATCAATTTGCTCAAAAGTAACCGACGTACCTTGCAGACTTTCAGTTCCAGTGGCCAGTGGCATATCCTGCTCGTCCAGGCATGGCTCTATGTGTTCTTCATTAATGCATATACCATCCCCCTCTTGCCTGTCAATCCCCATGTCTTCGTCGATACCGTCAGGCGATGGGTGGTGGCCTGCAAAGCCTCCGTAGTCTACAGTGAATGAACAATTGTCATACAGAACATGTCAGTGAGCAGGGATAAAGTGAACATTGTCATAAAGAACTGTAGTACGCATACGGTGAAGTACCTGATTGTCTGGGCTCGGGGTCCACATCAGTCGCAAATGCAGTGGTTGTAGAGTCGGATGCTGGGACGATGGTGGATATGAAGTCCTTCAATTTTTTAAATTCATCAGACATGTGCTGCATGAGTTCGAGCTTCACAGTGCGGAACCGCATTTCAAACAGAATTCTTTGATCTAGCAACATGCCCTGAACATCGTCTGCTGTGAGGCTTGATCCAGCCGTTGCAGTAGGTCGTACATGAGAGGTGGACGGTGCCTGCATGGGAGAAGTAGCTCTATGCTGGTGGGGGTGGAAAAAGTCCCCATCTGTCCACTTCGTCCAACTCGATCACTATCACTATCCTCACTGTCGTGCTCCTCCGAGTCCTCACCTTCGTCCTCTCCGCTCTCATCGGCTCTTGACTCCTCCTCCTCGCCACTGGTCCCCCCACTGTCATGGGCCTCCTCAGAAGTATCATCCTCGGGGGTGCCTATACTCTCTGCTTGGAACTGCGGAGCAACACTGTCCCTAGCAAGCTCATCCAACGCAGGGACATGATCATCATTGAGCAGCACAAGAGTTGCGATATGAGGTTGCCCACGCTCAGTTTCGGTGGGCCGCAGTGTCGCGTACACATGTAGCTACAACATGAACATATTCGTTACGAAATAACCACATGCTACAATGACGAATGGAAGGTATGAGATCGTAGAAGTAACATAATTTTTTATCTGTACATTCTTGAAGAAAGCGTCGTACGTACGCTGCTGCGGCTGTTTTGTTGATGTCCAGCCGAGAAGCCGTGGGGAACGTTCCCCAAGACGCTGACCGAAGTGGTCTCCAATTTCAGGCACCGCCTCGAACGCCCATATCTATTACAGTAAAAAAAGGAATGTGAGTTCAGAACGAAACCAACCACAAAATACATTTGCATTGAAATAATAAGTAGGTAAAATAAAGATACCTGTATGTCAATGGGAAACCCGTGGACCGTGTAGCTAACCGCCTTCTCCTTCTTCTTCGTCGTATCCAAAAATTTTCTTGCCCAACGGCCCCGAAAGCCCTTTATCAGCCGTCCATATGAGATTCTACCCCAAGGATACGAAAGAACAAGTCTAGATCGTCGACGATCGACAACGTCTCCATATCGATACTAACGTTGTTATCCGGAGCATTGAAGACTCCTTCGATAATCAAAGCAAGGCCAAGCTTGTACCGATCGGCTCGAGGCGTTGACGATCGAAGAAATGTTTGCTCGAGTTGGGCGCAAGAAATCTTGTCCACATTTTTAAAGTATTTGTCCTTTAGTCTCCTCTTGTCAAGAACTCGGTCCATGACATTGTCATCCGGGAGAAGACCACACCTTAATCCAGTCACAAGGGCATACTCTTGAATTCCGAACCTAGCGAGGTGGCCTTGAAAATTAAACCACAGTTCGTGCCGCTTCTTTGTTTGTATGCAGTAGAGTACGAGTTGTTGGATTAATTGGGCAGAGAAATGGAGATCTGGAACCTCGGACAAGAACCCAAGGCATGAGTTGCGAAACTCTTCCTGCTGTCGCTCGTCAAAATGTTCCACGATTGTTTTTATATACCACAAATTGCTTCTCTGCGATACGTGGCCCCGCAAGCGTGCATTCTCTGGAACAAGAGGCTTGAAATCCATGTCTACAAAGACAAAATAAGAAATAAATGCGTCAGACCACAATATAAACTTCCTCCCAGCATTGAAACGAAAGATATGCCCACATCAAACATGATTTCCACCAAATGCATATGAGTACCAACCATAGTACTTCAATAAAATAGCCCTAATTCAGCCCATTGAACTTCAGAAATTGTTGCATGCAAAAAATAAAAGGAATACTGATATTTGAACGCATATTACATAGAAATATCATTTTCTACTGGTAGGCAGGGCTAGGCAGGCAGCAACTGAACTGTCGGTCTCGACATTTTATCCATCGACGGTTCATCTGTTGAGAATGACAGAGGATAACTGTCGGGTACGACAGTTGAGAAACAACTATGGATAGATGAACTGTCGGGAAATCCAGTTTTGAATATGTTCCTTGTTATTAACATATTTTGATCATACAAAACAAAAAATAACTGCAACTGCAAAGAAAAGACCAATGTTTGAACCAATGGAATGAGCTGTTTACGGCTAATATGTAGAAATTTAAAACCCTGTGCTTGTCCTATTTACACAGTATAACCCCCCTCAAACTTGCTGAAGTTGCATATGTTTCCTTAAAAACCCATACAATTTGTAATGCATATTTCTAAACCACAAGCTTATTCCACATTAAATCTAACAAGCAAATTATTTTATTGTACAAAATTAGTAAGAACAGTTGATGGTCAATAAAGTACTTGTTACTAACCCAAAACATACTTGTTCGCTACTGGAACAACTGGATATTCATATTTCCAAGGTTAAAGAAGAAGCTTTTAGTAGAAAAGATATACTTGAAAAACTTTAAAAATGGTTGGCTGCTTGTGAAGAGGAGTGCTGGCTGGAGGAGTATAATAGCGTGGGATATATGTTGCTCAAGTGAAATGACTTGTACTACTGTTTTTATATATTTTCATCTCTCTTACTCGCTATCTAGAATGATCCTAATTTACGATGAAAATCGTTATAATGCTGGGAGAGGTACCCATCTTATGCTAAAGCGTGCTGAGAAAGCTCGAACTCTTATTACCAAAATTCCAGGTACATATCTCACTTTTTAATATAATTGTGGTGAGGTGGGAAATGTGTTTAATGTGTTGGGGGAGCCATATGTTGTATATGATATTTAATGGTATATGAGCAGCTTTGCCAATTTCCTCCGATTTATTAAATTTCCAATTCTGAGAGACCCAAATAACCAATAAAACAATGCCAGGTTCTAGAGATTGGCAATCTCCTTTACTTAGACTCCTGATGTTAAATTTAGTAATATGGCGCAAGGAGTTAATTTGATTTCTTCGAAACAGAGGGTCAATGAACAGTAGAGCATCTGCTTTTAGAATAAATACTTGTTAATGCCATTAAGTTTCTCTCTCATCAGAATATCATGGAGGTAAGATCACGAGTTAACGTGTATGATGAACGTGAGAAAATAATTTCTTTTTTATTTTGAGATTCGGGGAAAGATAACCTTTGATAGTTTATTTGGTATTCTTATGGAGCAACATTACTTTTCTCTCATTTCTGTATGTGTTTGAATAGATGAACTTAGTGACTTTGGTTTGGTTGGTTTCATAGAGATGGTGGAAACATTGAAGCCTAAATTGAAAGCTTGGGAGAAAGAAAGAGGTTTTCAGTTCTTGTATGATGGTGTAAGCATTTCTCTTGCTAGAAGTACCTTACTTGACAAACTGATCTCATTAGGAAGATTTCATCTTAAAAGAGCAAACTTATTAAGAGAAATAGTATAAGCCCTTATATGTTGGTTTATATTTGTATGTTTGTTCGATATGAAATTTTATTCCTCGCCATGTCTTGTAAGATGATAGCTCTTTTGAGGAACCTAATCTTGAAATTCATGTACTTGTTTGGATCTTAATCAAATTGAATTGTTTGTTGGAACTTAATTGGCTTTGATACGATATGAAGCCCTTTTGGTATAGATTAAAATTATATTTTTAGTAATATCGATAAAAGTTGATGAAATATGTGATTGAAAAGTTGTAGGCTCAATGAAATGTATAGTTAAAATTAATTGTTAATTTTGACTTGAGATTAAAATCAAATTTTTATTTGTACGAAAAAGGTGTTAAGATTTGAAGTTCAATCTTAAAATATTAGCATTGTTAAGATAAATAATCAAAACCCTTATGTAGGTTTATATTAAATTTTATTAAATGTGGGAAATATATCCCTCAACAGATCTCATATTTGTCTTTTCTTTAGGCAACCTACGTATATTGAATCACTTCTTCTAACAGTTTCAGTTGTTAAAGAGGAATGTGTTTATTAATTTAATTTTAGTATTCAAGATGCCTCTTATGTGCAAGATAGATGAATTTTTCATCAAAAGGTGTAGAATAAGTGGGTAAAGACAAGACTTGAATTTGGAACCTTGCTCTAATATTTTCATGAACCATCTTATCTATTATGGCTGATTCTTGGTTCATCCCCAGCAACAGTTATTGCAACTGTGAATGGAACTAAGCAAGGTAAGGCAATCAGAGTGTAAATTAGTCATAGTAAGAGTTTAAATGGCATCAAGAATTCATATTCAAATTTTTCGAAGTGAGATAGCATAATCAGTTGATGATATATATAGAAATTGAGTCTTGTTTAAAATGAACAAAAACAATGCATTGCTTTAGGTGCTTATTATTTTTAAATATACAGTATCGTAACAAACATTTTCCATTCTCAAAGTCTTCTTTCTTTTAAGGAGGATTGCATATGGATGTAATTCAAGAAATTGAGATGGGGACTTGTAAAGATGAAAAGAAGACAGAAAAAAAGGATTCAAATGGTTTTAGGCCTCCTTCATTACAAGTTTTAGATCATGTAAAGATCAATGTGGAACCAGATACCCCAGTTTCGACTCTGAAAAATGTCATCATGAGTTCAAAATCTGATCTATCATTCAGCAAGGATGAACTACGAAAAACAGAAGAAAAGTTCAGACGGGCCTTCATTGAATTTTACCGGAAGCTTCGACTTCTGAAGAGCTATTGGTAAAAAAATAAAAATCTTCAGATTTTGAACTGAAATTGAAGTACAAGTGACATAGTACTAACTGCTATATAATGTTTCAGTTTCTTGAATATGTTGGCAGCAGAAAGAGCAAGAACATCAAAGGCAGAGGGTATCCTTACTATTTGAACAAATATTGATGTTGGATTTAGTTTTTAGTTACTGCACCTAAATGTTATAATCATGAATGTGCATATTAGGACCAGAAGAAGCTTCAAGGACAGTTTATAGCAGAGAAGGAAGCACTTTTTGGATCAAAACCGAGTCCATCACACAGTGGGAAGAAGAATTCTAGACCTTCAACAGGAGGTGTGACCGATAAGAGACTTTCTTTAGGAGGGGCAGTTCTTCGAAATGCATATGCAAAGAAAGCTGGTCTCTCGTTGCATTCTCATATGAAGCAGCAAACTTCACCCAGCCATAACCAAAGTGGTTTTAGCAATCACTCTCTTGGTAATATAACTGTAACCTATTATCTAAACCAACATAATTACTACTTGAAAAAGACACGTTGGGTTCGATTAGTCATCATAGGTGCAGGAAACTCAAATACAGTAAACTAACAATTACGCAAACTACTAAACTATCATTTGAATCACTCTGTCAAACAAAATCATAAATTACCCTAATGTAAAACCAAATCATAAATTACCCTAACGTAATGGCAAAAAGAAAGGAACTAAAAAAAAATTACAAAGACAGAGAGAGAGAGAGACGGGTTTACGGTGACAGTAGCCGAGGGTGGAGGCTCAGCGTCGACGACTTGGTGGCAGCAGGTTCAACTCACAAGCCTGGACAAAGCTCGACGTTTAATCACGCCGGAGGTGCTGAGACTACCGTGCTCAGCAGCTGCCGAAGTTAAATCTTTCAAAATTCAATAAATTACTCTGTAAAACAAAATCATAAATTAGCCTAATGTAATGGCTAAAAAACAGGAAGTAAAAAAAAAACAAAGAGAGAGAGAGAGAGAGGTTTAGAGTGACAGTAGTCGCCGAGGGTAGAAGCTCAGCGTCGACGACTTCGTGGCAGCAACTTGACGTTTAATCACGCCGGAGGTGCTCAGCAGCTGCCGGACTTCCTCTGAACGTGAGATGATGGGAAAACCAAATGGGGAGAGAGAGAGAACGTGAGATGATGGAAGGAACAATAATGGAAGAGAGAGAGGCTAATTTGGTTTTCAAATTTCTCATCTAGCCATGTCTCATTAATGAAGGATATACAAGATATTGAAATTATTAAGAGGGGCAGAAATGTCCAAAAATCTTCAAAAATGACAATTTCGTAATCTCTTTTAAAAAATGACATTTTTGTAAATGCAAACCCAAAACTTGACATATAGTGTAATTTCCACTTAAATCTATTACCTATTGCCAAAACCCTCATGAGAATGGGAAATAATCTTCAATGTTTCAAGTGTTTGAGAAGAAGAAACGGAAAAGATTAAGAGAAATTGCAGAAATTCGAAAAAGAATTACCTAAAAAGTGTTTTGCTGCTACACTTGAGCTTAGTCACGAATTGCTTGCTGGAATTTCTAAATAGAATTTGGGATGCTTTAGTTTTTGACATTTTATAAAGTGAGATAATCTGAAGGGTAAAGGTTTCCTTTTATAGGCTGAACTTCGTCAACTCAATCGTTGGATCAAATCAAGAAAGATGTGAGTCATCCATCTGTAAGCTTCATACAATTGTTGAATCCAAAAGGCGTCTATCGACCATGCTCAATATTGATCGAATTATTTTTTGTATTAGATTTAAACACGCGCCTAGTATAAACATGGAGCTCAGTAGACATAGGTTGTAGAGTTCTCCACCTATTTGTTATACAATTTTATTTGGCAAGTCGCCCCCAGGGCATATCTCATAGTGGCAAAGGGGAGGGCGGATAGGGCTCAGCGCGGCAGTGTGCAGAGTTCGATTCCCCGCAAGGTGGAATTGACTTTGTTGCAAGCGGGAGTTACCATATGGGTTAACAGTCTTGACCTATCCATATGCTCTCCACCTTGGCTCCTGGAAGGCACATCCTGCGATTTACCTCCTTCACGATGGCCCAGGGCAGGGTCGGTGGGGGCCCTTAAGGTTGGGGTTCAACCTTTTTTTTTATTTGGCAAGTCGCATCTTTCACTTATTAAAGCATGTGTTTTCTAATTTATTTCAGAAAAAAAAACACGATGGGTTTCAATTGTTTTTGTTGCCAAAATCGGTCTTCATTTAAACTTTTCCCCTGAAGAGTAGTTTTGTTATAAAAAGAAATATTTTCAAGAAAGTTTACATCCATACTAACATGAATTTTCCTCGTGGTGGGACTAAAGCACTTCTACATTTTTTTTATTAGGAGCGTAGCCTAGGAAATTACATTTCCCTGCTCTTGAATTGAATTTGGATTGAAGATGAGTTGGCAATCGGATAAACACTGTACAACTAAAAAGTTTTAAAGGTGCCCCCGGGACATAATCCAGTGGTGCAAAGGATATGAATGATGTAGTTTCAGCATTACTGGCAGTCGTATTGTGTGAGGGTTCGATTCACGAGATATGAAATTGAACTCTTTGTGGGCACTAACGTACGAATAAGCTCTTGTTCCCTGACCTGTTGGGGCACATCCCGTGATTTATCTTCCTCACAATGCTGCGGGGCGGTGGGGGCCCTGAAGGTTGGGGTTCAACCTTTTTTTTTATTTTTTACTTTTTTATTAAGGTAAATATGAGGTAAGGCATGTTTTTATTTTTGTTTCAAATTGATTTTCGACTTGAATAAAAATCTTTGGAAGAGTTTTGCAACCTCAGATTTAGAGTTCTTTAGATAAAGGCAGCATATGCGTGTGTGATCGTTAATAAACATCAGAATGACTACCTGATGGTCCTGATTGAGCTAGAGATACTATAGGAATATCAAGAGTTGGCAAAGCGGGGTTCAACAATTGTAGAAGTTGGTATAACGACATTGAGTATGGTTTGTAAATCATGGTATATTTTCGCACACAATACAATGATGTTATAATAATTCTAGTAACATTGTCACTTTCACTCATCTATTTCCATGCCTGTCTGGGTCGTCCATATACTTGTCATGAATCTGTCTAAAAGAGCGTAGTAAGCAAACGATTTCTTTTTTCATTTTTTTTGTTTGAAAAAGTTGTATATTTATTTAATGAAATGCAAAAATTTATCTATGCATTAATGTGTGTCGAATTAAAATTCAATGATTAAAAAAAATACTAATTAACGAAAAAATTAAATAAATATACGTATACTTACCTATTCGAAGTGATGGATACACATGAGATTTCTTGTCGAGCATTTGATAAATTTATAAAGTTTTAAGGTTAAAACAAATAAAAAAATGATCGAGTTTTTATCTGAGTTGGAGAAAACGGATAAAGAAAGTCTCTTGATTTTGCAATTTTAAGTGGGAAGCATTTGAATTTTTAGTGTAACTAAAATAGTGTCATCGTCTCTTAAAGAAAATCATGTTTTTATAATTTAATAATATTCTTAAGGTATATTGTCTTTTAATATTCAAAAGGTTATTGTGGTGAATACGCTTTACGGTCTCGTTTGACCCAATTTTTTTTAAATACATTTTTAAATAATAATTTAACATCATCTCAACACACATCATTCAATAAAATAATATTACACATAAATTTAAAACATTTTTTTATTTTTTAATTACATATTTTCCATCAATACATTATTCAAAAATGTATTTTTATGAAAATAGTATGGCTCAAACAAGGACTAAATTAAGCTTATATGAAAAATGAGGGATTTGACTTGGCCAATTTAAAAGTAGCTGTAGACAAGATTGATTGAAGAAGAAACAGATATTTTAATTTTCCTTTTCTTTTTTAAATGTTGAAATGGTACTCGTTTGTATCCCTACTATATATATAAAAAAAAAAGGATGTGAAGTTACTGTTGAAATCAACAGTGATTTATACCATTTTGTTCCATTGTAACTGTTTCGCGCGGATTAGTCGCTAACAATTAAAAAGGGATCAGACGATTGTGTAAGGGACAAACCTCTTGAGACAAAGTCCCAAAAAGGGGCGTTTTTATTGACGATGACTTTACAATTGGAAAGTAAAAACAAAATGCCTCCAAGGGGCCCAAGCACACGAGTTACCGTAAAAGAAGTGTTTAAATCTAAACTAAAAAATTGAAAGTTACATATTCTCTGTTTGAGAGTATTTGATTCGGGGGTTTTTGCTCTATGTCTTTTCTTCCTTTTATACTCCTTGAGTGATTTTTTCGTGATCAACTGCTTAAGAAACTGCTTAATCGTTCTATAACTACCCACTTTCCTTATAGTGGGCAACTTGTCATGGAACTACCTTCTCTAACTGCTGCCATTACTTTTGTCGTTCAACCATCTTCAATTGAATTCCTTGAATCGTGAAACGTGATAGGACTACCCAATAACTGCTTCATTAACTGCACTTTTGGGTAACCATAACTTCTTATGTTTGCTAAGATGCTGGGCGACTCGAATGTTTGGACGAGAGCAGAGTCACAACTCTGGACGACTGCATGACAATTCATTCGCTCAAATCTTGGGTGACTTGCAACCTTGGACGATGGTATTTCCGCGTTCATGGGCTTCCTTATTTGGGTCTTTATCTTGCATTGCCTGACTGATTCGTTCTTTGGGCTATCTGATTTTGGGGATTTTCCAGTTGGGTTTCATTCCTTAGGCTATTCGACTTGGGCTGAACTTTTTGTGTGTCAACAGTAACATTTTTTTTTCAAAGTGGGTGAGCAAAAACGACGTCGTTTGCTTTGCTTAATATATATATAATACAGTAAAGGAAGAAATCTAATTTACTGCAACATACAACTTTTCATACCTCCCACCATTAGCTTAAAATTTAAAGTAATATTTAGATAAATTTAATTTTTTAAATATTAATAAAAAGATAACTATAAAATTAAATATTGTTTGGAATTACTAAAAAATATACTAACACTAAGACAGTAAACATTTCTAAAATGTAAAAAGTTACTTGTAAATAAATAAAAAAAATTGAAGATAAAAGAATTAAAAAGAATTTTAAATTGAAAAAAATAAATTTATAATGTAAACAATGATATATATATATATATATATATATATAAAATTAATTTCTCCGTCCACGGAGGCTTTAGTCTCCATGAAGGGAGACATTTATCTCTATGCATGGAGATAATTTTTATTTTATTTTATTTTATAAATAAATTTTTTTTCCAATTTAAATTCATTTTTAATTCTTTTCTCTTCCAAAAAAAAAAAAAAGAAAAAGAAAAGAGCCACGTGCACTCCTCCTACCTAGATTTTTGACCAAAAAAAATCTCATTTTTTAATATAAATTTCAGATTTTACTTTATTAAAAATTTATTTAAAAAAAAAATTCTCATTCACTCTGTGCACGAAGAGCAAACCACTTCGTGCACGGAATGTGCACACTGTGTGCACGGAGTGGACAACACTCCGTGCATGGTACATAGTAGAAATTTTTTTCCCCTTTTCCACCCCCTTTCTATCTTCATCAGTCTCTGGAAGGAATGAAATAAATCCATCTAATTTTTGTTATAATTACAATAATTAACAATGTTAGTTCCTATTTATATAATCATTGCATTGCCTCTGCTATGTTGTCTTATTTGTAATTTGATCTATCTATAGGTAGATGGAACATACACGCACAATATTGAAAATTTAGTTCACAGAGTGTGCATGTTGGCTCGTATGACTGGTAATAAACACCAAAAGCACAGCTTGAAGACATCAAGCTTGCAGTGCCTTTCAGCTATGATGATTGCCAAATTAAAGCTTGTTCAGTGCTTTTGAATTTCTTACCTTCGTGACAACCACTGTGTAGAGCTTGCCTTATAACACTAATAGAAGGCAGATTCAAATACTTGGGGTCATATAAGAAGCTTGGAATAAAACTTTTTCCATCCCTTCAGCAATAGATTAATACGTCAACTTGAGTACATAAAGAAAGGTCACTATTGTAAGCCTGAAGACTGAAGCGCACAATAAAGCTCACGATACCAATGTAACAGTGGAGCATGAAGTTACTGTAAGCAATAAAGCACTGAATTAGTTACTACTTCTGCTTCATACGTTGTTCTCGCTTAGTCTACGTTTTTTCCGTAAGCAATGATGGGGATGAAACCCCAAAATCTTCTCCCTTGAGCATGCCATGTAAATATTTGAGATTTAAATTTTTGTTTTTTTTAACGAAGAAAATTATATAAGAAAGAAAGAAAGGAAAGTTACCACGGTTGTTTGTCTATGCATAGTAACAAAAAAAAAAAACAAAATTGACTTTATTTTGGTTTTATTCATACGTCTTTTTGGATAATAATGTTGGATAATTTAATGCTTTAAATCACCGGATCTTTCATGTTAAATCATCAAGAAATACAAGAATTAAAACGAAAGCGTACCTGAATCAGACATGATTAATGCAATAATGAATTTCGCGTTATAGTCTTCCAAATCTACACGCAGTCTCCTTTTTCTCTCTGTGATGGGATGCAGAAGAAAATGAATGATACATGCGTGTGATCTGGGGACCATAACCTATTTATATAACGACGCCCTTTTGACCTAATTCGGTCTATCATAGAATTATGACTTGAGTCCGGTCTCTACACATATGTAAATTCACACTTTAATTAGATACATTAAAGTCCAAAATCGAAGCCTTATTAGATCACTTTAATTGGGCTCAACCGAATTCGATAGCTTATAATTTAAAACACAATTATTCACACATATAAGCCCATTTATTGATTAAAAAATTCTTACAAATAAAATTATGATTAACTTGGTTCCCGAAGATTGTCCCTCTTCACCTGTTGCATCATTCATGCTTCAGCTATGGTAATTTTTTAACCTAACTAGCTGAGTTTTTTCTTCTTCAAGTGTTGTTCATGGCTGATTTCTCTAATATATTTGTTAATTTTGATGAGGTTGATCTTCTTTATGGGCTATTTCTCACTTTGTCGATTTGCTTTAAAATTTTCTGTAATTTCCAATTTTTGAGTATCCAATTCTCTAATAAATACAAAACTAGTGTAACACACGAGATGCAAATTAGTTTCTTTAAAAAATTGAGACACCATTTTTTTCTTTTTGTTTAAAGACAAGGACAAATTTGTAATTTGAAAAGATATTAATAGAGAAATTGGATTATTATTCACAATATTATTTGGCCCCATTAATCCTCATTAAATTATAATTTATTTTTTCTCTGATTATATCAACCACACGCTCTCAGGAAAATGATATTTCACGTAAATTAAAAAAATTATTTATTTTTAATTACACATTTGCTAAAAATTATTATTTCTTTTATTATAATGTGAAATATCAGGGGCCAAACGGGAATTGCATTAAAATTAAAATGAAAATCGTGGCTGAAGACCAGAGAAGCTGTAAAGGCAACAGCCACACAAGCACGACTTCACATTTTCTGATTTTCAGCTCTAATAATCAAATAAATGAATAAAAATATATTCGAAATTCTCAAATAGTTCCATTTCTCTGTCTCTGCGCGTGTAAACAAAGGCAGAACAAGAAATAGCAAAGAATTGAGGGAGAGGCGGGGTTAGGGCATCTGAATTTATCCCCTCTCTCAATCAAAGCCCTAACCTCTCTAATCCATTTCCGCATAAGGAAGATAACCCAATAATATTGTTATATATTAAGCATATACGTATCTGCAGATGCAATAATTTGGGGAAGAATTAAAGGAAAATGAGTGGTCAAGTGGCTCCGAGACGGAACAGTATGGTTCAGAAGCGGAATTCGTCCACCCTAAAGAAGTCTTCAGCTCCTCCTTCTGAGAATGGCGCACCCTCCAATGGGGTGCAAACGAATCCTACCTCCCCTCCTCACTCGTGAGTCCCTCGCATCAATATGTACATATTTGTGTGTGAATGGGTGTAATGCTTGTTTGTTTGTTTTTTCTTTGTTTTTTTTGTTTTTTGTTTTGTTTTGCTTTGTCTTTTTGTTTTTTTCTTTTTGTTTTTTGTTTTTTGTTTTTTTTTTTTGTGAAATTCGCCTTGTGAACGCGCGCGCGCGCACACACA
>NC_036238.1:9686032-9706168 GCF_002742605.1 Olea europaea var. sylvestris
GATTTTATATATTGTATTACAGCTTTAAGCTACAATGAGTTAACGATTGTCCCTTGTTATATTACCTTGCATATTATCATGAACAGATGAAAACTGCTAGGGTTCTTCTGGTTCTTTACATCATCTATATTATTTATATGTATGACTAGGTCCGTTGGGGAGAGGACAGTTAAGAAGCTTAGGTTATCTAAGGCACTTACAATTCCTGAGGGGACCACAGTGTCTGATGCCTGTCGGAGGATGGCAGCCAGACGTGTTGATGCTGTGCTGCTAACTGATGCTAATGCCTTGCTCTCAGGCATTGTCACTGACAAGGTATTTATGTATTGAGAATGCAGTGCATAATTCTTGAGTGCAAAAGGTTGTGTTGTTTGGTTTTAGATTCATGATGTGTATGCTAAGGGGAAGCAAGAAGAACTCTTAGGTAATGTAGCTAAATATGCTAATGCAGTAAGCATGGAATGGTACAGTTACTCTATCATTGCCCACCCCCATTTACCCAAGTAAAAGGTTCAGATGTTGAGTGCTTTGGTTATATTTTAGGAAGGCTGATGTGTGAGTGTCAATTTCTTATTTATTTATTTTTATGTGTAGGACATTGCGACTAGGGTTATAGCTGAGGAGTTGAGGCCAGAGCAGACGATAATTTCCAAAGTGATGACGAGGAATCCCATTTTCGTGACTTCAGATACTTTGGCCATTGAAGCCCTTCAGAAGATGGTCCAAGGTTGCTTATATTTTCATTTCGTGATGCTTGGAAAGGCTTGTTTAATTTAAGAGTGAACACAATTTTGTTAAGTTGTGCTTGAAGTATCATAATTATAATACCATAAGCATAATTATTGTGGAATGAATGGGTAACTTGTTCAGACGAGTATGATGGTAGGAAACGACCATTACAGTTCTGCTCTAGCCTCAGAAGGTAATATGAATAAATTGGTATTGGGGATGGTGATATTATATGCTCATAAAGAACAAAAAAAGAGATGGAAATATGAACTATTTCAGGATGGACAGATCACTATAGTTATGTGCCTTGAACTTGCATGATTGTTCTTTTTTAAATCTTATAGTTGAGGCTAAGATTTCTCGCTGCTTGTAAGATTATATTTTTATAAACTGGTTTACTCTGTTTTTACATCACTTTTTAAGTTTTTATCCTTCCAATTTCTACGAACTTATTTTCCCTGGATATTATTCCTAGATTATAATTTATTAACTCTTGATGTTCTCTTAGTTACTGATAATTGACATCAAGTAACTTTTTGGGCAGTCGACCTTTTGAATGTATTTTTTTACTTATAATTACTGCCAAAAAGTCTGTGTTCCTTATATATATATATATATGTATGTATATTAATTATTGTTATTATTATTATTATTATTATTTATTATTATTATTTTTATTATTTATTTCTTTTTTAATCCCTGGTTGTTTCTTTTACCTTTAACAGGAAAATTTAGGCACCTTCCCGTTGTTGAAAATGGTGAAGTTATAGCTTTGTTAGATATCACAAAATGCCTTTATGATGCTATATCAAGAATGGAGAAGGCTGCAGAGCAGGGGAGCGCCATTGCGGCTGCAGTTGAAGGAGTGGAACGCCAATTTGGAAGCAATTTCTCTAGTTAGTTCATACTTAAATGCTTATTTGCTATGGACTATTGATTGTGTGCAAGGAATATTAGCTGTGTTAGTGCTAAACAAATTTATTATCTTTGTTTTGAGGATTAGTTTTTATTTTATGTTCTTACACGCATCATTACCATGTGAAGAACAAAAACACAAAATTTAATATGCGTTGCATTATTCATTCTATGAATATCGGTTTTCCTTACGACATCCCAAATTTTATAGACAAATAGAGCATGTGTTGTGGAAGCTCCGAAGTGATGGCCGATAGGTGAGGTAAATTGAAATTGCACCAACCCCCTACCCTCAGCAGCGTTTGGCCTCATGAACGGAAGTATCTTATGTGGTTAGATTGCATGACACCGGTTTCCTTTATTTGGTTAATTAGACTGACGTAGACATATTAATGAAATGAAATATAAAAAAAGATAAAAAAGTATAAAGTTTTTTCTGGTGGGACGTTCTAGTGAAGCCTTTCACCCATTAGATTAAGAATATTTATTTATTTTTTTCCCTTATGAGATGATATGTTTTACAACTGAGTCAAAATCGCTGAAGCTTTATAAACTACTCAAAGTCTCAACATTCCCACTAGTCAAAGTAGTAGCTATTAAAGCCTTTATAAACAATATAAAGTCGTAACATTGTCAGGAAATCAACGTATGGCCTTGACTGGCAATCCTTTAGTTTAAACTCTCCTCGGCACCTCTCTAGTATGGGCCTTCCATCTAAAATTCCTAGTTCTCATGGGAACTTTTTTCTATGGATTGATAGGACTCTTGTTTAAACTGTTGACCTTGGCAAGTTGTTGAGGCCAAGCCTTTAGACTGAAAGTGGAAGCCAAGCATCCCTGCAGTAGCTTAGTAGTCCTAAGACCACTCAAACAGTCCTAACTACTGTAGGATTGATTTTTATAATTTATATCACTTCAACGGTATTTATATATATTGAAATTCTGCATGCAGGAGGCCTTATCGAACTGTTTAGGATTGACATTACTTTTGTTCATCTGCTACACATATCTAGTTTATTTACGCAATGACGTTTAATGTTGACATAATTGTTATGCTCTTTTGGCTTTCTTCTGTATTTCAGCGCCATCAGCTTTTATTGAAACACTTAGGGAGCGCATGTTCAAGCCTTCTTTATCTACTATTATTTCTGAAAATTCCAGGTGCAATTGAACTGGCCTAATGGTAATTATTAAGAGTATGGTCTGCTTGAAGTTGCAGTTTATGTTACTAACTTCTTAATATTCTAATGTTTCAGGGTTGCGATAGTATCACCTTCAGATCCCATTCATGTTGCTGCTAAAAGGATGCGTGAATTGCGGGTTAATTCAGTTCTTATTATGATGGGAAACAAGATTCTGGGGATACTTACGTATAGTTTCCTCTGAAAGCCTCTTTTTCAAATTGATATATCTTGTATAGAATATTATCAATGAGCTTTATTGGAGGGTTTATTGTCTGCATTATCTTACCTTTTGAAAACTCATAATTGTCCGTTGGGAATTCACTGCAGTTCAAAAGATATTCTTATGCGAGTTGTGGCTCAAAATCTCTCTCCTGAGCTGACTCTAGTGGAAAAGGTTTTACATCTCATTTGATTTAGATATTCGAGTTTTTGAAACACTATATTTACTTTTGTTTGCATTCTCACTTTGGTCTACTTAGGTCCCTTGTTACTATTTTTTAGTGATCTTATGATATTTGACATTTATCATGAAACCGCATTTGATCAATTTATTTATTTTTAATAAATACAGGTTTGGTGTGTATGACTTGTATGATGCTCGACATTTAATGTGTTATTTTAATATGTAGAAATATATTTGGTTGTTTTGGGCATTATGGCTTTGTTAAATACTATGTCGATCCCTCTGACATGATTAGCAAGACAGAATCTTCTCATGTCACGTTGTAAAAATAAAAGAAACTCAGATATAGTAGAATTCACGTCTTTTAATTTTCATCTCACTCTTTATTGTTTGAGTAAAGATGTTTGTGATGACTTATTATGTCAATGTGCAATTTCTCTTTCTTAAGGTAATGACTCAGAACCCTGAATTTGCAACACTAGAGACAACAATACTCGAAGCGTTGCATATAATGCATGATGGGAAGTTTTTACATCTTCCCGTGGTAGACAAAGGTGATTACTGCTATTTAATTGAAAAATGTGAATACACAGCTTTCAAATCCATAACACTATTTTCTTGGCAGATGGAAGCATTGCTGCCTGTTTAGATGTTTTGCAAATATCACATGCAGCAATTTCTATGGTAAAGTTAGTTTCACTTTGAATCTATAGATATCTGCAGATTCAATTTGTGGTGTTTTTCTTTTCTGTCTTTTTTAGTTTTCAGGATGCGACCTATGAAATTTCCCCTGAATTTGATATATTGGTGATAGCTAATATGAAACTATTATTTATTTGATTTGAAGTACGTTAATGAGAGCTTGTGATATCCTAGATATGATCTGTTAGACATAATTGATAATACAATGAGAATTCTGTCTTCACACCTTGGTTCTTTTTTCCCCTCTAGTTGATAACTCTTTTTATCTTTGGTAACTTCGGAGGACTTCATGCCTCTGGAGTCCTCTATGTTGTTCTCATGAGCAGAAGATAGACAATATTATCAATATATTCTTTCAATGCTGGTAAAAGTGTGTGCTTATTCAGTTTCTAATTTCTTATGGATAGATAAAAATCTGTAAATAGCGCATATACTGGGTTAAGGATATAGTATGTAATTTTGTTCTGTACCAGGCTATGTAGAAAATATATTTTCTTGAACAATATTGCTAAGTTCTTTATAAGTGCATCTTTATTAGATATTTACTTGGATATATTTCCAGGATTGTTTTGCTCTTTTGTTCTCCAACTGTCAACATTTTGGTTCAAATTGTTGTTGTTGTTGATGTTGATGTTGTTGTTATTATTTATTTATTATTATTATATTATATTTATTTATTTATTATTATTATTTTTTTTCAATTGAATTTGTAAGTGCAATATCTGGAAAATCCTAACATTCCAAGGGAAAGCATTCGCATGCTTTACTGAATGTCACTGGTCCTGTAACTATGTGCTTTTAAAATCTGATGAATACAACGCTAAATGTTCCCCTGGATTATATAAGTGCTTGAAATATGCCTTCTTGTATTCAAAAGTACTGGCTCTTGCATACGTGGGACGAAAAATTATGAATATGTACGTATATATACATTTGATTTCTCAAAGATTTTGGCAAGAACTAAGTTATTTTTAATATCTTTCTTAAGGTTGAAAGTAGCCCTGGCGCTGTTAATGATGTGGCAACTACAGTAATGCAAAAGTTCTGGGATTCAGCACTTAATTTAGAGACATCAGATGATTTTGACACTCACAGGTCACTTTTAGTTTTCTTGTAAATAAATTATCTTGATGACACACCGCTACTCATGCATGCTGTCCTATACAGTGAGATGTCAGTGTCTCAATTCATGGCATCAGATGCTATGGAACCTGGGAAATCTGCATACCCATCCCTTGGTCTTGGGAATTCATTTGCTTACAAATTTAAGGACCATAAAGGACGTGTACACCGATTCAACTTTGGTGAGTGTATAGAGCCTATATGACATGTTGGGCTTTGATCTTGATTTATTTCTTTAATTTTCTCCATATCATGCATGCCTATTGTCATTATTTATAGAACTTAAATGCAAGCTATTGGGTTTTACTGTGTTAGATACTACAGTTTATGCCTTCAAAAGAAATTCATGAAACAATATTGTGACATATGGGATAATTGTACTAAATATAGGAGCTTTGTGTTGGGATGCATGTGAGTGTATAGAGCCTATATGACATGTTGGGCTTTGATCTTGATTTATTTCTTTAATTTTCTCCATATCATGCATGCCTATTGTCATTATTTATAGAACTTAAATGCAAGCTATTGGGTTTTACTGTGTTAGATACTACAGTTTATGCCTTCAAAAGAAATTCATGAAACAATATTGTGACATATGGGATAATTGTACTAAATATAGGAGCTTTGTGTTGGGATGCATGGAGTTTTGGACTATAGATTAAGAAGAAATGAAAACAAAATGGAAGGGTCATGAGAAGCCAGAATAGTGCTCACATTTGTAATACTAATAATGTATATGGTACCAAGTAGTGCCATTGATTTCATCAAAAGCTAACTTTCTAGGCAACCAATGGTCGTGATCTATGAAGTACGGAAGTTTCTACAAGAATGGTGTGTCTGGGACGTATCATGTTGTGCCTGACACCAACACTCCATTGGCACTCTAGGACATGTCTGATACAGCAATTGTCCTCTCCTGAAAAGGTCCCATTTCATAAATTTGAACTATAAAATTGAAGAAAGTTTAATTATCTGAAGATTTGTCTAAAAAAGTCAAAATGATTTAGAAAACTTCTTGTTAAATTTGTTTTACGTCTAATATATGCTGTTTTCTATCTTTGGCACTATTTATATAGTTTAACTCTATTTTATTTTAATATAATAACAAATAACTACTCCTATGATTTAAAAGATTCACTAATATAAATCAAAAGGAAAAAGATATTTGGTTTATTAAAAAGTAACAAGTATTGATATAAATCGACCTTGCCCCCTCATTTCCATTCCAGCTTGTTTGAAAATTTACGTGTTGACGTGTCGTGTCGTGTACATGCATGTCCAAGTTAGTTTCTGTGCTTCTTAGGTATTGATGTTATGGTGCAAATATGTCCTTATTTGGAAACATTGTTGGGCTCAAGCTGGAATGGGTGGTCACACTTTTGTTAGCTTATATTTAATTAGGCTGTGAAGCTCTCAAGCAAAATTCAAATTTTCTCACCATCCTAGGAGGGTAAAAATAATTATAACTGCCCAATAATTATTATCTGGTTTGACTGGAAGGAGGGTGAGGAACGATGACAGTGGTTTGACTGCTGGTATCCCTGTTGGCCCACCTCAAGATTGTGCCTTTTTTTACTTGAGTTGCTCCCTGCTCAAAAAATTTGATATTATTCTATGACTCGGATCAATATGTTTGGGAGAAAGCTAACTGGGGAGGTTTTTTAAATGCATTCCTTATAGTTGGTTGTTGTTCGGTTAATAATGGCAACGATTATCTTTGGCTACCTTTTGTGCTTAAATCTTGTTTGAAAGTTGATGAATTTATACCTTTTCCACAGTGGATGAAATAGCTGCCTACTGTTTAACAGAACCATGGAATAAGATACCTCTTTCTTCTGTGAGTAGGGGGATTCTTATAGCATAACCAACTTATAGCACAGCCAATCTAAGAAGGGAAACAAATGCCTATATTTTGATCTTAATGTCCCTCCTGCTGAGACAGACCTCACTCCCCCTACACCACCCCACCTAATAGTGGACCCAGGGGCACTAGAGCATAGACTTAAAGAGTACTCCCTAAGATTCTGCTATGCGTTATTTGTAACTATACTCATAATGCATTCTATCTCAATAGGGCTTTTTTATAAGTAAAGTTGCTTTCTCCTATTTATTAAAGTGAACAGGCGACAACAGCACAATCATTGCTTCTTGGAACTTAGAGTATAATCTCTTACGGCCTGCCACTGCTATTGTTATTTCTTGTGATATAAAAAATACATGTAGTGTCTAATTAAAATTTCTGACCTTTTATTGCACTCGTCAACTTTTTATTTTTTCTAGTGACGAGGATATTGACAACAGTTGTACAAGGTTTACAACTGTTGGCCTTGCGAACTTAGCTGTCTGAATTTGAGCTTACAGCGTTGTCTATAGCTTCTGTATTTTAGTCGACTTGTAATAATGTTCGATACCTTCGGTCAATCATGGATTTACTATTATTTCCATACATACCAGGTTCTGAGATTGCATGTGGAATACCAAGATTCAAGTGAAGTTACGACAAAGCCACAGTCGGATACTGCCACTGTGGGGAGAGCTGGACGGATTGCTCTTGGCTCTGTGATTTTTGCTGGAGCAGTTGGTTTGACAAGCATCGGCGTATTGGTCTACTTGAAGCGCTCAAAGGCATGATATCGGTGGAGAGAAACTCACCATGATATCTGAAATCTCCTCATATTATAGATTTTACCCGTGGAAAGTTCAAATTGTGATTCGGGAGAGCGGCTTTAGTTCTTATAATCATCGACTGATGGATTCTTTGACCAAGTGGTTAACTACATGGTAGAAGAACAAATTTTATGCACACTTTGATCTCTGTCATGATTGTAGCACTTACAATGATGACGAAAGAGAAAAACAAACGATATTTGAAAGGTTATTTATAAGGAAAAATATAATTCAAAGGTAGTGAAAATTGTATTATCTTGTCTTCTTAATGTTCATATTAAAAATGTTGCTGCTTTCGAGGGGTAAGAAACGGGCTCTCTATGTCAAAATTGTTGATTGGTGAAGTTCGAGTTTTGTTGTTTGTCTTTTGGCGAAAGGAATGAATTTGAGGGAAATACGAAAGAAGAAAAATATTAATCTCTTTTAAATAGATATATTGAGGGTGTTGTAAATTATATATTCATTAGTGACTAATTATTGGGAAGGTTATATTATCACTATAATTTTTATTAGTTAAATCACATTTTAATTGTAGTTAAGTTCTTCGGTCTTCCTTTGTTGTAGTAATTATTTTCTTAATTTTTTTTCTTTGAATGTTTATCTTCAACCTTCTATTAATGAGTACATCTTGTATCTTTATTATGATTTATGTTAAATATTTTGCTTCCATGCTTTGAAATGAAAGAAAAATAATTTTTTGTATTTATTTATTTATCTTTTAAAAATATAATGGAAAAATAATTTGCTATATGCTTTCGACGAATTGTTTGAATATAAATTGTAATCAAATACAAAATATGTTAATTAACGGAAAGTTTGAAGATAGGAATGTCATGAAAAATTGTAAGAAACATAAAATAATATAACGAGTAAAAATTGAGAACTTTATGTGTAATTAAAATACGGTGTAGGAAATAAAATTTGTAGTGGATATAATTATCCTAACCATTGATCTGGAGCCCCTAGTTATTCTGACTATTGTATTTTTTGTAATGCTAATTTTTCCGACAAATGCGAGGTTTTGGTTATCAACAAAATACATACTAGTCTATTGACTTTTTTACCTTCTTCACTTATTTATTTTTATTTTTTTATTTTTTAATGTGTTATTAATACCAGTCTCTAAAATCTAGGCAAATTAATTAAAAGATCCAAGACTAAATTGAATTACCATGTATTCTCGTACTTTTAATTCTTAACGTCAAGAGAAAGGCAAGGCGCTTCTCACAAAACTCAAGAAACGTTCAGGGTCCGTTTGATTGTAAGAATGAAATTTGGGTGAAAAAAATGAATTTTAGGGAATTTAATTGCCTAGAACTTGTTTTACTGAAATTGTTAATAAATGTATTTGATTGATATAATTTTTCATCTAAAAAATGTTGAAATTTTGGACCTTTTGGTATTTGTTTGACTTTATTTTTTTTTTTATGAAAATTGTCAATTAAAGAGAATTTTTTATTTATTTTACAATTGCGGATAGAATTTGTTCCCATTGATGAAAAAAATAGGAAAAAAATATAAAAAAAAACAAAAGAGCTGAAAACCCCAATTCTCACCAAAATGGTGGGAATTGATTTTCCACCAATTTAAGGAAAAAGGTCACGTGTGGGTGGGGGTGCAGGGAGCGAAGGAAAAATGAATTCCATGAAAAAATTGTTACAAACAAACAACTCAAAAGGTGGAAAATGAAAAATTCCATGGAAAATTTTCCATATCAAACATGCCCTTACTAAGAAAGTCCAATTGTATTGCAATTAAATTTGTGAGCCTGCTGTAGCGATGACAATTGGGCTCGTCGGTTCGGACCGCTTGTTGCTCGGTTTGAAAAAAGTTCGAGCTTGCCCAGCTCGAGGCTCGAGAGAACCGAGCAGAAACTTGGGCCGAACCCCATTTTTAGGTATTTCGCTAAGCTCGAGCCGGCCCGTATGGCTCGCTGACTTAAGAGAACCAAGCATATATTATAAAAAAATAAAAATAATAATAATAAATTAATGGTAGCAACATGTTACCTTAAAAGGGGCAGCGTGCTGCTGCCTTTTATAATAAATAAATAAAAAAAATTTGAGCCGGCTCGGGTTGGAAATGCCCGAGCCGAAAGCTCAAGTCAAGCCTAATTTATTTTTTGCCTCAAGCCCAGAAAAAAGTTCGGACATTTTAGCCGAGCCTAAAATTTCAACTCGTGAGCCGACTCGACTCGTTGACATCCCTAGCATGCTGCCAATGTTGAGGAAATTTTGCCCATCAACTTTTTCTAAAAGTAATTTCATGAAATACTGTGCAATTAAATTTTTTCATTTTTTACTTCAAAAATTTAGTATTATGGAAAAGGTTATGTATCACTTCACTCATCCTAGGCGTATCAATTTTTGAGCTGATGAGATGCTATCAAACATGCCCTTCCCAATTTTGTTTGTACTCAGATAATCAATTAGCATTGATTTTCCCACCAAACATGCCCCTCCCAAAGCAATTCAGCCATCCCAAAACGAGTAATGCTCAAAATGAGCCTTTCAGAACAATCTCAGGGAAATGAAGAATCACAGCAAACGGATCTTAATCCACATTCACAGCACCAATTTTCGGCATCAAATAGATTACAGAATCATTGTTTGATCTTCCGGCACAGGCGTGATTCTGGGTTATCACGGAATATATAATCCCTAATCACGGTTGTAAGATTACGACATTAAATCAATTCCAAGCTTTCTTTTTTGAAGTTATCGTTGCTAATTCTAGTTTCATCCACAAAACATGTCAACGCCCAAACCCGATTCCACACTTTGCAACCAAGAGAAGATGAATTCGGTTGAAATTGTACCATCCTCTGTCGATATGAACCCTTTAACTCATTTGGGGTCGGTTTGGGTACAACAAACTCCGCAATGTACTCCCGCAATACCAAAGCGTCGGTTGTTTATGGTATCATCGCTAATTTTGTCATTCGACACGTGTTTTTGGTTAACGATGCGAGGTGTCTGACTTTTTGGGTAATCTGGTTGTGCCAGGTCTCAGTCACTAAATCACTACACATTGATGACATATGTTGTCTGAAACATTATCAATCACAGGAACACTGATTTTCATCTTCGACTTAAACACCCTTATGCTTTCATGTCATTTTTTCTGCTCTGATCTTTTTGAGATGTATATGGTGTTGAAAAATAATGGCAATGAAGAAAAAAATTATAGAAGTATATCAAAGGCTTGAACACGAAATTAATTTCGATGTCTTCAGACGTTATTTGCCTCATTTCCAATGCTTTTTAAGGATCTCCGACATAGTTTGTAGGATTAAACAAGCCTTGACAAGAAAAAAACCAAAAAACAAAGGTGTTTCTTCACAATGAACAAGTGAAAATAGAAGGATTATGTGATAAATTTTCTCAATATTGGAAGTATATTTGGGGGTAAATTTTAATGGAACTCAATTATGTTTCTTGTACTTGGATCACCTATTTATAGGCCTTGACAAGTTTTTCACGAAATGGTGCAAAACAAGGATGAAAACCCACCAATTTCAAATAAAAAAGGGTCAAAAACTAACCTAATGGTTAGTTTTTGATAACAATACGACTGCATGGTTATAGCATCGCCAGCCCTCCCATTATCGGGAGGGCCTCATGTGACCCATGGGCGGGAGGGCCTCATGTGACCCATGGGCTTAATTCACGCGGTCGCATGGTTAAGCCCCCCCTTCTTTTTTCTTTGATTTTGAATAATAAATTTCCAACAATCCTCCACTTGTTCAAAATCTATTTTAATCACATAATCAAATATCAACACTTATGCATAAGAAGTAGATATCTTTAGATTTGAATTTATTCATAGTGTAAATCTCATAAAGTATTATCAGAATTCCAGGTGGCTAATGTGCTTTGAACCAAATATTCTTTGTGTCAATACTGATGAAATCACACACACAAGTGTTATGCTTTTCACTAGTTCTTCTAACTCGCTTAGTGCTAATATGATCTTGCACTAATCCTATTTCATTGAACTTTTAAAGAGAGAAAACTCCAACTCTCTAATGAGGCGGCACCACCTCGAAGTTCACATATGTGAAATTCTTTTAGTATCTTTATTACTTTTATAGATACTTGTACTCTATACTGATCTTCATTAAGAGTTTATTTTAACTCATCCCTCCAACAGTAACAACCAACACTATTTTCCAAAGATAGTATTAGATATATTTAATAGTGTTGAATTCATCCACTTATCGAATAACTTGTTGTTACCTCTTGAACCTATATATATACTAGTTTAGTATATTTTGGTGATGTTGCAGCTATTGGTGGATCTATTTAAAGAGTTTTAATCCCATTTTACTTGATGTTGATCTCACTAACTCTTTTGTGAGAGGTTTTATAAATGGATCAGCTAAGTTCTACTAGACTTAACAAATGTAAGAGAAATTACTCCACGTTTGATTAATTTCCTTACATACTCCTGTCTTAGACTCGTATGTCTAGACTTTCCATTATATACTTTGTTATATGCTCGAGCTAGAGTGGCTTGACTATCACACAAGATAGGTATAGAAGAAATATCCTTTATATCTAAATGTATTTCATGTAATAAATCTCTTAGCCACTCAACTTCTTTCCCGGTTTCGACCAATGCTACAAACTTCGATTCCATAGTTGAATGAGTAATACAAGTTTGTTTCTTAGACTTCCAAGAAACTACTCATCCTCCAAGAGTGAATATCCAACCTGAAGTAGATTTATTCTCTCCTGCACTCGATATCCAACTTACGTCAGTATATCCTTCCAAGATTTTGGAAAATTTTGTATATTGTAGCCCAAGATTTTTGGTTTTCTTTAGGTAACCAGGAACCCTACCGATGTCCTTCCAATGTTCTGAACTTGGATTGCTAGTACACCTACTTAGTTTACTTATAGCAAATGCTACATCATGTCTTGTACATTGTGATGCATGCATAAGACTTCCAATTGCACTTACGTATTCTATTTGTGCAATTGTTCTACCTTCATTTTTTATTAATTTAATAGTTGGATCTATATGAGTGTTAGCCTCCTTAACATTCAAATGTTTGAATTTGTTTATCACACTCTCAACATAGTGTGATTCGCTTAATGCAAAACCCACACTATTCTTCTTAACTTTGATATCAAGGATAGTATTAACTTCTCCAAGAGCATTCATTTTGAAAGTAGATGATACAAACAATTTTGTTTCTTTGATCCTGTCTATATTATTGCTAATGATTAGCATATCATCAACATATAGACATACTAACGTGAATATATTTTCATTCACTTTCGTGTAGAGGTATTTATCTACCGAATTGTGATTAAATCCATTTGACATTATTTTAGAGTCAAAATTTTCATGCCACTTTTTGGGAGCTTGCTTTAGTCCATATAAGGATTTAATTAATTTGCACAGTTTATGTTCATTTTTCGGTAGAACAAACCTTTCTAGTTGTTCCATATAGACCTCTTCTTCGAGATCTCCATTTAGGAATGCTTTTTTGATGTCCATTTGATGAACATGTAGATCATAAATGGATGCTAACGTAAATAAGATTCCAATCGAGGTTATCCTAGCTACGGGTGCATGTGCCAAAGTAATCAATTCATTCTATTTAACGATACCCTTTAGCCACTAATCTAGCCTTGTAGGTATTAAGAGATCCATCGAAATTGTATTCTTCCTAAACACCCACTTGCAACCAATAGCTTTAGATCCTGCAGGCAAGTCAACTATTTACCAAGTATTATTTGAAATAATAGAATCTATTTCGTTGTTTATAGCTTCTTTCCAGAACATGCAATCTCTAGATTGCACCGCTTCTTTATAAGTCTTACGATCACTTTCCACTTGAAGAAAAAAAGGAATTGTTCTTACAATATCATTTCTATCTCCTTCTACTAAGTAAAAAGAAATAAGTTGGGGATCTATTTCATCTGATCCTAAGTTCTTTTCTTTTTTAGTTCTTTTACTTCTTCGGGGTTCAATTTCAACATCTTTTATAGATATTTCTTCTGGTGAACTTCTAAAGATTGAAATATCCTTTTTATTATTTCTAGATTTCCTAGCTACCATTACATTCTCGAAGAATTCCACATCTCTTGATTCTATTATGACATCCGTTTCTAGATTTAATAATCTATAGGCTTTGCTATTGAGATCATATCCTACAAAAGCACATTTGATACCTGTAGGACCTAACTTGGTTATCTTAGGATCCATATTCTTACAGTAGGCAAGACATCCCCACACTTTAAAATAACTAATATTTGGTTTTCTATTTTTCCAAATTTCATATGGAGAAATTTTATTCCTTTTCATAGGGATTCTATTTGTTATATGGCAAGTACTAAGTAGGGCTTCACCCCATAGGTTAAAAGATAATTTAGAATTTAACAATATTGTATTTATCATTTCTAAAAGAGTTCTATTCTTTCCTTCTGCTAATCTATTTTGTTCCGGTGTTCTAGGTGTAGAAGCTTGATGTATTATTCCATTTTGTTCACAAAACATGTTAAATTCATTAGAAAAATATTCCCCACCTCTATCACTTCTTAAAGTCTTTAATTTTCTTCCTAATTGATTTTCAACTTCAATCTTATAAGTCTTAAAGGCACTAAAGGCTTCATCCTTATGTTTTAATCTGTACACATAGGTATATCTAGAACAATAATCAATAAAAGTAATAAAATATCTATTACCGCCTCTAGTTAACATTCCATTCAATTCAAATATGTCGGAATGAACAAGTTCAAGTAATCTTGTTGTTTTTACTGCGCTATGAAATGATTTCTTAATCATTTCTGATTTAACACATGTTTCACATTTTTCAAGGTTGTCAATATCACATTGTATTAATCCACATTTAATCATTCTTTCCATAGTATTAACTCCTTACCATGTCATAAATTAATTGAATCAGTAACATACGCAAAAGATTTAACTTTATTTGAGTTATCCTCAATGGTACATAGTTTGACAATTCATTCGCTGGAATAGTCCTTTCCAACAAAGTGCCCATTTTGGATTAATACAAGCTTTTCAGATTCAAAAACAGATTTAATTCTAGGTTTTCCCAAGAATACACTACTTGCTAAGTTTCTATTCATTTTCGGTACGTGTAAGGCATTTGTCAAAGTGATTTTCTTTCCCGAAGAGAAAACGCGTTCCACATTTCCTTTGCCAATCACTTTTGATCTTCCTTCATTTCCCATTTGTATCTCTTGATTGTCTTCAATGTTATTATAAGTTTTGAAGAGAGACTTATCATAACATACATGGATTGTAGCGCATGTATCGTACCACCAACCCGAAACTTTACCTTGGATTGCATTGATTTCGCTCACCGTAGCGATAATCTCATCAACGGAGTTCACTTGTCCTTCCTTCTTTTGTTGTTTCCTATGTCTGCAATACTTAGCATAGTGTCTCGATTTTCCACAAACATAGCAAAGTCCTTTGGCTTTGTTTTTGAACTTTCCTTGATCCTTTTTAGGACCAAGAAATTTTAAATTTGTTGGAGTTGTCCACATCGTCCATGACATTAGCCTTTGAAGGGCCTTCATAAGAATTTTCAATCTTATCTCTTGCCCTTAATTCTTCCTCAATACGAAGATGTTTCTATATATCTTTCAAAGAAGAGTCTTCGAAATTGTGAATAATCTTCTTCCTATATCCTTTTCATGAACCAGAAAGTTTAGCAATAATTGCTCTCACTTGGAAAGTTTCGGAAAGTTTGATTTTCACCACTTTCAATTTGTTTACAATTATTTGTAACTTATGCACTTGAGGCAATAACGGTATATTATCCAAAAATTTGAAATCAAAATACTTAGATATTAAGAATTTTTTGGTACCTTCCTCCTCGGCTTTGTATTTGCTTTCTAACGCGTACCAGATTTCTTTTGTCGATGTAGTGTTGGTGTAGAGATCATAGATGCGATCGGATAATGCATTTAGGATATGGTCACGACATATCAATTCGTCCTCTTCTCGTTTATTCCTTTAAACGCGAATTTCTTCGGTATTCTTGTCAGTTGCATCGGGAATGCGCTCCAGTTTTGGATCAAGAACATAGAAAATTTTCAAGGCCGTTAACAGAAATTTAAATTTATCTTGCCATCTTGTGAAATTTGCGCCTTCGAATCTATCCAAATGTACCAGGTCTTGATTCATCATTTTGATAATAGCAACTGTAGATTCTGTCTCCATTGCAATAATAGTAACAAATAACGTTTGAGAATGTTGAAAAATAATGACAATGGAGAAGAAAATTATAAAAGTATATCAATGAAGGCTTGAACACGAAATTAATATTGCTGTCCTCAAATGTTATTTGTCTCCTTTCCAATGCTTTTTAAGGATTTTCGACAAATAGTTTGTAGGATTAAACAAGCCTTGACAAGAAGAACACCAAAAAACAAAGATGTTTCTTCACAATGAACAAGTGAAAATGGAAGGATTATGTGATAAATTTTCTCAATATTGGAAGTATATTTGGGGATAAATTTTAATGGAACTCAATTATGTTTCTTGCACTTGAATCACCTATTTATAGGCTTTGTCAAGTTTTTCACGAAATGGTGCAAAATAAGGATGAAAAGCCACCAATTTCAAATAAAAAGGGTCAAAAAACTAACGGTTAGTTTTGATAACCATGCGACCGCATGGGCTATAGCCATGCGGTCGCATGGTTATAGCATCGCCAGCCCTCCCATTCTCGGGAGGGCCTCATGCGACCGCATGGTTAAGCCCCCCCCCCCCCCCCCCCCCCCCCCCCCCCCNNNNTGTTTTACCCCCCCCCCCCCCCCCCTTTTTTTCCTTGATTTTGAACACTAAATTTCCAACAGATGGTAGTGGTAATGTCATAACACTGCATCATTGCTGGAACACTGGTAAATTCCCAAGTTTGGTTTTAACGGTTTTTGTTTACTGTCATGCAGACATGATTGCGGTTTGGTCGTGACAAAATATGCAGGGTATATCTATGAGATGTCAGTCAGTTTCGATCATGTCATATCAAGATCTAACTTGGCTTGCCAACTCTTCAAGCACGGGTGTGAGAAGATTATTGAAGCGTATGATACAGATTTCGACCTCGTACCAAGGAGTGTTAGGCGTGACAGGAAGTTGAAAGGTGTTGTGATTGAGTAGTAAAGTAGTACTTTGGAGAATTCAATTAGTAAATCAAAGTCTTACTTTGCCGTTTTTAATCGAATAATATTTGGGTGACTGATACCCACCGTTTTGGATATTGTAGTTAAGGTTATCTTTTGTAGTGACATTTTACGATATGGAATGCCAATGAAATGCTTAACTGTTATTTATGCTTGTGCTATGTCTTGGTTTCATCGTATAACCATATGTTCGTTATCTTTTAATTGCATCACCATAGACAAGGCAGTCTTTTACCATTTGTAGACATCACTGTGATGTGTGTTTTTTGTTGATGTCTTCATGATGGTAACACAATTGGCTTACTAGTACACAAGAGTAAGCAGATTATATCCAGCGACATGTTGTGGCTTAGGTAAAATTGTGTGAATAGGATGACATTCTCTATTGCTATTTCGCGCGGCAATCCACATCGATGTAATGAAAGTGAAGGACCCACGACAATGACGAAACGACCTGAATAATCAACCCGTTTCCCCAACAGAGTCTCACGAGATCTTCCCTCTTTGCCTTCAATTACATCTGAAAATGACTTGAAAACTTTATTATGACCGTCCCTCATTAGTTGTCCACGGTCCATGGATTCCATTATCAAGAAGTGTATCCAACGTGGGGACAAAATATATTCATAATGTTCAACTTTTGCAAGCTCCGTAACAATATGGTCCCTAAGTTCCCAGAATTTTACTCGTAGATTTGATAATTATACCCGAACACGACTTGTCGTTATTAGTCGTGCCCACGACATAACATATGATGCAACATAATACACAAGGCAACAGGGATCATCTTTGTACATATCTGAATTGGAAGTGAATCTTTTAATTCACAAGGAAATCAGGTATGTCATGGACGTATATGCGGCATCCCTGCATTTCAATTCTAGCTGCGAGATGCACCAAGTTTTAAATATGCGTACATTAACGACCATAGATGCAGGGCCAGTCTTGGGCTGAGGCGAGTGAGGCCCGCGGCTCACGCCCAGGACTATAGGGGGCCTCGTTTTGGTCCAATTATTATTATTATTATTATTATTATTATTATTATTATTCTCCTCTTGAAAACAAGACCAGTTGGTCCAAGCCAAAACCAATTATCCAGCCGGCCGAAAGGGCCTAATTTTGGCCCAATAAATTTTTTTCCCTCTTAAAAACAGCCGGCCCAAAGAACCAAAACCAATTATCCAACGAGCCCACAATCCATTTACCTTTCAAATTATTTACCCAACCCAATTTACATATCTAATATCCACTATCCAACCCAATTAACCAAAAATTCCCAAAATTCAATTCGATCAAAAACTCCCAAAATTCCCCAAAATATGCTCGACGCCTCTGCAGCTCTGCTCGTCAGTCCCTACTCCAGTTCGGTAGTCGTCGCCACTCGCCTGTCGTCTCCTCGCTAGTCGACTCCGCCCGGCGCCCTTCAGCTTCTGCCGACTGCAGCTCTTCTTCAACTCTTCTGCTCTTGACTGCTGGAGGATGGTTGGTTCGATTTGGAGAGCGAAGTCGTTTGGTGCTTCACTGCTTCTGGAACGGTGGAACCCAAGTTGGTGAAGTGGTTTTCAACACATCATTAACCGGGTAAAAATTAAGAATTTACTATGAATTTCTTTTCACTGGTCCGGCCCTGTTATGTACATCCTTAACTCCTACAGGTTTTGGCGTAGATCAGTAAACTCAATCACCCAAATACGTCTTGAACTTTAGTCTTTAAGTTTACTGGTTGAAACTGAATATATGAATCGACCGGCAAATGACAGAACTGAGCCTGAGTTTTTTTTTTTAGCCTATATGCGTTTTACATAGTACCCATATTATGTACATCCTAAACAGAAAGAAATGCAGGATAAAACATAATCATTTGACAGTTTGAGAGTTTTATAGTTCTAAGCCGAAGTACGATGGTCTTGGAAATAGAAGAATAAAAGTACTAAATCGTACCATAGTTTTGAGGATTGTTGACGAACTCCATTATGGCTCGATAAACATCACAAAAGATTATATGGGCACCTGATAACTCTGCATTAAGGGCAACAATCTTCTCCTCCAGCCAAGTGTTATATTCAGATACTAGCATATTGACCTCAAGGCTTCAATAAGAATTTAGAACTGTGTATTATTTTCAATTATGGTAGTCAATCTATTTTCTGATGATGAAAATTTTTTGTTTTCAAGTGAAATCTTGAGATCTTTTTTTTTAAGGAAGACAGTTGATGTTGCTGCACAATTATTGAAACGAGCCAAGACAGTTAATCATTTAATCAAATGTTCATCCAACACATATATCTTCAGATTCTTCACAAATGCACAGTTAAATTGCTCATATAATGTAAAGCTAAAATAACACTTTTGTGAAATGTGAATACACTATCAATCCAGTCTTCAAAATGCACATAGTTTAAAGTTGTAAAATGCATCCTGGATGAATTCATAGAAGACTTAGAAGACTAAAATGCAATGTTTACCACATTGGAAATCTTATTTAAGAAGCCAATGCCTGTTTTTGGTGTAGTGTCGTCTCATTTTTAATTTCGGCAGTGTTTTTGGTAGGGCTTTAATGTTCAGCGAATTACCAGGATTAACTTCAGAAATTCTTCAGTTACAAAGAGTTCAATGTTGTTAATTATGGTATATAGTATTTTCCAAAATGTTTTCCTTTTCACAGAGTAATGAATGGATTTCAAATATCACATAGTAAAACCAGAAATTATATATTTTAACGATGCAGAAACTAAAATTTCCCACCAATGTCCACCGTTTGTCGTTCAAAGCACATGGTAAGATATAATTTTTTGAAATATCACGTTATCCAAAGGTTGAGTATTTTAGTTGCTTTTGAAAAACTTCCTGCTTAGTTTTTAACTCTCATGGTACATACACTTTTGTTTTTTATATTCAGTCCTTATTTGAGCCCCATTCTTTTCATAAGATTGAATTTTCGAATAGTGTATTGATTGAAAATATGTAGTTAAAAAATAGGAAAAAGTTTTAAATTTGTGTGTAATATTATTTTATTAAAAAATATATGGTTGAAATGAGATCAAAATATTGTTTAAGAATTTATTTTTTTTAAAAAAAAAAAAATGGGGCTCAATTATGGGCTCAATAAAAAATTACTCATTCTTCAACAGAATTTGTTTCTAACTGTGCCTTCAAGAAAAAATACAATTTACAATTCTATAATATTCTCAAATAACTTTATGTAGATTTTGGGAGGGGGGGGGGGGGGTTTTTTTTTTTTT
>NC_036238.1:9706204-9717426 GCF_002742605.1 Olea europaea var. sylvestris
TAATATTTCAGCGAAATATTAATTGTCCCTAAAGGCCATGACATTAAAATTTCAATATTGTAGAAGAATATTGACCAATTGCTTTTGAGTAAGCAATAGTAAAATCACTTTTCAAATAAAAAGATGATGATAATAATAATGCTTTATAGTGCTTTCGAAGTGATACGTGTCTCAAAAAATATTACTTGTTCCTGAAAATATGATATCTAATATGAATATTTCAAAAGAATATTGACTTATTACCATTGAAGAAGTATATAATATTATATAATAGTATTATTGAAGAATACTATATTGTGGCCCCGAAGAAATAAAAAGTTATGTGTTATTTTGAATAAGCTGACATTTATATTATTTTAATATTTGAAAAAAATATTGCTTGCTCATGGATGGCATACTTTGGAAGTATCATAGTTAACAAGAATATTATGCTATTACTCCTAAAGATCATAATTTTATAAGTTATAATCCTCGAGCAATATTGATTATTATGTTTTTTTTTCTAAAGTAGCACAAATTAAAAAAATCATATGATTTATAATAATTTTTAACTATGATTATGGTCTCGAAATACTTAACTAAATATTATATAAATAAATATTGTATTAATAAAAATATCAAGTTTAATCAAGTTAAGAGAGTGTATTTCTAGATAATAGTAAAATCCAATGTGTAGAATCCCAAATTTTTCTTAGTTAATTCACATATATTTTATTTGCCATTTAATAGGAATTGAATATGTTAATTATTAATAATTATGAAATTTAATTAAGAGATAATTAATTAAAAAAAAGTAATCATAGCTTACAGATTTTGGTCAAAGCAAATCATGTGGAATTTGAATTTTTTAATTGACTTTAATATTGGAACAAAATATGATTATGCATGCAATTCATCCATCTTTTTCACGTGTGCATGAATTATGCAATCATGATATCTCCTAATTGGAACAATTCTTGGGATGATTGAAAGGAATTTAAAGCCCCACCAGCGTGATTAATTCCTACGTGGTTACTATACCATATTTTAGTATACTATATATATGACATAAAACCTTAAGCATTTTATAATTAATTCCTCATTCTGCAGTACAATTCTATACGTCTATTTTCTCTCCTTCTTTAAAATATTTCTTCATATGATTAAGGCTTTTTAAAGTTTTGGAATTGCAATAAAGAATCACATTTCTGCAATTTGTTCTCCGCATTCATCTTCAAAAGGTGAGATGCTTAGTGCTATTAGTGATTTTTCCACATCTTTTCAAATACATCATTATGTATGAATTCAATTACTTCAGTTCAGGGCTCTTTCGGAAAAAAATCACGATACATTTTAAGGCACAATTTAGCCTTCGCGCTTATTTTGCAGTGCTTGCTAGAATTATCATTTGTCATGGTGTGATAATTCTCATTTTATGTTAGTAAGAGAATTTATACGTAATTTCATATTTGATTTGAATGTGGAGTAACAAACATCTCATTGAGTATAATTCGTTATACTTATCCCTCTTTAATTACAATTTTGAGGTAAAAATTGGTATGCTGGACGACAGTGGATGGATTTGCTATTGGACCAACGGATCTTCGTCATGAAGTACTTTAATTTTTTAGAAACACTAGAATTTTTAATAATATTTGATTATCTTTTTGACTTAATTGTGAGTTACTTTCAACTAGTTCTAATTTTATTGTTTGTTAGAACTAGTTTTTAATAATGTTTGCTGAAAATTATGATTTCAAAAGGTTTCGCATATTTTATTAAATTTAATTTACTTTTGTTAAAGATTATTCAATTTTTACTAAATTTCTCGTTGTAATAAAATTATTTATTTCTTTGATAAATTCATGTTTCGTAACGTGTCGAGTTGCTAGAATTCAGAGCGTTACAGAATTGTATCATAGCCTAAAGTTTTAAAATTGATTCTCTAGACTAAAAAATAGAAAAAATCGTGCATGTCACTGTTCACGACTGTTCACCCGTGAACAACAAATTTGAAGGAGTACATTATTTCATTGAATTGTTGAATTAAAGAGCAATCATTATATTTCAAGTGATTAATATTAAAATAATGATTTTATACCATCCAAGGCAATCTTTCCTTTACTGCGTGTGTGCATAGATATGACTCGAGTGATTAAGCCTATAAGGGTTTAAAACTTGGTGCCCTAAAGTCATCTGATTGGGGAGTCATCGACCTAAAGCTCGCTACAGGGGTCATTTAGAAAGCTTAAGGGAGAGACGTCCGCACAAGGAGTGATTAAAGAATAAAGATATATATGAAAAAAAAATAATAATAAAAAAAGAAAAGAGAAGTTGATTAAGCCCCGAACACTTGTTTTAGAGGATTAGACCTTTGATAAGGGGTAAGTAACTTGGTTGATTCCTAGAGGTTGAAGCAGTCAAAAATAAGGAGAATCCTCATTTGTTGACATGTGGAACTACAATCAGTAAAATCTAACCAAACTTGAGTGGTGTAAGAAATTAGTATTGAAGATTTAACCTGAGGTTACACCCTTGGAAAGAGAAAAGAAAATAAGTTTGGGGTGTGTGAATCCCACGAGCGAAGTAAGAAAAAATTGGACTTCTATGGTCAGGAATTGGGTCAACTTATTATTGTACAACGTTGCACTTGACTCTCCACACACACACACACCCGTTGTGCATTGAATAGGCGAGAATTTAACTTTTGCAAGATAGCTTTGAAGTGGTTCATGGAATCGAAGTTATGTTTTTAATTCTCAGGCATGAAGGCAAGCTATCTAGCGAAATTTTTTTTAAGTGATTTTGTTTGTCTTGGTTGTGCTTGTGTGTCCGTTAATTATTTTTATGGGTTTTGGTGTTTGCTCGAGGACAAGCAAAAGACTAAGTTTGGGGGTGTTTGATGAGTGATTTATACTCATTATATTATGCCATTAATTTCATGATTTTGCTATCTTGGAGAGTATTTTAGAAGTGCCAACAAGTGATTTTGGTGTTGTTTTGTAGATTGATGGAAATGGAGAAAACTAGAGCTAAAAGAGGTCAAATGAAGGAAATAGGCAAAAGCTAGCGAAATTGGATGAAATGACCAAAACGTAAGAGATCCAAAGTTCGAGGATTAAAATGCAATTAATCAAAAGTCATGTCGAAACTTGAAATGAAGATCCGAGAGTCCTAGAAGCCAATTGGACAAAGGAAGGTGTCAAAGGGATCAAATTTAGTCAAGATATGACCATAAATCATTTTCCAACCAAAAAGTTTTGCGCCAGAGTTTTCATCTCACATTTAGACTCATTTTTGACATAGAAAACGATTGAATTGGAGAATGATTCCTGAAGTAAAATTGTATTCCTTTAAATTAGCTTTCCAACGCATCTTGAATCACTTCAATCGGATATCGAACGAAAAAGTTATGATAAAAATACTGAAAGCTGTCAAGTGCAACCGAAGTAGTCCTCAGCGCCCAGGTGCTATCCCTCAGCGCCTAGGCGCCATGACGCTGAAATTTTGACAGAAAGTCAGCGCCTAGGTGCCCAAATCGCAGCGCCTAGGCGCCGCTGTGCGAGAGTAATTTTTTTAGGTTTTTACCATTCTTTTTCGGCCCAACTCATCTCCAAATCTTTCCCTAAACTCCAAGACAATAAAAACACAAGATTGAAGACCTAAATGGGAGAGGAACCGCACACTAAAAATCTAGGGGATCAAGCCATGCGTTCTTGACATATTGGAGAGAAAAACAACAGGAAGGGAGATTCAAGGGAGAAATTTAAGAAGATTAACACCAAGAATTGAAGATTGGAAGCACTCATTGGAAGAGGAAGGAGATCTTGGTGCAAGAATTCCACTTTTTCTTCTACACCTTTATTTCAAACTCGGTGATGTATTCTAAGACAATCTCCTATTTTTCTTCCATTATTATGAGTAGTTAAATTTCATGTTAGGGCGAACAATGTAATCTTTTGGAACCCTTTATTTCATGCAATTGAGATTCTAATACTTTTTTATTTCATGTGTTGATTTTAATATTGTTCTTAATACATTTAATTGCTTGATCACTAATTAGATGATTTGTGAACAATGATTGCGTAGAGATGCGGATTATTTGTTTAGACCACATGTTAAAATCCGGTAAATTGATATAATGTGTAGAGATACCTATATTGATTGCTGCGGTCGGGTGTGAATTCTTAGAACCAATGTTTCGTTTAATTAAATTTAATTTGCATAGAGATATGGAATTAAACTAATTAAGTAGGCTCAATGAGAACTCGAGAGGGGTAAGTTGAATACAATAGAAGAATTCGACCGAACACTACCTTAGGTTTTATGAATCTTGATTTATGAAGTAAATGTGACCAATATGTGAAATTGTTATGCCCTAACGTCCATTTATTGTTTGAATTCTCAATCACTTTTCATTGAATCCAATCACATTTTTAAGTCTTTAGAATAAAAATCACATTTAATCATTGTTTTTTGATTTACATTCGTCAAATAGTAGTTAAAGAAAGATTAAATTAAGTGCTACAAAACAGTCCTCGTGGGATCGATAACCGGACTCTTAGGTCCACTATTACTTGTTACGGATCGTACACTTGTGAAACAAAATTATACAACATTCACACACTAAGAATATGGCGTCACTATCTCTATGACGGTAAATGTGAGATATACACCGATCACAAAAGTCTCAAATACCTCTTTACTCAAAAAGAGTTAAATATGAGACAAAGGAGATGACTAGAGTTGGTTAAAGACTATGACTGCAAAACTAATGTAGTTGCTAATGCTTTGAGTAGAAAGACAGCAGGAAAGTTGACAATTCCAAAATAGTTAGTTAAAGAATTTGAAAATTTGAGGCTAGATGTGGGTGTACCTTCTGTACAGAAAATAGCTATTGTTGCAGCTTTAATAATTCAACCCATTCTTAGAGAATGGATTAGCGAAGCCCCAGAAGAATGACCCGTTTTTGTGTAAAACCATGGCTGAAGTTGGGACAGATAAGCAAAAAGGATTTGCGATAGTTGATGATAAGGTACTTATGTATAAAGGCAGAATATGTGTTCTTAAAGATGAGGGATTAAGGAAAGAAATTCTTGAAGAAGCACACTACCGCTTATACACTACATCCAGGCAGTACAAAAATGTATCGAGACTTTCGAAATAAATTTTGGTGGAGAAGTATGAAAAGAGAAATAAGACTTTTGTAAGTAAATGTATGGTCTGTCAGCAAGTAAAAACTAAACATTAGAGACCTTCAAGGTTGCTTAGACTACTAGATATACCGGAGTGGAAATGGGAACACATTATCATGGATTTCGTGGTAGGATTTTCGAGATCGGCTAAAGGGAACAATGCTATCTAGATAATGGTGGATCGTCTTACAAAGTCAGCCCATTTTCTTCCAGTTAAGATGACATTTACAATGGAACAATATGCACATGTTTATGTTAAAGAAATAGTCAGGTTACATGGGGTTCCCGTTTCTATTATTTTAAATAAAGACCCGAGATTCACGACAAAATTTTGGTGAAGTCTACAAAATGCTAGGGGAACAAAACTGAAATTTAGTACTGCATATCACCCACAGACTGATGGACAATCCAAAAGGACGATTCAGATACTCGAAGATATTTTAAGAGCCTGTGTGCTAGATCTCGGTGATAGTTGGGAATCACACTTGCCTTTAGTAGAATTTGCCTATAATAATAATTTTCAAGCAACTATAGGTATGGCACCTTACGAAACACTATATGGTAGGAAGTGCAGTCACCTATCTACTGGGATGAGGTTGGAGAAAGAAAGATTCTTGGACCTAAGATCATAGATCGAATCGTACAGGCTGTGGAAAAGATTCGAGACAAAATTAAGGTTGCTCAAGACAGGCAGAAAAGCTATGCTGATAGAAGAAGAAAAGATCTTGAGTTTCAAATTGGTGACAAAGTATTTCTGAAAGTAGCTCCAATAAAGGAAGTACTTAGATTTGGAAAGAAAGGAAAATTGAGACCATGTTTCATTGGATCATTTGATGATGTGGCATATAGACTGGTAGTGCCACCAGAACTTTCGGCAATACATAATGTTTTTCATGTATCAATGTTGTGAAAATACTTACAAGATCCTAGTCATGTGATCAATCATCAAAATTTAGATGTACAACATGATTTAACCTATGGAAAAATGCCATTGAGGATATTAGAAAGAAAGATTCATGTAATAAGAAATAAGGAAATTCCCTTAATCAAGGTCTTATGGCGTAACCATGGAGTGGGAGAAGCAACTTGGGAAAAGGAAGATGAGATGAGAATCAAGTATCCCGAACTTTTCAACTAACCCAAAGTAAATTTCGAGCACGAAATTATTTTAAGGAGGGTAGGTTGTAGAATCCCGAATTTTTCTTAGTTAATTCGCATATATTTTATTTTCCATTTAATAGGAATTGAATATGTTAATTATTAATAATTATAAAATCTAATTAAGAGATAATTGATTAAAATAACGTAAACATAGCTTACAGATTTTGGTCAAAGCAAATCATGTGGAATTTGAATTCTTTAATTGACTTTAATATTGGAATAAAATATGATTATGCATGCAATTCATCCATTTTTTTTCACGTGTGCATGAATTATGCAATCATGATGTCTCCTAATTGGACCAATTTTAAGCATTCTACAATTAATTCCTCATTCTGCAGTACACTTTTGTACGTCCATTCTCTCTTCCTCTTTAAAATATTTCTCCATATTATTAAGGCTTTCTAAGGTTTCGGAATTGCAATAAAGAATCACATTTTCTGCAATTTGTTCTCCACATTCATCTTCAAAAGGTGAGATGTTCAGTGCTATTAGTGATTTTTCCACATCTTTCCAAATACATCATTATGTATGAATTCAGTTACTTCAGTTCAGGGCTCCTTCGGGAGAAATCATGATACATTTTAAGGCACAATTTAACCTTCGCGTTATTTTGCAGCGCTGACTAGAATTATTATTTGTCATGGTGTGATAATTCTCATTTTATGTTAGTAAGAGAATTTATATGTAATTTTATGTTTGATTTGAATGTGGAGTAGCAAACATCCCATTAAGTATAATTCGTTATACTTATCCTTCTTTAATTACAATTTTCAGGTAAAAATTAGTATGTTGGACGGTGGTGGATGGATTCACTATTGGACCAACGGATCCTCGTCATGAAGTAATTTAATTTTTTAGAAACACTAGAATTTTTAATAATATTTGATTATCTTTTTGACTCAATCGTGAGTTACTTTCAACTAGTTCTAATTTTATTGTTTGTTAGAACTAGTTTTTAATAATGTTTGCTGAAAATTATGATTTCAAAACGCTTAGCATATTTTATTAAATTTAATATACCTTTGTTAAAGATTATTCAATTTTTACCTAATTTCTCGTTATAATAAAATTATTTATTTCTTTGACAAATTCATGTTTCATAACGCTTCGGGTTGCTAGAATTCGGGGTGTTAACAATGTTAGTAAAATATGAGATTATGCAAATCTTTTTCGAGGCCTTTGAAGAATCGGTATTTTGTGATATGAAGGAACAAAATTTACTATTTCTAGTATTTTGTTTTCCACTTTGCCCATTTTTGACTATGATTAAAATGAGTTTTTCAGGAAAAATAAATTTTGGAATATATATATTTTGGAGAATGTATGGTTAAAAGTATAAAAAAAAATTTGTGCTCACGTGCAAAAATTTTATTGTGTGAATGTGTGGTTGAAAATGAGTTTAAGAAAAAGAGATTTTTTTTAATAGTTGTCAAATAGGGGCTTAATATAGAAGAAACTTACAAAATTTCTAAAATATGTCATAATTAGGACAAAATACTAGTATTAGTATAATTGAAGTGCATCATTTATTAAACTAGAAGTTTAATATTTAGCATGATCGATCAGACCATCCTGTCTTACCAACAATGCAAAGAAATTTTTATTGAGAATTCGAATGCACATGCATTGTAGAACTGGAGGATTCTTCAAATCATTGAATTCACATAAATTACTTATTCTTTATATTGGAAATTTTTTATCAATAATAATTAGCCAAAGTTGGGACTGTATTCCTAAAATCTAGAAAATCAATTAGGGTGATATATATGGTTCGATCACCATCCACGTTGAGCATCTATACATTATTTGTATTGTAGATACATCTGCTAAATGATTGTATGATGTTTGCATTCTGAAATTTGCGAAATTGCTGCTCAAATTTTAAACTATAAGCATAATTTTCATATTATACAATCAAGACGGTGTATCTTATCAATGCTAATGGCCTAAATCTCAAGTTTTTAGTAAGTGTTAGTTGAGACGACGATAAATGATTTATAAAAGTATTGTTTGTTATGCGCCTACCATTAATTTTTAAATCATTATTATTGAGAACAAAATACTTCTTATTTATGTTTACGGAATGCTATTACGCAACATGCTAGCATAAAAGTTCTCCCAATTATAATTGGTTTATAATCAGAGCCTAATATATTTTATCTATACTTTTTTTGAAAGTGCAATATATGAATAATTTTTCCATCGCAGTGCATTGACATGGATATTAAAAAAATGAGAGTATGAGTTTAGTTTTAACCTAAGTTATAATAGGCGATATTTTATAACATGGTTTGTTGACAGTCAATTTGATTGAACTAATTCTCAAAATTAGGGAGAGCTATTAGTAGTTGAATATAATACATAATGCATCCTATTGTGCTATCTATATCTCGACAATAGGAAAGGATAACTCAATTGTAAGATGCACTTACTAACCTATAAGAGATTTTCTATTTCATGAAGTGATCTTTTATTCCATATAAATGCTTATTCAAAAGCGACAATAACGAGAGTCCACAGGTTATTAGCTAATCTGAATTCTATATCATATTCTAGTGATTGTTTTCATTTTAATTCAATAGCTTTCATTAATTTTCCTTTATTTATTTTGATCTTAATTACGTTGAAATTATTTAAAAATATTTTGAACATTTTTTGCTTTCCAAATTATGAACAAGCTTAGGCATGTCTAACAGTTCTCGAGTCCGTTCTCATTGCTTAAAATTGCATGAAATAAATTGCAATTCTTTTTATGTATGTTGTGTATTTCTAATTTATATCACTTTCAATTTTTATTTATGGGCTTCCGTATTTGTCAGCAATGGTTATCGTTGCTATTTATTGATGGTTGATGTTGAATAGCAGTACAATTCTTGCATAATCTCATTCTTGTGTTGCTCTGAACCTCTCAATTGGTTTTCTTGCCTTGAGCTTGGACCAAAGTATGCTGTTTTTGCATTATTATTTTTGCTAATTACCATCCTTTTATATTCCTTTTTCTGTCAATTACTTGTGTCTTCCGAAACTTGTTATTCTGCCTATTACAGCATCCTGATTATTTCTGTTTCCATGAATATTTAAGTTTTGTTAATTGATGGTGATATTTTTGAACCCTATGCAGTAGTAATCTGATGGGTTGTGCTACTTGTACATGGGGTGTTTGACACTCCAGCATACAGCTTTCTCACAAAAGGGGGATGGGGATGGGGAGGAGGGGTGTACAAATATCGTTTCCCTAATCTCGTTTCTCTCTCGTCTTACAATTGTATTTGCTTTTCTTGCCTAAATTTAACAACAGGTAAGTTCAGTGTTAAAAATCTTGCTTCTTTTTATTCAGCTTATACTTCTAATATTCATTTGGAAAAACAATATTTTGAAGAAAAACTTCCTTCGTGTCTGACATTATTTTACAGGTTTGTATATTACCTTTTTAAGGTGAAATAAATTTTCTTTTTGAACATGTTAGGTCCAAAGTGTAATTGGCTATTCCCATGTCCCAAATCATGAGTTATTGAGTTTTAATTAAAATCAAAATAATTGGGAATTTGTAGTATAGGTTATGAAGGAGTCAAAGATGACAAACATTCACCATTGGAAAAGGTACGTAATTGGCGCGAAATCGCTTGTAGAACGTGCATGGCAGGCTCAAGAGCCCAAAGTAGGAGTATTGTTGCTTGCTGAGCGTGAGGCTGGTGTTCAAGCAGTAGGCTTACCACTTGCTAGGTGCCAACTTGGCGCTCGAGCGATGATACTAACCGGAGGAGTCTTGTTCGCGATCTTACACATTTTTTAATCCTAAACCACCTCGAATACTATCTACTATAAATATCAAAGCTTAGGTTCATCTCAAAGTGTATTGAATCATTATTTTATGTTAGATATCATAATATTGAAGATCCAGAACACATTCCAAATTCTCTTACTTCAACCACAAGATCAATTCTTCATAATTATTCTCAAACATTATTTTACCATTGGTTGAGCCTTGTTATATACAAGAGAACATCACTTGAAGATCAACTACACATTTCATTATAATTTCTTTATTCAACCAAAGATGAATACATCAAACACCAAAAACCCCTATCTTATCCAATAAGCCTTCAAAGTTCTAAAGTCGTGAAGAGGCAACTTGGGGTTTTAGTTGTTTCAGAACGAGGTTCATTTTTGGTGATCCATGCGGAGGGAAAAGAAGTCTAGAGTTCTGAAAAATGCAGGTCGCACAATTGAAGATGTTCTTCAATTATTTACAAGTTGGTTGATCAGAGTCTACTAAGATTTAATTGTGTCTGAACCAAATGTAAGTAATCATTTCTAATAGATCGTTTGTGGTAAGGTTTGCTCGAAGATTTTTGATCACTCTGAAGAGTTTTTGAAGGGAGTTTTCTTCGTTATCAATTCTTGGTGTTGATTGTACTTTTATTGCTTTTGATCTATATTACTTGATTGAAACTTAGGGTTTAAATTGATTTTAAACTTAATCATCTAGAAACAATCAATAAGTACTCATTACTTTTTATTGAATTCCGCCATTATATATGTCAAGGTGTAGTTAGGTCTAAATGTCGACTATTATATTTCTCACATATAAACCTATTCGAGTTCTATATGGTCATCTAGATGGATTTTTTGGGCTTTATAATTTTAACTTAGGTGTTATCACTATCTATAAATAGAATGAGACACAAACTAAGAATTTTTATATATAAAATATTCTCTATATTATTTGAACACGTATTCCTATCTGAGCTTTATTTGGTAGATCAAAGGATTGTTTTCTCTATTCAACTTCATGAATAGAATACAACAAAAGCTGAGTTTTCTGATGTCTATATTGAGAAAAATATAAAAAAAAAATCTGTTTTTCTAATAGTTCAATGGATA
>NC_036238.1:9717849-9738606 GCF_002742605.1 Olea europaea var. sylvestris
GTACACCTTATCTATTTAGATTTGATCCAACAATTACAAGTAGGTGTGTAATAGCTTAGCCACTGACCTTAAAAAATTGTTGAGAAGTAAACTTGATTTCGGACTAAGTAATATGGGCTCAAAGATTTTGGTCATAGGTCGAATTAATTAAAAAGCCCAACAAAATATAGTATTTCTAGAAATATTTTCTAGAAAGATCTATGTAAATATCCAAGCAAAAGATGTGGTGATAAATGCGCTAATGTGTCAAGTAGATTACGTGATTTTAGAAACTCTATCTAGAATATTCTAGGAAAATTTCTAGTCCAAATTTGTGGTCTAAAAGTCTCATGTAAATATGTGGTATAGAAGTCTCTTGGAAAATGTATGGTATAGATGTTTCATGTATACCCTAAGTAAAGGGGCAGGGTCCTTCCATTTTATAACAAGTCAAGTGTATGGGTTTTGAAGTCAAGAAATACAAGTCTCTTTTTTGTTCACTTACTTCCTCCTATTAGTGTTTTCCTTTCTAAAAGTCTTAGCCAATTCAAGCAAGTAAACTCTTTTTTCTCCAACAAACTGGCATCAGAGCACTAAAGCCATTGTGAAAATTGAAAGTGAGATGATTCATTTTCAAGTCCTCCAATAAACAAGGATAACTACAACAATTGGAGCATAAGGATGAATGCTATGCTCAAATGGTCACGAAATGTATGAAAATCATAAAGAAAGGCTGCATAGTGCCACAAGACGAGGCCACTCTATCCTAAGCACTAAGGGATAGTATGAAGGATGAAAGGAAAAAGGACAAGAAGGTGTTCACTCTCATCTATCAAGCTTTAGATGAAAGCATGTTTGAGAAAGTAGTTTGTGCTACTACGACTAAGGAAGCATGGAAGATCTTGTAAAACTACCACAAAGAAGTTGAGAAGGTGAATAAGGTTCGACTCCAAACACTTTAAGGTGAGTTTGGAGCTTTACATATGAAAGAATCAAATTCAACTTCTGATTACTTTTCAAGAGTATTGGTTATTGTGAATTGATTGAAGAGGAATGGAGAAAAGTTGATTGACACTTGATTAATTGAGAAGATATTTAGGTCTTTAGATTCTAAATTTGACTACATAGTTGTATCCATTGAAGAATTTGAAGATCTAGATAGTACGAGTGTCAATCAACTCATGGGATCTTTACATGCCCATGAAGAAAGACTTAAGAAGAAGGTGAAAGAAGAGCCATTAGAGCAAACTCTTCAAACAAAACTCGCCTTGAATGAGGGTGAAGGAAGATTCGGCAATAGGAGAAGCCGAAGAGGAAGATGATGTAGCTAAGATCGAGGAAGAAGTGCATTCTACAAGGAGGAAAGAACAAGAGCTCATTTTTCACTAGAGATTGTGGAAAAAGAAGAGTTATGATGCAAAATGAAAGGCCAAGATATGACAAATCTCAATTTAAATGTTACAATTGTCAAAAACTTGGTATTTATACTTCACAATGTAGAAATGTTATTAACCAAATTAAGGAGAATTCCAACTTTTCCGTTTAGGAAAATGAAATGGATTCTACACTATTGTTGGCTTACAAAGGTGAAGAAAATAGAGAAAAGAATACTTAGTATTTGGACGCGGGAGCAGGCAACCATATGCACAGAAGAAGAAACATGTTCTTGGAGCTCGATGAATCAGTAAGTGGCAATATTACTTTTGGAGATGAATCAAAGATTCCAATGAAAGGCAAAGGTAAAACCTTGACTTGCTTGAAGAACGGTATGTATCAATTTATCTCAAATATCTATTATGTGCCCGATATGAAGAATAACATTTTGAGTTTGGGACAACTTTTAGAGAAGGGCTATGATATTTATTTGAAAATCACAGTCTTTCAATAAGAGATCAAAGAGAAAATTTGATTGTCAAAGTCTCTATGACAAGAAATATAATGTTTGCATTAAGCATTCAAAATGATGTTGCCTAATGCTTAAAAGCTTGTTTTAAAAATACATCTTGGCTTTGGTACTTGAGATTTAAGCATATTAATCTTGTGGGCTTAAAGTTGTTGAGTAAGAAGAAGATGGTGAAATGTTTGCTTCCAAAAATCATGCGGATCAACGATAGGAATGATGCTAAATTGGGAAGCATTCGAGGAAATGTTTTTCGAAAGAAGTATCTACAAGAGCTAAGAAGCCACTAGAACTTGTAAACAAAAATTTGAAATTTTTGGAACTTTCAAGAAATTTAAAGCTCCTGTTGAAAAAGAAAGTGGCAATAACATAAAAGCCATGAGATTGAATAGAGGAGGATAATTCATCTCCAAAGAGTTTGAGAAATATCATGAGGAGAATAGAATTCGTTACCGATTGACGGTTCCGTACTCTCCACAACAAAATAGAGCAGTCGAACGAAAGAATAGGTCTATTCTTAACATGGCCCATTGTATACTCAAAAGCAAGAGATTACCCAAAGAACTTTGGGTTGAAGCCGTTAATTATGCAGTGTACCTATCTAATCGATTGCTTTTTAGAAGTGTGTGGAATAAGACACCACAAGAAGCATGGAGTGGAAGGAAACCCAACATCTCTCACCTACGAGTATTTGGGAGCATTGCCTATGCTCATGTGATTGATCAAAAGCGGTCCGAGCTATATGACAAGAGTGAAAGGTATGTCTTTATTGGCTATGACTCTCTCTCTCTAAAGACTACAAATTGTATAATTCAAACAAGGAAAACATTACCATAAGTAGATGTTGAGTTTGATGAAGAAGGAGCTTGAGATTGGTTTCAAGAATAAGACAACAATTTCTTGCCATTCTTTGAGGTAGAAGAACAAGAGAATGGAAAGCAGCAAGAGGCTACTAGTCTACCTCCATTACCTACTCATGGAGATGCTTTACCATCATCTTCAGAAGGAGAAAGTTCAAGTGAAAGGACACCATAGATGAAGAGCCTACAAGAACTATATTAAGTAACAAAGATTCACAATGATCTCACAATTTTTTATCCTTTTGTTGACTATGAGCCAATGAGTTATGAAGAAGTAGCGCAAAGTAAAAGATGGAGAGATTCGTGGATGATGAGATTAAGGCTATTGAAAAGAATGATATGTGAAAGTTGACAATCCCAAAGGAAAAAAGAGCAATCGGAGAAAATGGGTGTACAAGATAAATAAGAATGGTAAAGGAGAAGTGGAGAAATGCAAAACAAGATTGGTTACCAAAGGCTACAACCAATGGTCAGGGATCGATTATGAAGAGGTATTCGTCCCTGTTGCTCGCTTAGAAACCATAAGATTAATTATCTCTTTTGCTATGTAAAATAAGTGGAAGATTTTTCAAATGGATGTGAAATTAGCTTTCCTAAATGGTTATCTTGAAGAATAAGTTTATGTAGAGCAACCAAAAGGCTATAAAAGGCTTTATATGTGTTGAAACAAGCTCTAAGGGCCTGGAATAGTAGAATTGACAAGTACTTTCTAGAAAATTACTTCACCAAATGTCCTCACGAGTATGCTATTTATATAAAGATAAATGAGAAATGAGATATCTTGCTTGTTTGTTTGTATGTGGATGATCTTATATTTACAGAAAATAATTTAAGTATGATCACCGAGTTCAAGAAAAACATGGCTTAAGAATTCGAGATTATAGATATCGGCCTCATGGCCTACTATTTTGGGATTGAGGCAAAGAAAATGGAGGATGGCATCTTTATCTCACAAGAAGGGTACGTGAAAGAAGTTCTAAAGAAATTCAACATGGGTGGATTGCAAGCCTGTATGCACCCTGCCGAATGTAGAACCAAGTTATCGAAGTATGATGAAGGTGAAAAAGTGGATCCAACATCTTAAGACTCTTGTCGAAAGTCTAAGATACTTGATAAGCACAAGACCATATATCCTTTTTGCAGTTAGGCTCATTAATCTCTATATGGAGACACCTGCCATAACCCATATGAAAGGTACAAAGAGAATTCTTTGATATATCAGAGGTACGCTTAACTATGACTTAGTCTATTCATTATCTAAAGAATTCAAACTTGTTGAATATAGCGTTAGCGAATGGGGCATAGACACTGATGATAAAAAAGCACTTTGGTTATGTGTTCTACTTGGGGACACTGCATTTACTTGGACCTCGAAGAAGCAAACGATCATGGTGCTATCTAGATGTAAAGCTGAATATGTTGCAAATACATCAAGTGTTTGCCATGCGATTTTGCTCAAAAACTTGTTGAAGACAATTGGAGTCTCACAAGAAGAACAAATCGATATCCATGTTGTCAACAAATCGACATTGATGTTGGCAAAGAACCCAGTATTCCACAATAAAAGCAAGCACATTGATACAATGTATTACTTCATAAGAAAAAGCATTGCAAAAAAATAAGTGCAATTGAAATATGTAACCTCTCGGGAACAGATCACCGACATTCTTACTAAGCCACTGAAGCATGATGTATTTTGTAAGCTAATAACTCTACTTGGAGTAGTAAAATCAAGTGTAATGGAGGATGTTGAGAAGTAAACTTGATTTTGGACTAAGTAATATGGGCTTAAAGATTTTGTTCATAAGCCCAATTCAATTAAAAAGCCCAACAAAATCTAGCATTTCTAGAAACATTTCCTAGAAAGATCTATGTAAATATCTAAGCAAAAGATGTGGTGATAAATGTGGTAATATTTCAAGTAGATTTTGCGGTTTTAGAAAATCTATCTAGAATATTCTAGAAAAATATTTAATCCAAATATGTGGTCTAGAAGTTTCATGTAAACCTTATATAAAGGGGTAGGGTCCTTTCATTTTGTCACAAGCCAAATGTATGAGTTTTAAAGTTAAGAAATACAAATCTCATTTTTGTTCACTTACTTTTTCCTATTAGTGTCGTCCTTTCATAAAAGTCTTAGTCAATCCAAGTAAGTAAACATCTCTTTCCTCCAACAAAAATAAACATAACCTTGCATGTTAGACATATTGAACTTTCAATGACAAATACATTAGACTGGGGAATTAAAAATTAGAAACTTCTCTCGATTTGAAGAAAATTTATAAAGAAAAGACCAAAAACTACTCATGGAAATGTTTTATAGATCAAACATTAGCCTCCAAAAATCGATTATAATTTATAATCAAGTGACCTAACTACTAACACTATATCTATGTGATAATGGATACATAACTGGTACTCTATATTTTTATGAGGTAAGCAGGTTAAAATTTGCATTCAAAACTTTTTGCATTTGTTGACTACATGAATTATCAGAGGTTGAATGTAGTCGTAGCATTAATATTATGATTGCTATATGTATCACCAACGAATATAAAGGAGGAAAATGGATTGTCCCCTTAAGAAACTATAAGAAAGACAAGATGTTCACTCTTTAAGTTACAATTATATGCACTCATTGTTACAATCCATTCTAATAAGTCAAAAATCAAAGGTTGAATTGTCAAAGTCAAAGTCAAAGTCGAATAGGGACTAAAATGAAATAAATTATTTTATTTGGGACTTAATTTATTATGAAAAATATTTTGAAGGTTTTAAGTTGGACAAAATAAAATTTTGGGATCTACTTATATATTTTTGGAAGTTTAGGATCTAACTTATATTTTATATTAAAGAAGAGGGACTTCCTTTGCAATTTAAGTTAGTGGCCCCTTGTTTTATTACCATTAAACCCATTTTACACTAAAAACACATACATACACATAGTAGAAATTGGGCAAAAGCTAGGAAGGAGGAAAAATGGCGAAGGAAAGGAAGAAAGGAAGGGAAAAGGAAAAAGGGAAGAAAATAAAGAAAAATGGGTGTGTGTGTGGGGGGGGGGGGGGGGGGGGGGGGGAGATGAGCTAAGTCTTCCATTTTCTGTCTCAATTTTTCAAGGTAAGCATAACTTTTACTTATTGAAGAATGATTTTAGATTTTAGGATTCATGGAAATTTCTTAAATTCAAGATTTAAGAAGAATTAAAGGTTATTAGTAGGTATTTGTGGTTTTAAATAAGAACATATCAAAGAAATGTATATTTAGAAGATTTGTGTTGAAGGGAGAAAAAAAATATATGAAATGGGTTTGTAAATTAAAGCCTAAATCTTCATATTTATTGTGTGTATATGATATAAAACACTTGATTTATGATATATTACCATGAGATATGGAGTTGAAGTTGGATTTTGGTATTTTTTAATTAATTTTCGGGCAAAGTTCATGCAATGATGCTACTTTTGAAATTCTGCCCAAAAAATGATGTTTTTGTCAAATATTTTGGAGCCAGTTTTTCATAAATAGGAAATGGTGCCAGATTTCTAAATTCTAGAAATACGGTGCTGTTCTTGGTAATCTTTTGTTTTGTTTTTTGTTTTTTGCTTTTTGTTTTTGTTTTTTTTTTTTTTTTTTTTTTGTTTTTTTGTTTTTTTTTTTTTTTTTCTTTTTTTTTTTTTTATTTTTTTTTTTTTGTTTTTGGATTTTTAGTATGAAAACCAAATTAAGTATTAAATAGTAGGGATTAGATGTCAAAATAACTTATATAAAGGTGTATATGTTATTAGTACCCTAATTGGGATTATGACATTACATTGAAAATAAAAGATTTCAAATTCTTATTGGTAAATTGTCATTTCTAATGGTAGAAAAAATGCCTAAAGCACTCTAGTAGTGAGATATTAATTCTTGGGATGAGTGTGAGATGTCATACTTGGTATTTGAATGTGAGGAGGTGACAAGAATATTGAAGTCACGATCAATCTACAACTTAGTGAGTGCATATAAACTTACTTTTCAGAAATTAGTTTTTATTAAATTTATATTAGATCAGAAAACTTATTATTTCATACAGTTGATTTGACAGCATAATTTTTAGAACAAAAGTGAATTTTATAGTCCTTTTTTTATAAATTTAAATTTAGTACATTTAAATAATTTTCTTAGCATGTTATATTTGCATTACATATTTCTGTATACTTAAAGTTATTTTTAAAACCACCATAATGTACCCATGTAATTTTATCATAGTCTACAAATGTGTGAATATGTTTCTACAGTGTATGACTCTCTATGGTTATTTTATCGACTCTACATTGGTGTGAATATGTTTCTACAATGTATGATCAGTTATGGTGATTTTACTCACTCTACACTATTGTGAATGTGTTTCTTAGTGTATGCTCAGATTATAGACTTCGAGCAGCTCAGAATTTCAGAATTTTAGAATTACAGAATTGATTAACTTCGCCATGTATATCGATGTTAATCGATACATGAGTAAGGTTATTTCGGATACCTTTTTGTTGTGATTTTTCAGTATTATATAGTTTATCAGATTTTAGACTACAGATTTAGCTTATTCAGTTTTTAGAGTAATGATTTCAACTTGTAATATTGTGAAATGATATTTTCACTTATATTTACTGATATTGGATTATTTATATTTATTACAACTTACAGTTGCGTATCTAGAATTAAGAACAAAGAATTTTATGATGCAATAATGTTTCATTTTAAAAGTGTTACTAAATTTCAGAATTTCTCAAAATTTTAATAGAGCAAAAATTTTCAGAAAATATGCACAAATGGAAAAAGAATACTCATTAACAAATTATCCACTCATTAAGTTATAAGCTCATATTTTTTTTTATCACTCTTTCTCTTACCATATAGTAGTTGAGTTGAGCACCATTGGAACCAGTTGATCTAACACGTTGAGCCATACATTGTCAATCGTTGTATGATTCATCTTATTAGTTTATATAGTTCATATTTTGGGATAGACACGTCTTTTGGTCCGAAAATATTTCCATGTCATGGGCCTGTTGTGTTTTGTCTATATTATGTATTTGAGAACGTTTGTTTGTAAATAATTGTAAAGGTCGGTTACTAGTGTAGTATTTTGAATAGTTGTGCTTTGAGGGGCTGGTGTACCTATTTTAATTTACATGTACATGTAATATTTCCAAATTTTGCCTGAATAATCTTGAGGAGTAGCGGCCTTCTTCCCCTTCTTTGCCACCCAGGTAAATTCGAATACGGACGCAACTTATACATACTTGGACCAGACATTCAGGATACAATTTTTCTCTGTAGACCTCCCTTTATGACGTGTAGACAAGACCCTTGGAGGGGCGACAAAGCGCACTATAATTTTGCCTCTACAGGACAACTGCATTCCAACATAAATGTTGCCTTCCAATTGCCACGGGGAATCGAATCTCCGATGCTTCTTATAGAACCTGCTTGCTTTACCACTGCGCCATGCCCGTGGGGACTACATGTTTGGGATATTTGATTACATATCAGGTGGTTTTTAGTTCATATTTCAGAGGAAATTTTGTCAAAATTTTATAAAAATATGTCACGGTCAAAGCAGGTCAAGGTTACCTTAATGGTGGTTCCAACACTTAGTTGGTATCTACCATCGACGCACGACACGTTTCGGATCCAATAGGGTGATTTAGGACGGGTCGTATCACACATACTTTTATAAGGATCTTGTTTTGACATGGTATATGTTACCTCCAGGAGATTTTAGAATAAAATTTATTTATTTTATATTTTATATATTTACATTTTTGAAAGTTGAGGACTAAAATGAAAAATGCTTTAAATTTCTACTTTATTTGTTCCAAATAATTAGATTTTGATAGAGTGATATTTAATATATTAATATTAGACTCATTTTATAGGTCGTAATTAATTAGATGTTTTTGACTCGAGAAAAAGTTATTTTGGATAAAAACACATTAAGTTAGACTCAATTAAAAGAAAATAGGATAAATAGAAATTTATGTAAATTATAAATCAATTCATTTTCTCTCTCTAAAAACGTGCAAAGTGGGTATTGAATTTTAATTTTTAGTTTAATATTAATCTATTTTGAATTCGATGTGATAGCTAGTATCCTATTTGGATAACTATGAATTTTTTATTAAAATATAATCCAAAACTAGGTTTTATCCAAAAGGGTACATGTTTTCTATTATAACTCAACCATTTTTTATTACTATAACTACTATACATGAATTTCATAATTCACACACCAAAATTTATACACACGAGAGAGAGAGAGAGAGAGAGAGAGAGAGAGAGGATACTTTTGGAAACTAGAAGACAGGAAACTATTTTGCAATTCTTAAATAAACGAGGTAAGATACTTTAGGTGCAAGTGTTTTTGTTTCCTTATGTGTTTATATTCAATTAAAAATGCATAGATTACCAGTAGACATTCGTTTTCTTTAAAAAGAGATATGAAATTCTACGGGATTATAAGAGGACCTAAGATGGGTGTGTCGTTTGGTCACCGATATACTTTATAAGATCAGACGGTATGAAGTGTAATTTTTATTGTTATATATATGTATATGGAAACTGTATGTATCTAACTGGGTGTTCTCGAATACTCACTCTTACAAATTTTTACAGATTAGTTCGAGTCGATTGAATTTGTAGTAGGGCAGTGATGCGGGCTGGCAAGAGGATTGTAGTAACAAAGCAAATTTTTCATTAAGTTTTTCTGCCTTCATTTATTTTTTAATTTATTTTAAGGTATGTTTAGTGTTATTTTCCAGATACAATTGCTATGTTTAATTTAAATTTGTAAATGCTGCAGTTATTATTTATTAAAGAATTTTAATTTGATCTTTTCGCTTGTAAAGTAAACAAAAAATGAATTTTTGATAACGCTCCGGTGTTATGAAAATTTGGGGCGTTACATTATGCATCTTTAATTACTTGGCAGTCTTTTTCATATTTCCGTTTACTTTCTTTTTCCTTTACAACAATGTGGATTGAATATGTTTGTCACTTAATTTAAGTAAATGATCTCATATTGGTTTTAATTACAATATATATATTTTTTCCGTTTATTAATTTTTGAAACTTGGAAATGATATCGAAAGAAGATCATGCATAGTTTCAAAGATTATTCTTTGGAACAATTGCAAAAACACCTTCGAATCGAAGATGAGTCGAGAATACATGATAAAACTGAAAAATCTCATGAGGACTCTTCTAAAGCAAATGCTATGAAGAAAATAGAACCACTGCAAAATACAACAAAAGAAAGCCTTCTAGGAACTTCAACAAGTCTAAGAAGAAGATAAAATGAGGTTTTTTGTGTGTGAAAAATCTGATCACTATGCCAAGGATTATAGGCACCGAAAACAAAACAACTTTGGGTTCAAATTAAATTCCATACAAGATGACAAAACTATGGCCACCATAAGTGAAGTGAATGCAAACAAAGGAAAGGTTCTCGGGTGGTGGTATGATACTTGTGCTATGATACATGTGTCATACGACAAATCTTTGCCCAAAACATATTAAGAAGTAGATGGAGAACAAGAGATTCAAATGGGTAATGAGATGTTGTCCAAAGTGTTTGGAAAAGGAAGTGTAGACATTATCTTCACTTCTAGGAAAATCGTTACTCTAACTAATATACTATATGTTTCGGATATGAATAGGAACCTAGTTAGTGGTAATCTCTTGGGAAAATCGGGCATCAAATGTGTCAATGAGTTCGGTAAACTTGTATAATCCCTTAACGGAAATTTGTTGGAAAATGCTATTCTTGTGGAGGAATAGTCAAATTATGTACTGTTGACAATGAAATAAGTAAATTAATTTTTCTTATGTTGTTGATTTATTTTCATTATGGCATGCTAGATTAGGACATGTTGGTAAAAGTATCATGAAATGTATGAAAAAATGTGACATGATCTCATATGATGAAACTAGCGGACACAAATGCAAAATGTGTAGAATCTAAAATGATTAAAAAAACCATATCAAAATGTTAAGAGAACCTGTACTATCTTAGAATTGATTCATACTCTCAATATGTGAACTTAATGGTGTGTTAACTAGGGGTGGAAATAAATATTTCATAACTTTTATAGATGATCATTGTAGATATACATATGTTTATTTAATAAAATATAAAAGTGAGGCCTTTGACATGTTTAAGGCATACAAGAATAAAGTTGAAAATCATCTAGGAAAGAAAATTAAAAATTTAAGGAGTGATAGAGGTGGTGAATACTTTTCCAATTATTTTAACTTATTTTGTGAACAACATGAAATTATTCATCAATGTTCTGCACTTAGGACACCCGAACAAAATGGCTTGGCTGAAAGAAAAAATAGAACCTTAGTTGAAATAATTAATGCCATGCTTATTCATGTTAAGTTAACATTTAACTTGTGTGGTGAAGTTTTATTGAGTGCATATTCCTTCAAAGTATACTAAGGTTTCTCCATATGAATTGTCGAAGGGAAGAAGATCGAACATTAGATGCTTCAAAGTGTGGCGGTGTCTTGCTTATTGCAAGAACACAAATCCTAATAGGACCAAACTAGGTCCAAGAGACATTAAATGTGTCTTTGTTGGATATGCAAATAATAGCAAATCTTATAGATTGTTGAATTTGGAATCCAATGTGATTATCGAATCCAACAATGTGGAGTTCTTTGAGAATTCGTTATCTTCGGATAATGAATTGAGGGAAAATCTTGAGAATATCCATAGCTTAGGAACACATGACGAAATATCTTTTAAAGATGTTGATGAATCTAGTGAACCATGAAGAAGCAAAATAACTCGGCTTGAGAAGTCTTTAGGACCGGTTGAAATCGATTCTCAACTTATCTCCTTTTACTTAGTAGAGGGAAATGAGTGGAATGTTGTGAGAAAAGTTCCTTTTGTTTTGCAAGTGGAAACCGACCCTAAGACTTATAAAAAAAGCTATGGTTTCACGTGACAACAGTTTTTGGAAGGACTTAATTAAGGACGAAATGGATTCGATAATATCCATCAATACTTGGGAACTTGTCGATTTACAACTAGGATCTAAATCTATTGGATGCAAATGGTTATTTAGGAGAAAAATATAATGTTGATGGATTCCTAAATACTTTCAAAACTAGATTGGTAGCCAAAGGATATCAACAAAAGGAAGGAATCGACTATTTTGATACTTATACATCGGTAGCAAGAATAACATCGATTAGGATATTATTTGCTTTAGCTTCAATATATGACTTGCATGTTCATCAAATGGATGTCAAGACGACATTCCTAAATGGAGATCTCGATGAGGAGGTTTATATGGAACAACCCGAAGGGTTTGCCTTACCTAAAAATGAACATAATGTGTGCAAGTTGGTAAAATCTTTATATGGTTTGAAACAGGCACCTAAGAAATGGTATGAGAAATTTGACTTAGCAATAATATCATTCGGGTTTAAACATAATAACGTAGATAAATGTTTATACTCTAAGGTTTGTAATAAATATGCGACATTTATATGTTTATATGTTGACGACATGTTGATTATGAGTAATCACATGGATGGTATAAAAGAAATGAAGAGTTTTCTATCTTCCACATTCAGGATGAAGGATCTTGGACAGGTGGATACCATTTTAGGTATCAAAGTCACAAAAACTAGTGGGGGTTACCATCTAAGTCGCTCACATTATATCGAGAATGTGAGAAATAAGTTCAAATATTTGAATATAAAGGAATGTGAAAGATCAAATTCCATATCACATCATCATCAAAAACATTAGAAATTCCATATTACTCCACAATCAAAGATCAAATTTTGTTCTTTCATATTCATCTTCAACCCTTGTGTTCTTCAAGTTTTCATGGATTTTCACTTGTACTTTGGTGATTAATCCTTGTCAAGGCTTGTTAAAATCCTACAAAATATTTTCCATCAACCTTCGAAGCATCTCAAATTATTAGGAGAAGGGGCAAATATTGTTTGAGGACAACGATATCGTGTTCAAGTCAATCTTTGATACAAGTTCATGATTGTCTTGTTCTTGGCGTTGCCGGTTTGTGTTTCGTGATTTCTACTCCAACCAGGTGAAATTCTCCAGCAGATGCACCACATAATAAAGATAAACAACCATACTAAGAGTACCCACACCATCAGCAAGATTAAGTGGAACAAGATTAAGAAAGAAAAAATTCTTTGAACTTGAAAATGTCTATGTATCCTTGGTGTATCTATTGTGTCTATGTAATTCTTGTATGTAAGTTAATTTTATACCTAGGAGACCTATTTTTGCTACCCCTCTCTCTCTCTCTCTCTCTCTCTCTCTCTCTCTCTCTCTCTCTCTCGTGAGCAACTTTGAGGGAGATAGCAATGGGACATGCAATATTACCTATTTATGGTGAAAGGTGTTGTTTAATAGTTTGTGTTTGTATGATATCGTGCATAATCTTGAATATTATAACTTTTAGTTTGTAGACCAAACAATAGAAAGCAAAAAAAGCTTGTTCAGATGCTCGTGCCTGTTTGCCTTTAGCATGTGTGTTGATATTTCCTTGACTTGAAATGAACTTTCGTACTTAGGAGAGCTGTTTTTAGGCAACTTCTCTTTTAGTTCTACACGATTAAAGAAGAGATCAGTGAAATATTTATACATTGATTCTCTATTTTTCTAATTCACATGCTACATCAATTTGATTTAAAATACAACCTAGACCCAAAATAGATATGTTAGACAGACAAACAAAAGGCAAATGCGGCTGCAGATTAACAAGAATTTTTATTTTTAGTACCATTTCTGTGAGTATCGCTAATAAAAATTTGCATGCAACGCGACTCTACCAAGAATGAAAATTGCTCAACTATATTGTTTTAATGTGACAAAGCTCTTAGGTACAACGCCAGATTATTGAGAACACTAAGATTGTCCACAGTCATTGTATTGAACACTTTATCAACTTTGCATTAGGATTCCTAGATTCTCTCCAACATGACTATACCAAAGAGGCAGATTTTGTTAAAGGAAACACAACTTGATTTATGCTACTGAATGTTGTAAATTGATTGCTGTATAATTTCTTCCCATACATGTGCAAATTAGACTTGATTAGAGGAATAGAATAAGGAGTAGAATAAGATCTTGATTGTGTTAGTATTTGTATAAATAGGTGTCTTGCCTTTGTAATATAATCAGTACAAAAATTCTAATCAAATACAGAAAACTTTCATGATATCAGAGCCTTGTAATCTGGGCACCAGAATTCTGTTTTAAAGCTCCAGCCGACTTCCATGGCAGACATAGTAGGAAGCATGGTCTCGAGTAAAAAATGGGACTTTCCCAACCACCAACTTTACCTTTACCATTCCGATCAGCCTGGCGCCATCCTTGTGCCACAACCATTGGCCGAAGACAATTACAGCACATGGAGTCAATCCATGACTATGGCCTTAACGGTCAAAAACAAGGTCGGGTTCGTAGACGGCTCAATCAAGGAGCCTAATGCGAGCGCTGTGGATGAACTGCAACAATGGAATCGCCGCAACAACTTGGTTAAAACTTGGCTACTGGGATCTATGTCCAAGGAGATTGCTATTAATGTTATCAATTGCAAGGATGCTAGAAGGATGTGGCTCGATTTGCAGGAACGATTCTCACATGTAAATGCCGTCCAATTATTTAATGTGGAGAATGAGATCCATGATTGTGTCTAAGAGAACATGACTGTGGGATCTTACTTCACGAAATTGAAGGGCTCATGGGATGAACGTGACAAATTACCCACATTACCAGCATGCACCTGTGAATCAGTGAAGGAAATGGCTGCATATATAGAAACACAGAAAACTATGAAATTCCTTATGGGACTTAATGAATCCTATGGAGGTGTTCGAAGCAATGTTCTGCTACAAGATCCATTGCCTACAGTGAACAAAGCATATTTGTTAGTTCTTTGTCATGAGAAAAACTTGGAGGTTACGACAAGGAAAAGTCATAATCAACTGACAGAGGCTGTTTTTGCAGTCAAAAATTTCCACCGTGAACCTGAAGTTGAGAAGGGTGAAAAGAAATGCTCTAAGTGTAACAGAACCAATCACACCACCAAGAATTGTCGTGCCCATCTTAAATGTGATTTTTGCAGTTGGAAGGGGCATTCCATCGAGTATTGCAGGAAGAAAAGGGCAGTAGAATCTAAATTTAATACATCGGTTTCGAAAGGGAATCAGGCCATATCTCACTTGACCAATGAGAGGGGGATGAATTTCCCTTTTTCAACAAATGAGTGCCAGCAGATTCTTAACATGTTGAAAAACAAATATTCTTCTGCCAATTAAGTGGGTAATTACTCCACTCATTATGAACTGTCAGGTAAAACTTTCCCATTAATTTCTAATGGCACAAAAGCGACGTGGATTTTGGACAGTGGATGTACCGATCATATGGTTTGTAATCCTCACTTGCTCACCCATTCAAAACCCGTTCATAACCACACCGTGGAATTACCAAATGGTTCCATGGCTCCAGTAACTCACATAGGCAAAGTTGTTTTATCTCCTCACTTAATTCTCGAAAATGTGTTATGTGTACCATATTTTCGATTACATTTGATTTCTATTAGCAAGTTGGCTTCTCATTAATATTGTGTAACCATTTTTCTAAGCCAAGTTTGTTTCATTTAGGACCTATGCTCGGGGAAGACGATTGGGATAGGAATTGAATGGGAGGGCCTTTACTACTTGAACTGAAACAAGAAAGTGAATCATGCCATCATATCTAGACATCTAATCCAACCCTTTGGCACCAACGTCTTGGACACCCCTCGAATAAAGTATCTTCATTATTTTGTTTTCCTAATTTCACAATTACATCTTGTGCTACCGATCCATGCTTGATTTGTCCGTTAGCCAAACAGACAAGGCTTCCTTTTTCTTCTAGTTCTATTAATTCTACAACGTGTTTTGATTTAATTCATATAGACATTTGGGGTGGTTATAAAATTCCTTCTATTTCTGGCGCTAAATATTTTCTCACCATTGTTGATGATCACACTCGATGCACTTGGACTTATCTCATGAAACACAAGTCAGATACTAAAAGCCTCCTAATGAAATTTATTAACATTGTTGAAAATCAATTCAATTCCAAAGTCAAAATTATTCGTAGTGACAATGGTGCCGAATTCAAACTCGAAAACTTTTATGCGAACAAGGATATAATCCATCAAACTAGCTGTATCAACACACCACAACAAAATGGCGTCGTCGAGCGAAAATATAGACATTTATTAAATATGGCACAAGCTATTCTTATTCAAGTCGGTCTTCCTCATCAGTTTTGGGGGGACGCTATTCTCACTTCCACATATTTAATCAACCGAACACCCACTCCACTCCTTCAAGGAAAAATGCCATATGAGAAATTATTCCACAAAGTTCCAAGTTACTCACATTTACGAGTATTTGGTTGCTTATGTTTCATTTCCACTCAAGCACAACACCCTTCAAAGTTTGATGCTAGGGCCTCTCAATGTATTTTCCTTGGCTATCCTTATGGTAAAAAGGGCTATCGTGTCTTTGATCTAGTTCAAAACAAGGTCATGGTTTCACGGGATGTTTCTTTCTTTAAAACCACATTCCCTTTCAAAAATGGTTGCCCACCAGCTGTACCTTCCAGTCATCCCGACACATCACAATTTTCCCCTCTCACTAATGCATCCACATTACCATTTGACATACCACCAATGCCACCTCTCGTGCCTTCCTCTCCTTCCACGGAACCACCTCCATCTAAACATGATTCTCCTCATCCAACTAGTCCCAATCCACTCAATATTCCACTTGAGACACTACCAGCCCAAACTACCCTAGACTTTCCTTCCTCACAAAATACGACGGCCACAATTCCTTTTTCTCCACAAAATGTTCTCTCTCGTCGTATACATCGACAGACCAAACCACCTACTTATTTACAGGATTTTCACATCGAGACAGCTCTCCCCTCAAGGACTACTCCATCGTCATCCATGAATGTGGTTCGATCTTCAGGTACAAATTACCCTTTATCTCAATTTTTATCTTATGAAAACCTTTCTCCTGCTCATAGAATTTTTACCTCACAATTCACATTACTTAAAGAGCCTAACAATTTTTCAGAAGCTGTCCAATCTCCACAGTGGCGTGAGGCCATGCGACAAGAAATAGCAGCTTTGTAAGCAAATGGTACTTGGAGTTTAGTCACTTTGCCCTCTCATAAGCGTTCCATTGGATGCAAATGGGTGTATAAAATCAAATTGAGGGTTGATGGGACAATCGAGCGGCATAAAGCCCGGTTGGTGGCAAAGGGCTTCAGTCAAGTTGAAGGGGTTGATTATAGGGAGACCTTTGCTCCTGTGGCCAAAATGGTCACTGTTCGTACTTTACTCACTGTGGCCGCTTTACGTGGTTGGCATTTACATCAATTAAATGTCAACAATGCCTTTTTGCACGGAGATCTTGATGAAGAGGTATACATGTCCTTGCCTCCTGGTTTCGGACGAAAGGGGGAGACTCGTGTTTGCAAACTTCACAAATCACTATATGGTTTAAAACAGGCTTCTAGGCAATGGTTTATAAAATTGTCCACTGCACTCAAGTACGCTGGCTTCTACCAATCTCGATCTGATTATCCTTTAGTCGTCCGATGTCGTCAAGGTAGCTTCCTAGCCTTACTTGTATATGTTGATGATGTGATTTTGGCTGGAAACAATCTACAGGATATAGAGAACACCAAGCTCTTCTTGTCCAAGCAATTCAAACTCTAAGACTTGGGGTAACTTAAATATTTCCTTGGCATAGAAGTTGCAAGATCAAGACATGGAATTACTTTATCACAGCGCAAATATGCCTTGGATATCTTGGATGATATTGGATTCTTGGGTGCTAAGCCTTCTCGATTCCCTGTAGAGCAAAATATGTCACTCACACAATCAGATGGAAATCTCTTGGATGACGCTTCATTAGACAGAAGATTGGTTGGGAGGTTAATCTACCTAACCATAACAAGGTCAGATTTGACTTATGCTGTCCATGTATTAAGCCAGTTTATGGACAAACCACGAGAACCACACATGGAGGCGGCTCACAAAGTGCTCAAATATATCAAGCGAACACCAGAACAGGGCATCCTCTTACCATCCACAGGTTCGCTTCAATTACGATCATTTTGTGATGCAAATTGAGCTCGTTGCAAGGACACACGGAGATCAACTACAGGCTATTGTATTCTACTTGGCCAAGCACCAGTTTCTTGGAAGACCGAGCGCTAAAGCAGAGTATCGTTCTATGGCTACCACATGCTGTGAGGTTACATGGTTGAGAAACATTTTGAAGGATTTGAGGGTAAATCACATTCAACCAGTTAGCTTATTTTGTGATAATCAAGCAGCTATGCACATGGCATCAAACCTCGTATTCCATGAGCGAACCAAACACATAGAGACAGACTATCACTTGGTACGTGATAAGATCCAAGAAGGAATGATTCAGACGGCCTATATTCAAACTACAGATCAACCAGTAGATTTATTTACCAAACCCCTAAGCTCCACACAATTCGAAGCCTTACTAAGCAAGTTGGGTGTCATCAACATACACTCCAACTTGAGGAGGAGTGTTAAAGGAAACACAACTTGATTTATGCTACTGAATGATGTAAATTGATTGCTATCTAATTTCTTCCCATACATGTGCAAATTAGACTTGATTATAGGAATAGAATAAAGAGTAGAATAAGATCTTGATTGTGTTAGTATTTGTATAAATAGGTGTCTTGCCTTTGTAATATAATCAATAGAAAAATTCTAATCAAATACAGAAAACTTTCAGATTTTCCCTTTTATGCATATCAAACTGCACCATTGTTTATATGTCTAATAAATAAATACTCATATCCAGCTAATTTTTAATGCAATTTACGGATAGCTATTTAGTATCTCATGTCTAAATCTGGATAAGGAAATTTAAATTTGGAAAGAAAATAGAAGTTCTGGTCTCACTTTCCCAAACATAGCTTTTGAATATAGACGTAATACTAGATACCGTTGATTCTCTCTCTGTTACATCACGTCAACGGAGTCTCTTTTAACTTGCATTGTCATTTTTAACGCCATCTATCTTTCTTATATAGTACAATTTTTTAAGCAATCCCTAGTTGCCTTGAAGATGTAGAAAGAACTCTAGATATTGTCAATTTTTTCTATATCACATCAGCTTCGCGGAGTCTCTTTCAACTTCCATTGTAATTGATTATTTTAAACACCATCTACTTTTCTTATGTGGCAAATTTTTTTTTATGCAATCCCTGGTTGCCTTGGAGATTTTCTTAGTACAACTCATTGTTATGTCAAATATGATCATTGAATTAAATATTTTGTTGAAACTAAAGACAAATTTGTTGCTAAAAATAAGCTTAAAGAAGGAGGTATTTGGCTTGCTAAACTTACTGTTAAAAGTTGACCTTTTTCTTACCTCTTTGACAGTCGACATTAATAAGACCTCAAGTGATGTCCTTTAGTAGAAGACGCGCCTAGAAAATTCTTCAATGAATCTTGTGCATCAACAACATTGTGTAAGGTGACTCAATTTTATGTTGTCGATGGATACCAACTTATGGACAGGGGCGGAGCCACACAGAGGCGAGTGTAGGCATCTGCCTCACCTCATGTGGGATTCTTGCAGCAGTTGAAGGCAGTGCCCACACTGGAATTTCTGGAGGATTGGATTTGTTGAAAACACTTTTCTCTCCACTCTGTTTCAAGGATGCTTTTGTTGATTCGGTCCTCCAGCTTGAATTTGTTTCTTATTTCCATCTATCTGGGAATTTCAGTTTTCCAGTAGGGCATCTTCTTGGTTTCTTCATAGCTTGAAGATTGTGTGTATTGTGTATGTATATTTCATATAAAATTTGATTTCAGTCAAAGAAGAGTGGAATTGCAGACTTGCAGGGTGTCAGGCCACTTTGGTAGGATGGATTGGGTTTGAATTTTAGATTGGTCATTGCCATGGTCTTTGCATTTGTCTGCTGGATTGAATTTGAATTTTAAATTGGTCCACTTCCATGGTGTTTGCATTTGTATATTATTTTATATAGGTAATATTATTAGTGGAAGGTGGCGTTAATGGTGATAGTCACTGTGAAATATGAAGATTTAATTCATTAGACAGTGTGAAAATGTTTACCATTATACTTTAATATTGTTTCTCAATATTTGCTCAATTTAAAAGTTCACTGTTATTGTACTTTTAATGTTAACATGTTTATAATTTTAAAATTTTAAATGTTTACCATTATACTTTAATATTGCCTATTGTAAATTTTTGGAGGCTTAGTATTTTATTACTTATGGATGATTCTTGCCAAAATTATGGTCCTATATCATGAATTTCTAATAATTGATGACTCCTCTGGCTGCTTTAAATGACATTGCCACTAGTGAAAGTGGGAACCACAGTGAGAAGAAGCAGCAACAATCATAGCTGCAAGGACTAAAAAATTCATTGTAGCCGATATCAAAAATTGTGCCCACATTGGATAAAAATTCTGACTCTGCCCCTGCTTATGGAGTCACTTTCAACTACTATTCTTTACATCGTGCACTGTGTTCCGAGAACCTTGATCACCATCAAGATTAGGCTATGCTGATTTACAAGCCGGTAGTTGAGGTTGAGGACATCACATCATAGGTAGAGTAGGATGACGTGAAATAAATACTACTTTGAATTACTACTGAAATCCTTACACTTTCTTTGTTATAGGGAAATGGTGCACACAGGGAAGTCCATTAGTTTTTTGGACAATGCGACGTATACATAATCGTTTACACATGGAGTTACTTGAAAGGGGTTCAAACACAATAAAATATTTGTGAGCTCCCTCCATGTTGGGAGGAGGGGGTATAAGGCTGTGGGTATACACATAGCATTATTCTAGTTTTTTAGGAAAAAATAATAAAATATATATATATATATATA
>NC_036238.1:9738984-9740645 GCF_002742605.1 Olea europaea var. sylvestris
TCACAGTTTCAGGTACCCTTTTTTCTTTCCATTTATACCATATAGTTCAATTTTTGAATTCACGCAGTTTGAAATTAATTGTCCTTTTATTTGTTTTTGGAAATTCCGCTTTGATTTAATTGTCATTTAATACTTGAATTAACACCAAATGCCGTCCGGGAAGAACTCAATTCGTAAAAAATAATAAAAAATCTGAGCCCATCAAAATGATCCTGAATTCAGGTACTTTATCAGTAAATTCAAATAAAAAAAACACTTGATTTTTTCAGTTGCATGTACATGCACTCCATCATTCATTTTCACATGAAATAAATTATTTATTTAATTTTCGTTATTTTTCACTCAGAATCACTAGTTTCGATCAATTCATCTATTGTACATAATGTTTTTTGTTTCTTTAACCTTTTCTTTTATCTCGGAAAACCCTAGTTTGTGCAATTTTTTTGTTTATTTAGCAGTTGTAAGATTTGGTTTTTTCTTCAATTTTACTTATCATTCTCAATTTTTGGATCTGTTTCTAAAATTCTGAAATTTAATCAGTAAAATGTGAATCTATTTTATTTTATTTTTGTATTTTGTCAAATCTAGGATTAACTTGGGTTCCAATGACAAGAAATGAAAAAGAAAAAAGGAAAAAAGAAAAAGAAAAAGAAAAAGTAAAAGATCTTTTAGAAAAAAAGTAAAAGATTTTTTTAATCTCAGGAAAACCCTAGTTTATGCAATTTTTTTCTATACAGGTTGTAAGCTTTGGCTTTTGTCTTCAATTTTAATTCTTATTCTCGATTTTAGAACTGTTTATAAAATTTTGACATTTGAAATTAGTAAAAGGTTAATGATTTTTCTGTTTTATTATTATCATCATCATCATCATTATTATTTTTGTATTTGTCAAATCTAGGCTTGGATTGGGTTTCCAATAACAAATAATGAAAAAAAGGTAAAAGATCTTTTGCAGAAAGTAAAAATCATTTTTTTTTTTAATTATTATCTCAGAGAACCCTAGTTTGTAATTTTTTCTTTTCCTTTCCAGTTATATTTGGTTTTTGTATTCAATTTTACTTATTCTCAATTTTGGAATTGTTTCTGAGATGCTGAAAATTTAAAATCAGTAAAATGTGAAAGAACTTTTGTTTGTTTATTTTTATTTCTTTGAATTTTTCAAATGTAGGCTTAGTTTGGGTTTTCAGAAAATCACTTTTGTGGGCTACAAAATAATCCTAAAACCTAAAGCATCTACTTGAGCTATAAGGTTTTCTTGACGAAGTATGGTTTTAGCATGTAATATCGTTTATATTTAGTCAACACACAGTTTTTTCTTTTCCTACTCGATTTTAGTAAGATAAATTGTGGGTCCAAAGTTCCGATTGCTAATCAACTAATACGTTTTGTACTTTCAAGACTTCTAAATATTTCTCATCTCATTCCATGTCTTGTCTATAACTTAATAGATATCTATCGCAATTAGCTAATTTTGTTATTTCTCATCTCATTGCATGTCTTGGCTGTAACTTAATAGATATCTATCACAATTAGCTAATTTTGTTATATCTCATCTCATTGCATGTCTTGGTTGTAAATTAATCGATATCTATTGCAATTAGCTAATTTTGTTATTTCTCATCTCATTCCATGTCTTGGCTGTAACTTAATAGATATCTATC
>NC_036238.1:9741629-9750666 GCF_002742605.1 Olea europaea var. sylvestris
GATAAAACTAAAAGTTGATTAAAAAATATATATATCAGCATACGATCATCCAACATTTTATGTTTCTGATTTAACGAGCAATACAAAAATCTTCCACCTTTAGCTCCCAAACCCCACTCAAGAAGAGAAACAAAGATATATTTTTTCAGTATGCAAGGTTTTCATATATATGCTTCTGAGTTCTTGAACCTTTCAGTTCCATTTTTATAATTAACTTTTTCGATGATTGTTTGAACTCTAATTTCTTTGGTCAGTCATATTATCACCATTCAATGATATAGAGGTTCGTTGATAGAATTTCGTTTTCTTGAGCAGACAGCAGTGGCACTTGGGACTGAGATTGACAATGAGCTACCACCTAATGAATATATTGAGTATTTCGGTCCAGACTACACTCTTCATGCTCCAACATGTAACATGGAAAATAAGAATTCTTGTGAATCCTTGAATAAAATTAGAGAAAAGATCCTTGATAATCTCTCGAAACTTCAGCATGCACCAAGCGTACAGTTCCAAGAACGACCTCCTGACACTGAACTTTTACAGGTTCTTAATTGCAACTGTTTCCTTAAAGTATTATAGGAACCAAATTTTTGTCAAATATAAATCCTTCATGTTGTTTATTTAGACATCTGAAAATAACAGATTCTGGTTATAAGTTTGCCAATGTCTTCCTGATCAAAGTGTTTTCTTTTAAATTTATTCTGTCCTTCCATAAATGCGCAGCTCTCATAGTATCATTTTTATTTATCTTCATAATCAGTAAGTTTTTCCTGAAATGGATTTTAATTCTTTTCAATCCATTTGTCAACTTTTTTTTTTTTTTTTTACTAAATTGGATATCGTCATTTGAAAATTGTAGACCTCCACGCTACCATTATTCAACTTCATTATCTTACCAATCTGTTTATAAATTGTCAATTCTTATTTTATTTTATTTTTCCGTCTTGCATACCATTCTTCGTTGTTAAATAAGTTGGTTAAGAAATTCCTAGGAAAGATGTCACTAAAATTTGTGAATGTCCTTGAAAATTTGAAATGATTCAATAACTAGATCTCTTAAAACAAGAAATATTAATGTTTGAGTACTATATTCTTGTTTCTGTTTAAGGACGCCGAGTTTTACCTTCATATATGGCAACATATTGCGCCTGTATACAAAATGACACATTTTACTTGCACACATATAAATTTTTGTTTCAGGAGGCCGAGTTTTTCCCATATCTGACATTGTTACCATTCTTTATAACTTTGCCGTTACATTATTTAGTGTTACTACGTTCCTGTTAGACCTCGCAAAGAAATCCGCAAACCTAGCTAACTATCGGCTAAGTATAAAATGATATGTGAGGGGAACAAAGAAACAGAAGGCTTGCATAAAAATTGCAAGGCACTTATTATATACTGGATGGCTACAGGCTATCAATAAGGAGCACATGCGCAAATAAATAAAGCGTAATTCATAATTGAATCAGTTAGAAGATAGCCAACAATGAGCCACCATTTGGCACATTGTAGAAATGACCAAACTATCCTAATGCTTGGAGGATAATCGATAAATACCACCGCATTTGAAGAAAAGAACATGCAATTTCGAATCTCTCTCTCTCCAAATAACTATTTCTCCTCTTGTTTTAGTTGAAGCATCAAGATTAGTGAATTTAGGAGAAAGACATAGTTAGATGAGAGTATGTATCGATTGTATTGACATTGATGTTATATTGTAATTGTTTCATCAATAAATTCATTTGATTCAATTTGTACTATCAACAAATTGGCACCATCTGTTGAAAGCTTGAGGAAAGTAGACCTCGAATCCCCACTCTTCAACTCAGGGATACCCAAAATCAAAGGAAATGAAACGAGCAAGGATAAATCAACCATTAGCTGCTGCAATTCTGAAGAATGAGAATCTAGAGAGTAGCATTGCTACAACAAATTTATGAGTTAATTCTGTTTGGAAAACATCTGAAAAATGGTCAATGATTTAAGAGTACTGATGACAGACTTTGCTGCACTATGTACGAAGATATAGAACCTACAGGCATACAGAAAAGGTAAATTTATAGGTAAAGCACAATTCCTAACCTCATCAATTACATCTATCGAACTTAGAATCTAAATTTAGGTACCGAAGATAGGGTAGTTATGATCCGTGCAATAACAGCTGGTTAATGTCTTCATCGCATACTCTAGGACAATGAGAGAACAAATAATGTGCTACACCATGATGCATTCAACCGGATACAAAATATTAACCCTCGGATTCTTATGATGGATCGTCACCGCTTCACCAGAGGAGGCTAAGTCCTTCACGGACAAGCCACTTTGCTAGTGAAGGATACTTTAATTTCAACATCGTCAAGGGTAAATTTGCACACAAGAAAACCCTTGGACAAACTACCTTGAAGCAGGCAAAGATAATCATCTCTCTCCATCATTCGCATGTGAGATATTCCACCAATGAAGACGAAAATGTCTTCAAAGTGCAATTAAGGAATCTTATACAGGAGGCTCGAGAGTTCCTAAAAATATTGTCACTATAGTTGAAACTAGTAACTCTGGGGATAAATTAGAATTAATGATTCTATCGATCCTCACAGACTGAGTGCACATTGAAAATGGTAGTGGTCGAAGAGCTAGAAAGCTTTTCCTTTAGCTCAGAAGGTTTGAGGTGGATAAACTATTGAAATATGGCTTTTTTGCGAAGCTCGCTATTCAGTTTAGGTATGCAATCCAGTTCTAGTACCAAAGAGCAACACAAAATAAATCATGTGCATGTTACTGTGACACAGAGTTGTTAAGTTTCATGAATGCATATTCGAGATATAAACAAATTCCAATGTATGGACTTGACAAGGAATATCCCACATTCATAACAATTCAGGTCTATGCCATTACAATGTAATGTCGTTTGTGCTCAAAAGTACGGGGGGCAACCTACCAGAGGTTAGTGAGCAAAATGTCCGTGGACGAAATCAGGAAAATGATGAATGTATATATCGATGATATGCTTCTAATAAGCCTTCAGGTTGGAGACTACTTGAAATACTTGGAACTTGGAAGGGGCTTTCAATGTATTAAGAAAATACAGAACTCAATCCACTAAAATACGCATTTGGAGTAAAATTCATAAATTTCCTCGATTAAGGGCGTTAGCGCAGTGTGAGTTACATTCGATGTGGTGTCCTGTAGACTTTGGTCTCGATCAACTCAGTGCTTCTTCACCTTAATATGGTAACAAGAATTAAACTACCTCACTTTAGGCTATGTTGTTCAGTCTCCATGCACTGACGCTTACTTGCGGTCGCATGTTCATTAACTTCCCTCAACAGAGAACTTACAATAACACAACGCCGCATTCTCCAAAGACTGACAAACAAGAAGAGATCTATTAAGAGAAAGATTTATTTGAGATAAAATCTTAACAGTTACATCTAATCACAAACTACATGAAAGTTGTCCCTTTTTCATGGAGCTCTTTGATGTTGATGCTTGAGAAGAAGCTGTGGCACTGACCTGACTTTCGGAATGGAATAGCGCTGCAATAAGACTTGAAGGCCGAATTGGACATTGCTGGAATCAACAAGCGAGGTATCGAAGAAAACCTCACAAAAATTTAAGCCCTCATGAAAATGTGGTCCCCATCTTAATAAAAAAGTGTGCAACTCCTAATAGGAAGAGTTGCTACTTTAAATAGGTTTAAATCTTGAGGAACTTACATATGTTTCCATTTCTTTCAAAAGAAGTTAGAATGGAGCAGCGAATGCAAATAGGCATTCCAAGCCTAAAAAACCACCTAAGGAGAGCTCCTTTGCTAGTTAAACCCAAAAAGGAGAAAAGCAACTACTATATTTAGCAATATCCAATGTGGCGACCAGCTCAGTACTAGTAAAAAAAGAAGAGGAAAAACAATTATTAGTTTACTACGGAAGTAAAGGCTTGCAAGGAGTAGAAGCAAGGTATTCGATTATAGAAAAGTTGGCCTTTACCTTAATCACAGCGTCGTGAAAACTACGACCTTATTTCTAGAGTCACGGTATTGAAGTATTAACAGATTTTCTACTCTAATAAGCATTATAAAAGCCTAATATGTTAGGAAGGCTAATGAAATGGGTAGTTGAGTGGCAATTTGGGATAAGCTATAAAGGATGATTTGCGATCAAAGCACAAATATTAATTAATTTTATTATATAATTGTCAGATATTCAAATTTTTGAGGAAGGGCTTGAACGGGGAACATGGAAGTTATCTGTGGATAGATCATCAAGAAATACTGGCTCTAGAGTAGGCATAATATTAACAAGTCTAGAAGGGTACAAATTGAGTTGCGCATTAACATTTACGTCTAAAGCAACCAATAATATGGTAAAATATGAAGCACTATTGGCAAGTTTATGGTTAGCAAAAAAATGTAGGCTCAGAATATTGAAATAAAAAGCAATTTGCAGTTGGTGGTAAACCAAAGAAAAGCGACACTTATAGCCAAGGATAAAATAATGGGTATATACGTCGCCGAAGCCATAAATTGCTCAGAGCTTTGAAAAGTTTGACCTTGTCCAAATCCTAGGGAGGAAAATGAGCTTGCAGATACCTTATCAAAGCTTGTAAGTGTAAAAAGAACAGAAGAGATTCAGGACAATTTCTGTAGAATGGTTATCGAAACTATCAGTGAATCAAAAAGGGAAAGAAATCTTATGGATAAAGAATAAAACATCATATGGATGTGAGACATTATTTCCTATTTGAGGGACAAAGCACTTCCTAAGAATAAAAGGGTTCCTCAAGATAAAAAGACAGCACAAAAATTGTGAATAAGAGCTGCTAGATACACACTAAAAGGTGATATCTTATTCAAATGAGGGTACACACTCCCCCTACTCAGGTGCATAAGTAAAGACGAAGCTTTGTACGTAATGAAAGAAATCCATGAAAGTGTATGTGGTAATCACATTAGTGGACACTCCTTCGCTCAAAAAGCATTAAATCAAGGATATTGTTAATTGAATATGAGAAAGGATACAATGAACTTTACAAGAAATTGTTATAAGTGCCAAACGTTCGCATCTATTCCGTAACAAACCACCTACAGTGGTCCCTAACCCTTCGCCAGTGGAGAATCAACTTTGCAGAACTATTATCTAGGGGAAGATCTAATATGAGATTTATGATAGTGGCAGTGGATTATTTTGCTAAGTGGATAGCAGCTGAACCAATTGTAAATGTTCGCGAAATTATTTCTTTCGATTTAAAACTACCGCAAGTGTACGGTTCATTAACAAGTAATAAAATGGATTAAATGAGTCTGAATATCGTCCCACAGAGATTGATTAGTTCAATTTTACCTATCGTCGCCTTAACCGAAACAATAGAAATTCTTGATATTTTCGCTAACTAAATTATGATTTAATAACCTACTTATAAATATAAAGCCTAAATTAACTAAATTAAATGCGTGATTATAACTAAATGCAAGTTTTATAAAAATATGATAACGAAATGCATACTAGGATCCCGAATCCCCTTTAATCCGAATTTTATAAAATTGACAACAAGATTCAATTATGAAGACCAATATTCCTAATTTGTTTAACAATCTCTCTCGAGTAGAATTAAACCTATTTTCACATGCGATCCGACTATATTTCTATGACGGATGCGAACATATAAAAATGCATTAAAGATTTATGAATATTTAAAGATCACGTAAAGCATAGTGATATATCCTCTATCGAACTTTACGACAATTAACATAATATCTAACTTATTTTCCATCTCTCGAGCGCGAAACAAGCCACAAATCTCATACAACTATTGCGCACAAAATTGTAGAGAAAATGAAATCTATGCCAATCATTCAATAATTAAAAACATGTTTTAACGTCAAATAAATAAAATTCAAGATTAAGGGTTCATAATATAAGGTTCATCGCAAATCCTAGCACATGAAAATCTAGCCTAACATAATGGGAAGTAAAGAAAAACAATAATTAAAACGAAGGAAGAACATCACCCAATTGATTCTTGAAGTGAAATCTTGAATTTTGAAGTGGATTGCTTTGTTTTTGCCTTGTTCTTCCTCTCCAAATCCTCCAAAATTGTGTATATTCCCCCTCTTTATGTTTCAGGGCCGTCTGGTATTTATTGGGGGCAGAATTAGGTCAAGGAAGTCGCCCAAAATCTTACTAAATCATGTTTGAGTCGAATAAGGAAACCTGAGATTTCGTCACATTTTTATACCATGCGACCGCATGGTATAAAGCCATGCTACCGTATGGTTCAGAAGTTTCAGCCCAGGTTTTTCCCTCTATTGCCTTGTGCGATCGCAAGGAATTATAACCATGGGACCGCATGGTTATAGAAATTTTTTTGTCGGACAGCTTTCAGTATTTTGATCATATCTTCCTCTCCCGATATCCAATTGAGATGATTCAAAGTGTGTTGGAAAGAGAACTCAAGACCTACACTTTTGATAGAAGTAGGCTTCTTCAAATTCTGATGTTTACTATACCAAAAATGGATCTCAAGTACAGACTAAAAATCACGAGCATAGATTTTTCGTCTGAAAGTTGATACTTGATAATACTTCGATTATATTTCACCTCTTGACTCTTTTCCTCATTCGATTGACCTCTAACACACTCTTGAATCTTCATTCCATTTCCTGTCTCATCTATGGATTATTTTCAACTTGGTCCCTGAGCTATCACTTTGCTCCATTTTAGTCCTTTTTCGCGTCTTTTCTCCTAAACTTTACCATGTTCATCAGTGTTCCCTACAATTCACAATTGTAGTGAGATTAAGTCATAATTTAATCATTTTGCTCGTTATTAAGTCATGTTTGTGACCTAAATAAGTGTGCAAAAACGCACTTATCAGTAAACATTACTGAAGTCAACATTTATAAGTTTATATGGAAAAAAAACATTATATGCTAGTTTGGGGGTGCCCAGCCCACCTCAATAATTTCAGATAATGGAACACAATTTTAGGGGAAAAACTGAAGGCCATGTGTGATGAGTTGGGATCTACATATACTCTTTCACTCCATAGTACCCTCAAGCCATTGGTAGGTGGAAGTTGTCAATAGAACACTAAAAAATATCTTAGAAAGGAAACTCAATTCAGTGAAATGACTATAGGCTAATGAATTACCACAGATCCTCTGGGCATACTGAACCACCACAAAACCGCCATTGGACAAACCCTTCTCCCTAGCTTATGGGATGGAGGCTATGTTACCAATAGAAATTGGCGTAAGTTTAGCAAGAAGAATAGGATGTGACGAAAAACAAAAATGAGAAATCTATAAATGTGAGCTTAAACCTCTTATAGGAAAAAGAGATGATTCTCAAATTAAACTTGCAATATACCAGAAAATGATGGAATGATATTTCAACTCAAAGGTTCGCAAGAAAAACATCAAAGTAGGGAATCCTGAAGAAAGTCTTTGGCGTGGACAAAGAAACGAGCTTCAGTTTGCACGGTCAAAAATGGAAAGTACCATATACTATAACTAAGGTGGTGGGAGCTGTAAAATATAAGATCGCAGGAAATGATGGCGAACCCATTATGCATCATTGGAATGACATGTACTTGAGAAAAGATTATCAACAAATAAAAATCAATTCTTACGAACTTAGTAAAGCCAATATTAATCGCGAAAGTTCTTTTCTGCAATGCAAAGCCAACCTAGTTGTCTTAAATCTACTGAGCAAATCAAAAACAAAATTAAACAATGTTTGTGAAGTAGTAAATATACAAAATGAAATTTCTTATTAATCAAAAGGAAAGCTACAAGGCAAGTGATACCTGCGAACTATATCTAATGCATAGCCGAAAGGCATGTTATTCGAAGTAGAAACTACTAGTTACAAGTCTTGATATGTGAAGTAAAAACTATTATGGGAGGCATGTCCCGTGAATTAAGTAGCCCTGCATAACTCTTGTTCCCGCAAAGATTCGTAGAGTCAAACGATGAGGAAGAGATGGAGACTAAATTCAATCTTTTTTCCCAAAGTAGCCTCCAGAAGTTGACTAAGCATTTGTTGGGAAGAAAGTGCATGAGGATTTATCACAATATCTAGAATTATACCTTGCATGGTGATTACTCACAGATGCATATCTGAGGAACATCCAAGAAGCTGGCAAGGAATGACATTAACACTTAGTAGATGCAATCATAGCTCCCAAGAATCCAGATAGGTCTAAGTATTATGTGTTTCTATCCCAACTTTTGAATCATATCCGGCGAAATCAGAATTGCAGATATGCAACTACAGCATGGGAGATAAAATATTAGGGCAATCCTAAAAATGTGTCTAGTCGTATGAAATAATAATGTAAGATTTAAGAGTGATTCAAAGGGAAAATCAGTGGAATCAGGAAGGAAGATGAAGGAATGACAATGACATTGGAAAGAAATCCAGGGGGGATAAGAAACTTCTCCCGATATCAACAGTAAACAAGTTAGCAGAGCACATTCTCTATGATAAAAAAATGAAAATAAACAGCTTTAGAAGGAACCTATCATAGCCATAGAATCCCAATAGACTCGTTCATTCGAGATGTCATGTAATCTTGATCGTTGGATGCGAAAAGGTACAAAATGAATGGTCCTGCACATAATGCACAAGAGGAGTATTTATTGAAACCATGCACAAATGGGTGCTAAAAGATTACAGTGACATTCCATATAGCCTTAGCATTAATTGCAAAGTACGAAAATTAAGCCAACATCAGGAAATTCGCGACTTCAAATTGGGGAAACAGTAAAGTCCTAAATTTAATATAAATAATAAAAACGGATTGGGGGACTATTCATTAGACCTTGCAAAGAAAACCGCAAACCTAGCTAATTATTGGTGAAGTATAAAGCGATTTGCAAGGAGAATGAAGAAACAAAATGCTCGCATAAGATCACTAACCACTTACAACATACCAACTTGCTACAGGGACAAATGAGTAAAGATGTGATTCATAACCAAATCGGTTAAAAGATAGCCAACAAGTAGCCACCATCTGGCACAACGTAGAA